>NC_080540.1:2453111-2778562 GCF_028640845.1 Ahaetulla prasina | reverse complement strand
GCTGTCGGACTCAGATTTACGATGTCCTGACAGCTTACAGACTAGGGAGTTAGCAGCTAAATCATAGCTGCTTCTTCTTTAAAATGGACTATAAGACTATAAGAAGAATGGACATTAAATGTTATGGCAATTAAAGAAATATATAAGTGATAAAAATTTGAGTTCGAGAAGATGGACTGTAATTTGAGAAATGGACTTATGAAATTTGAAGGAATATATAAGTGGGAAAAGAAAAAAATTGAATCTGAGAAGATGGATTAATTTTAAAAAATGGACTGTAAGAAGAAGCAATATGTGAAGTTGGTATTGTTTCTTTCCCCCTTTTTTTTTATTATTCTTTCCTATCTTTTTTATTTTTATTGTGAGGGGATCTATAGTTTTAAATTTTTTTTAAGGTGGGAGGTTATGTATATTTTGTATACTTTAGCTTGTGATTGTTGGTTATAATACCCGGTATTTGCTCTGGGAAGTCGGGGGGGGAGGAGGGGGGGAAGGGGGGGGGGAAATGAATCAACAAGTGATACATGGACTGATTATTAATGTACAGTAATTTTTGAAGACATGAAATTAAAAAATTTAAAATGATATTGGGGATGCTCGACTGCCATTTCAGGAAGAAAAGGAGAGAGGAGTAGAAGGAGGGAAGAAAGTAGGTAGGAAAGTGTAGAGAAGGAGAAGGGGAATAAGAGGTTAGATAGGGTGGAAGAAGGGAGGAGTGGAGAAGGAGGAGAGGAAGTAGTAAAGTGAAGGGGATGAAGGATGGGAAAGTAGTAGAGGGTAGAGAGGGAAGTTGTGTAGAAAGGAAGTGGCAGTCGGGCAGGCCTGAATTAGTAATAAATAAAAATGAATGATTAATGATGGATAATAGTTTGTACATAAATATGATGTTGAAAAATGGAAATAAAAAAAATTATTTATAAAAAAAAAGAATAGGTCTGGCAAGTGTTTTGTATGCTCTAGTTAGTAGTGTAGAGTTTTTGGAAAAGAAGCTGCGTAAAATTAGGTTTACTACTTTTAGTGCTTTTTTTGCTATGTAGTTGCAGTGGGCTTTGGCATTTAGGTCATTTTTCTAGCTCTCCCCGACCCCCTCTCCTTATCCCACTCCCTTCCTCAAGGAAAACTAGACCAATTCTTGAATACAGCTCGACTGTCTGGAACCCATACCACATTTCTGACATCAATACAATTCGAACGTGTCCAGAAATATTTTACAAGAAGAGTTCTCCACTCCTCTGAAGACAACAAAATACCTTATGCCACCAGACTTGAAATCCTGGGTTTAGAAAATTTAGAACTCCGCCGCCTTCGACATGACCTGAGTTGAACTCATAGAATCATCTGTTACAATGTCCTTCCTGTCGATGACTACTTCAGCTTCAATTGCAACAATACACAAGCACACAATAGATTTAAGCTTAATGTGAACCGCTCCAATCTTGATTGCAGAAAATATGACTTCAGTAACAGAGTTGTTAATGCTTGGAACACACTACCTGACTCCGTGGTCTCTTCCCAAAATCCCCAAAACTTTAACCAAAAACTATCTACCATTGACCTCACCCCATTCCTAAGAGGTCTGTAAGGGGCGTGCATAAGAGCACCAGCGTGCCTACCATTCCTGTCCTATTGATTTTATTTATTTATTTATTTATTAATCGTATTTATATACCGCCCTATCTCCCGAAGGACTCAGGGCAGTTCACAGGCAGATAAAAACACATAAATACAGATTAAAATAACAATTAAAAAACTTATTCTAAAAGGCCGAATGTTTAAAACAATATAAAAAAATAAAACCCATTTAAAACCAATAAATTTAAAATCTAATCCAGTCCTGCGCAGATGAATAAGTGTGTTTTAAGCTCACGACGGAAGGTTCGGAGGTCCGGAAGTTGACGAAGTCCTGGGGGTAGTTCGTTCCAGAGGGTGGGAGCCCCCACAGAGAAGGCCAGAATGATTCCTTTCATTATATCCAATTAATATAGTTATTACATACTCATAGTTCCGGGACCGGGATGCCTTATGCACGGTCACTCACGCCCTCGTGACGTCTCGCCTGGATTACTGCAATGCTCTCTACATGGGGCTCCCCTTGAGGGGCATCCGGAGGCTTCAGTTAGTCCAGAATGCGGCTGCGCGGGTGATAGAGGGAGCCCCTCGTGGCTCCCGTGTGACACCTATCCTGCGCAGACTGCACTGGCTACCTGTGGCCTTCCGGGTGCGCTTCAAGGTGCTGGTGACAATCTTTAAAGCGCTCCATGGCATAGGGCCGGGCTATTTACGGGACCGCCTACTGCTACCAAATACCTCTCACTGACCCGTGCGCTCTCACAGGGAGGGACTCCTCAGGGTGCCGTCAGCTAGGCAGTGCCGTCTGGCGACACCCAAGGGAAGGGCCTTCTCTGTGGGGGCTCCCACCCTCTGGAACGAACTCCCTCCAGGACTTCGTCAACTTCCGGACCTCCTAACCTTTCGTCGCGAGCTTAAAACACACCTATTCATCTGCGCGGGACTGGATTAGATTTTTAAAAATTGGTTTTAAGGGGGTTTTATTATTTATATTGTTTTAAAAATTAGGCTATAGAATAAGTTTTTTAATTGTTGTTTTTAATCTGTATTTATATGCGTTTTAACTGCCTGTGAACCACCCTGAGTCCTTAGGGAGATAGGGCGGTATATAAATATAAATAAATAAAAATAAATAAAATAAATAGTTATATATATGCTTATTTATTGTATAATTATTTCATGCTTATGCTTATATATATACTGTGTGACTAAATAAATAAATAAATAAATAAATAAATAAATAAATAAATAAATAAATAAATAATAAATATAGTAAGAAGACCTGGAATACATACCTGGAATACTACAACCGGGTCATCACATTACAAAAAAGATGTTGAGACTTTGGAAAAAGCGCAAAGAAAAGCAGCTAAGTTGATTAAAGGCCTGGAGTCATAAAACCTATGACGAACGGTTGCAGGATTTGGGTTTAGCTAGTCTAGTGAAAAGTGAAAAGTTGCAATGGATGGCTGTGAAGGTTGGACCATAAGAAAGGCTGAGCGCCAAAGAATTGAGGCCTTTGAACTCTGGTGCTGGAGAAGACTCCTGCGAGTCCCTTGGACTGCAAGGTGATCCAGCCAGTCAGTCCTAGAGGAGATCAACCCTGACTGCTCTTTAGAAGGCCGGATCCTGAAGATGAAACTCAAATACTTTGGCCACCTAATGAGAAAGAAGAACTCACTGGAGAAGAGCCTCATGCTGGGAAAGATTGAGGGCAAAAGAAGAAGGGGACGACAGAGAACAAGGTGGATGGATGGAGTCACTGAAGCAGTCAGCGTGAGCTTCAATGGACTCCAGAGGATGGTAGAGGACAGGAAGGCCTGGAGGAACGTTGTCCATGGGGTCGCGATGGGTCGGACACGACTTCGCAACTAACAACAACAACAAAGTGAAAAGGAGGAGTAGGGGTGACATGATAGCAGTATTTCAGTATTTAGGCTAGGCTAGGCTAGGCTAGAATAAATTTAGAAAGTAGAGTAGAATAGAATAGAGTAGAATAGAATAGTTGGAAGGGACGTTGGAGGTCTTCTAGTCCAACCCCCTGCCCAGGCAGGAAACCCTACACCATTTCAGACAAATGATTATCCAACATCTTCTTTAAAACTTCCAGCATTGGAGCATTCACAACTTCTGGAGGCAAGTTGTTCCACTGGTTAATCTCTTCTTTAAAACTTTACGCCGTGTTTTTAAAAGACAAGGCAACCGTTGCTGAACCGCTGCATAAATTGCTTGGAAAAACACTGTTTGGTCGTGGGGAAGTCAGAGAATAGGGCATTTGAGGCAGTAAAAGTTTGCTATCAAGCGATAGCCTGTTAATACAATACAACAACAGACTGCCGTTAGTATTGGTTTGTGATCGTCCCCTATGGAGTAGGAGCTGTACTTAGCCACAGACTCCCAAAGCGGCACTGAAGCCCCTATAGCGTTCTATTCACGAACGATGTCCCGGCTGAGAGGAATTACAGCCAGCTAGATAGGAGGCTCTACAATAGTGTCAGGGTGAAAAATTTCACGAATCGTTTTGGGAGACTTTGAAATTATCACTGACCACAGACCACTATTGGGCTTACTGGCTGGCGACCGCACGCCAGTGGCACTATCACCCGGCTGACCAGATGGACTATTTTTTGGCCGCCTACTCTTACAAACTAGCATCGACCTGGAAAGAGCTGGGGCATGCGGACGCACTGAGCAGATGCCCATTGCCGGAAATCGAGGACCCTACTCCGGGCACCCCGTTCTACTAATTGACTCTTGGGACTCTGGGCCAGTCACATCGCAGGAAGTGGCTCGGGCCTCCTACCGGGACGTTGTTTTAAGAACTGTAATCGGTTGGGTTCAAGGGATGGCCCCTGCGGGCGACCGTTTTAGAGAATTTGTAAAGAAAAGAAATTGTCTGTGCAAGGGGTGCCTGCTCTGGGGGATAGGGTGGTAGTTCCAGAGAAGCTGAGAAAAAGTCCTGGAACTCCTGCATGAGGGTCACCCAGGAATTGTAAGGATGAAGGGCTAGCCAGGAGCTATGTCTGGTGGCCCCTAATGGACAGGAAATCAGTGACAGGGTTGGCCGATGCCAGGTATGTCAGGAATCCAGACCACTACCACCTACGGCCCCAGTGT
Source organism: Ahaetulla prasina (assembly GCF_028640845.1). Taxonomy (NCBI): domain Eukaryota; kingdom Metazoa; phylum Chordata; class Lepidosauria; order Squamata; family Colubridae; genus Ahaetulla; species Ahaetulla prasina. The sequence continues at coordinate 2,773,876 of NC_080540.1, read as the reverse complement.
TGGAGTGGGAGAAACCCCAAGGCCCTTGGTCCCGCATTCACATTGATTTTGCCGGCCCTTTCCACGGCCAAACATTTCTAATTGTGGTGGATGCATTCTCCAAATGGCTGGAGATCATCCTAATGAAATCCACAACCGCGGGAGCCGTAATTTCAGCACTAAAACACCTATTCGCCACGACGGGCTACCGGACACCCTCGTGTCCGATAACGCCCACAGTTCACCGCAGCATTATTTGAAGGGTACCTGGCTGAAGAGGGCATCCGACATGCCCTCTCAGCGCCGTTCCACCCTGCGTCGAACGGCCTTGCTGAACGTTTTGTTCGGAGTGCAAAAGAAGCGCTATCACGAAGCAGCCCCGGAGACTGGCAGGCACAAATCGACGCATTCCTAACCGTCCAACACAGGACCCCCTGTGTGGCCACCGGCCGCAGCCCAGCCGAGCTATTAATGGGGCGGAAGCTAAGGTGCCCGCTAGACCGGCTACACCGAACTACGTGCAGGACGGGTTCAAAACAAAACCAGATAGACTCCGGGAATTAAACATAGGAGACTCAGTGTGGGCACATAATTACAGCGGCCCAAACTGGAAGAGGGGATAGTCATAGACAAAGCGGGCCCCAAATCTTATCTAGTGGAAATAGGCGATGGCAGAGTTTGGAGGCGCCACATAGATCAATTAAGAAACAGATTGAGCGATAAGGCAGAATTAGGCGAGACAGCCCTGACTATGATTTAATTAACCCCACAGCTGACTGGAGCCGAGAACAAACAGAAAGCATAGAACCAAACAGAGACTTATCTGAGCCAGGCGAGGTCCAGCGACACCCTCAGGTCCCTCTAGAGGACAGCAGGTCCGAGCCGGCGAATAATCCAGGGCGGATGGCGGGAGGAGGAGCTCAGAGGAACGAAAAGTCCCTCCGGCAAGCTCGACTCAACTCCAGAAAGTGAACTGCGCAGGTCCGGGAGAGTCAGGAGACGCCCCACGTACCTGCAGGACTACGTAGAGAAGTAATATGCAAATATTGGCAAAGTGCCTTCTGGGAGGGAAGGAGTGTAATGTATTACTGTAAGTTTTGGCGGGAGTTTTAGGCGGGAAATATCTCGTTCCTGATTGGTTGCAGCCTCAGGCTGAAGTGTATATAAGGAGAGGTTTTTCTCCAGAGTTTTGCTGGGTCACACTATATTAAAGAGCTGTTGTCACTAACCTGGTCTCCTGCCTCGTCAATACCCGAACTTAACACTTACTTTTACCAATTCTTATTTTTCCTCCACATACTTAAGTCACTACGGGCATTTTCTATCTCACTCAGTTGTCGATGTGGGCAGGCAATTTCAATTCAGCTAAATTGAAGCTTCTCATTGCACAATTAGTTGCACAGTTGTTGGGGTGTTTTTTTAACAACTCTGCCAGAAATCACTTCATGGTTTTCAAGATGTTTATTGCTCGATTTTTGCTCTTTATTTTTCCCAGACATCTTAAGGCGGATTTGTTTTTAGCTCCTGGAATCCTCTCCATCCTTCTTTGGAAAGCATAATAATAATAATAATATGCTTTGTCTTTTATCTGTTGGTCTTTTGTCATTTTTTTTCGACTGTTAATATACTCCTCCCTTATTTTCTCGTGAAAATGAGGACCCAGATTGTTGGGGGCAATAAAAGTTGACTTTGTATATAATATACAAACGGAGGAAGACTATTGCTTAACACAATGTAAGCCGCCCTGACTCTTCGGAGAAGGGCGGGATATAAATGCAAAAAAATAATAATATCGGATTCTAATTCCAATTCCCCCGTATTTAGCCTCTATTTCTGCAGCTGCTGGCAAGTTATTCAACACATGCAGGGTCTCCTTCGGAAGGCCGGGGTGTTGTTGTTGTCCGTTCTGTTTTTTTTGCGTGGGGGGGCTAGCAGCTATTTTCTGCAATCCCTGCCAGCCCATCCAGGGCCCTTTGGCGCCCCCCTCAGCCACCTGTTGGAAGTGCTGACAGTAGAGGGAAGGGGATGTGGGGGAGACGGTTATCCGGGCTGCCAAAAAACCTAGGCGAGCTCTAGAAAGGTGGCAAACGATGGCAAACTATTTGTGCTTTGCTCTCCCTCTGGATATTTGCCACCCGGAGACAGAGTGAGGGGAAGAGCTGCAGAAATAGATAGGCCGCCATCATCCCTGATGCTTGATGCAGGTGGGGAAAAAACAGGGCAAAGGACATCGTGGTTTATTAAAAGTCAAGCTCGGTTGCCAGGGAACCAACAGCCACACAGATGTGGTTTTCAGGATCTTCCCCAGTTAGTTGAGATTTGCTACCAACCTGCCTTCCATTGAGGACCTGTATACTGCACGAATCAAGAAGAGGGCCGTGAAAATATTTACAGACCCCTCGCATCCTGGACATAAACCGTTTCAACTCCTATCCTCAAAACGACGCTATAGAGCACTGCACACCAGAACAACTAGACACAAGAACAGTTTTTCCCCGAAGGCCATCACTCTGCTAAACAAATAATTCCCTCAACACTGTCAAACCATTTACTAAGTCTGCACTACCATTAAACTTCTCATCGTTCCCATCACCCATCTCCTTCCACTTATGACTGTATGACTGTAACTTTGTTGCTTGTATCCTTACGATTTATCTTGATATTGTTTCCTGATTATTTTTCCCTTATGAATATTAGATGTTGTACCTTATGATTCTTGACGAATGTATCTTTTCTTTTATGTACACTGAGAGAATATGCACCAAGACAATTTCCTTGTAGGTCCAATTACACTTGGCCAATAAAAAATTCAATTCAATTCTATTCTACTCTATTCTATTCTGGCTTTCCTGGTGGTCTCCCATCCAAAGGACTTTTTCCCAGTTCTGGTGGGCTCTGAAGTACAAAAAGCCAAGGGTTGGTGTTGAGGGAAGCAATCTTAACAATTTAGAACAGTTTTTCTCATTAATCTCATTGACCTTGATTTGCGAGGATTTCCAGTTCCTGGAATTCCGTGACCAGCATGCTGCAGTGCAGGGGTGTCAAACTCAATTTCATTGAGGGTCGCATCAGGGTTGTGATTGACAACAGGGGGCCAGAGTGGGCGTGGCCAGCTCGACATCACTTATGTCGGGGGCGCCTGTGGCGGCCCGAGTGCTCTGCCAGAGAAAACAGGCTCCCAAGCTCCGTTTTCAGCTGCGACCGCCTCCTGCAACCCTCTGCAAGTGAAAACAGAGCACCATGTTCGCTGGCAGAGGCACCATAGGCCAGTCCTTCACTATTTCCAGGGCAGCCCCACGAGCCAGATCTAAGCACCCAGTGTTGTGCCTCGCCTGCCCGTCCCCCTCTGCAGCTGGGCCCCTCCCATCTCCTGCTATCTCAGCCAGAGGCTGATAGTGAAGAAGAATGGCCTGGCATGCCTCCAGCCCCCAGCCCTGGCACCATGCCCGGACAGACTGAGCAAATAAACCTCCCTCCTATAGCATGTGCGCCTGAAGCCAGCCACGAGCTGGGATTGCCAGCAGCTGAGCAAGAAGATAAAAGGTGGGCTGATCCTCGCTTCCGGAGAATGGAGAGGCGACGTCAGCAAAAGGAAGGGAGGGGCAGGCCTGGATAAGTGCTGAGTCATGGAGCCACACCCCATGGCCTATATAAAGGATCTACTTTTTGGCATTCCTTGAGTCAAGCAAAGTCTCATCTGGTTGCTGAAGTCACACTTTGGATTCCTGCCTGCCCTGAGAACTCTGACAGGAATTTGGCAAAGCTGCAGAGGTTTCGTGGCCACGCTTGATACAGACTTCCCAGACCCGGCCGTCAGAGGAGGAGTGGGACATGACACACAGCAGGCCGGATCCAGCCCCCAGGCCTTGAGTTTGACACCCCTGCCGTAGTGCCTGCCTGCAGGACTACCTCCCTTTGGCACACACACCCCCCAAAATGACCCATGCCATCCTGCGATTCCAACAGCAGCCAGGATTACAGGCATTGCTACCGCTAAGGTATGCGGTCACGTGACATCATGCTTTACTCCCGCATTGCTTAGCGATGGAGATCCCAGTCCCCGTGGCCATCATAACTCAAGAATGACCTCTATTTCTTTTGGGAACCAATTTATTCCCTTCCGCATTTAGGAGGAGACGTCTCGTTAATTCTAACAGATAAATGGGGAAGCTACTGATTGTCTCAAAGATGCCTTTCCCTCCCCCAAAGACAAATTTTCAGGGGGGGGGGGAAAAATGGGCCTCTGGTGGCTCAGGCTGGTAAGACAGTCTGTTATTAGCAGCAGCTGCTCGCAATTACTGCAGGTTCAAGTCCCACCAGGCCCAAGGTTGATTCAGCCTTCCATCCTTTATAAAGGTAGGTAAAATGAGGACCCAGATTGTTGGGGGCAATAAGTTGACTTTGTATATAATATACAAATGGATGAAGACTATTGCTTGACATAGTGTAAGCCGCCCTGAGTCTTCGGAGAAGGGCGGGATATAAATGCAAATTAAAAAAAAAGATCAGAAAAAGCTATTTTTGGATTTGTTTAGCCTTTTTGACTAACTTTCAACCTTTAGTTAGTTATTTCCCTCTTCAACGTATTCTCTTTTTTGGATTGCTACCAAACGTTTCCTAGAATGGCTTCCTTCTTGCTTTGCTTGACTTTATTCCACGATTTTGGTTTTTATACATTCCCCCAAATCTTCACTGTTTTCCTTTGTATCCTTGATGGCCGTAGAAACCTAGTACAGGTAAGCCTCAACTTACAACCATAATGGAGGCCAAAATTTATCTTGCTAAATGAGACAGTTGTTAAGAGAGCTTTGATCACATGACCACGGGGATCCTGCAACAGTTATAAATGTGAAAAATGTGAAAACAGTCATAATTCACTTTTTTCAGTGCAACTATAACTTTGAATGAACTGTTGAAACTTGAGGAATATCTTTAATCTTTCTCTCCCGTTCTACTCCAAGAGTATCTCTGCAACTTCCAGGGTTTTAGTCTCTTGAACAGTCATAGTTGCAAGATCCCTCCAACAAGATATGAGATGTTACATGGCTTAGAAGTCATTTCTGGATGGGGAGAAACAGACTCAAGCTCAATCCCTCCAAGACGGAGTGGCTGTGGATGCCGGCACCCCGGTTCAGCCAGCTGCAGCCGCAGCTGGCTGTGGGGGGCGAGTTATTGGCCCCAACGGAGAGGGTGCGCAACTTGGGTGTCCTCTTGGATGAGCGGCTGTCGTTTGATGATCATTTGGCGGCCGTCTCCAAGAGGGCCTTCCACCACGCTTAGTGCGTTGCACCCTTCCTTGACGGGGATGCCTTATGCACGGTCACTCATGCCCTCGTAACTTCCCGCCTGGATTATTGCAATGCTCTCTACATGGGGCTGCCCTTGAAGTACACCCGGAGGCTGCAGTTAGTCCAGAATGCAGCTGCGCGGGTAATAGTGGGAGCAACTCATTGCTCCCATGTAACACCACTCCTGCGCAGTCTGCACTGGCTTCCTGTGGTCTTCCGGGTGCGCTTTAAGATCTTGGTCACCACCTTTAAAGCGCTCCATGGCTTAGGACCCGGGTACTTACGGGACCGCCTGCTGTTACCGTTTGCCTCCCACCGACCCGTATGCTCTCACAGAGAGGGCCTTCTCAGGGTGCTGTCTGCCAAACAATGTCGGCTGGCGGCCCCCAGGGGTAGGGCCTTCTCTGTGGGAGCTCCCACGCTCTGGAATGACCTTCCCCCTGGTTTACGTCAAGTACCTGATCTTCGGACCTTTCGCCGTGAGCTGAAAACGCACTTATTTATTCAAGCGGGACTGGCCTAAAATTTTATTGGGTTAAAATTTTATTGGGTTATTTATATTTTAATATTTTAATTTGTTTTAAATCTGGCCACTTTATAATATGTTTGTTTTAATTTCTTTTAATGTTGATATTGTGACTTTTTACTTGGCTGTACACCGCCCTGAGTCCTTCGGGAGAAGGGCGGTATAAAAATTGAATAAAATAAATAAATAAATAAATAAATTTCTTTTTGCCGTCACTCATGCCACCTGTCTCTATGGTCTGGAGGTCCAAAGAGCCATGACTGATCTGTGTAAAAAGCATTCAGAGCTATGGCACAAATCAAGGGTGTAGAGGTAGTCCTTGACTTATGACCATAATTGAGTCTGGCAATTACGGCCATAAACCACAAAAGCTCCTACAACACAACCAGATCCATTTTATAACATTTTTGCAGCAGTCGTTACGTGAACACAATGGCTGTAAGAGTCAACCAGTGTTTGCAATTGGCTGGGGATTTTTTTGCCCAAAACCAGAAGTAACCAGTTTAAATGCCAGCCCGTTGCCAAGTGCAAAGTAAAACGTAGTCATCTGACTCGAGGGGCTGAAGTTAAAACTTCAAGTGTCACAGATCCCATTTAGAGGGCTTGTTATAACTTTGAACAGTCACTAAGCAATTAGTCATAAGTCAAGGACTCCCTATATATTTATAAATTATTATAAATTATTCTAGAAGCACTAAACCTGAATGGCATCCTTGGCTGAAGTCTCAACCTCTGGGCCTCTGGTGGCTCATACTGGTAAGACAGTCTGTTATTAACAGCAGCTGCTTGCAATTACTGCAGGTTCTAGTCCCACCAAGCCCAAGGTTGACTCAGCCTTCCATCCTTTATAAGGTAGGTAAAATGAGGACCCAGATTGTTGGGGGCAATAAGTTGACTTTGTATATAATATATAAATGGATGAAGACTATTGCTTGACATAGTGTAAGCCGCCCTGAGTCTTCGGAGAAGGGCGGGATATAAATGCAAATAAAATAAAATAAAATAAACCCAGATAATGCACTAAAAATTAAAAGAAATTTTAAAAAAACTGCTCCCTTGAGTGGTTTTCTATGCCTTCAGTGATATTTTCAACTTTCTATATTGTTATATCTGAGTAAAGGACCTGAGTCCCAGGTCACATGGCCCACAAAATGCCCATCACCCCCAAATTTCCTCCAAATGTTGCCACCAGATTTTAATTTGGTGCGTCCAGAGAGGAAAATAGGTAAGTACGTGACTTGGGAGTAATCATATTAGCAATTTTAAAATTAATTTAACTAGATCTTAATTGAATTTAGCAAAAGAAATAATGTCACATTTATCCCAAAGGTACTTTTTCAAGAGGCAACTGGACTTTCTGGTTTTTCTTTTGAAGATGTTTCACTTCTCCTCCAAGAAGCTTCTTCAGCTCTGAATGGAAGGATTTATACTCCTTGCAGACAGCTGGTCATTTAGTCGTGAAGAACTCTCTGACAAATTGAAAGACAAAAAGGACAAGTATAAAAAGTGGAAAGAGGGGCACATAACTAAGGCAGAATATCAGCAAATAGCCCGAGCCTGCAAAGATGAAGCGAGGAAAGCTAAGGTTCACAATGAACAAAGGCTGGCGACAAAAGTCTGCAGCTGCGCGGGTGATAGAGGGAGCCCCTCGTGGCTCCCATGTTACACCACTCCTGCGCAGACTGCACTGGCTACCTGTGGCCTTTTGGGTGTGCTTCAAGGTCTTGGTTACCATCTTTAAAGTGCTCCATGGCATAGGGCCGGGTTATTTACGGGACCGCTTACTGCCACTGATCGCCTCCCACTGACCCGTACGCTCTCACAGAGAGGGACTCCTTAGGGTGCCGTCCGCCAGGCAGTGCCGACTGGCAACACCCAGAGGAAGGGCTTTCTCTGTGGGGGCTCCCACCCTCTGGAATGAGCTTCCCCCAGGGCTTCGTCAACTTCCTGACCTCCGAACCTTCTGCCGCAAGCTTAAGACACATCTATTTATTTGCGCAGGGCTAGCCTAGGGTTTTAGTTTTTAAATTTAGTTTTTAATGAGGTTTTATATTATTTTATTCTAGTGATATTTTTAATTCGGCCTAATTAATAAGTTTTTTAATTGTTGTTTTTACCTGTATTATTTGCATGTTTTTATCTGGCTGTGAACCACCCTGAGTCCTTCGGGAGATAGGGCGGTATAAAAATTCAAATAAATAAATAAATAAATAAATAAAAGTAAAAAATAACAAACAAAGCTTCTTCCAACATGCCAGTTACCTCCGGGATTACGCCAACTCCCCAACCTCTGAACCTTCAAGCGGGAACTGAAGACCTTATTATTTAATCGTGCGAGACTAGCCTGAGTGCATTTTAATGATAATTTTAAATTTTAAGGGTTTTTACGTCGGTCTATGACCGTTTTAGTTAAATTAGGCCTATTTAATATTTTGTTTTAAATTTGTTATTTATATTATGCATTATTAGTATTTTAAAAAGGCTGTAAACCGCCCTGAGTCCTTCGGGAGAAAGGCGGTATAGAAATTAAATTATAAATAAATAAATAAATAAATAAATAAACATCTTAAAAACAAGAAAAAAGTCAAGGAAACAATTGGTCCATTGCTGGGAGAAAGTGGCAAGAAGGTGACAAGCAATATTTATTTATTTATTTATTATTTTAACTTCTATACCGCCCTTCTCCTGAAGGACTCAGGGCGGTTTGCAGCAAGGTAAAAAGCAAGAATACAAAAATAGGGAGAAAGCACAACTACTTAACTCTTTTTTTTTTTTTTTTTGCATCTTTCTTTACACAAAGACAGATCTCAACCAGCAAATGCTCTGTCTTACACATTGGAAAAAAGAATCTAAACACTAAATACGACGGACATTATCTTACAGATGACCCCCACCCTGTCAAAGACCTTGGAGTCTTCATATCCAATGATCTAAGTGCCAAAGCCCACTGCAACTACATCGCAAAAAAGGCATTAAGAGTTCTAAACCTAATCTTAGGTAGCTTCTTCTCCAGAAACACTATACTACTAACCAGAGCTTACAAAACATTTGCTAGACCAATTCTTGAATACAGCTCGACTGTCTGGAACCCATACCACATTTCAGACATCAATACAATTGAACGTGTCCAGAAATATTTTACAAGAAGAGTTCTCCACTCCTCTGAATACAACAAAATACCTTATGCCATCAGATTTGAAATCTTGGGTTTAGAAAATTTAGAACTCCGCCGCCTTTGACATGACCTGAGTTTAACTCACAGGATCATCTATTACAATGTCCTTCCTGTCAAAGACTACTTCAGCTTCAATTGCAACAATACACGAGCACACAATAGATTTAAGTTTAATGTGAACCGCTCCAATCTTGATTGCAGAAAATATGAGTTCAGTAACAGAGTTGTTAATGCTTGGAATACACTACCTGACTCTGTGGTCTCTTCTCAAAGTCCCCAAAGCTTCAACCAAAAACTGTCTACCATTGACCTCACCCCTTTCCTAAGAGGTCTATAAGGGGCATGCATAAGAGTACAAACGTGCCTACCGTTCCTGTCCTACTGTTGCTTCATGCTTATGCTTATGTATGCTGTTGTGAAAAATAAAATAAAATAAAAATAAATAAAATAAAAATAACAAACAAAGCTTCTTCCAACATGCCAGTTACCTCCGGGATTACGCCAACTTTCCGACCTCTGAACCTTTAAGCGGGAACTGAAGATCTTCTTATTTAATCGTGCGAGACTAGCCTGAGTGCATTTTAATGATAATTTTAAATTTTAAGGGTTTTTACGTCGATCTATGACCGTTTTAGTTAAATTAGGCCTATTTAATATTTTGTTTTAAATTTGTTTTAAATTTGTTATTTATATTATGTATTATTTGTATTTTAAAAAGGCTGTAAACCGCCCTGAGTCCTTCGGGAGAAGGGCGGTATAGAAATTAAACTATAAATAAATAAATAAATAAATAAATAAATAAATAAACAAACATCTTAAAAACAAGAAAAAAGTCAAGGAAACAATTGGTCCATTGCTGGGAGAAAGTAGCAAGAAGATGACAAGCAATATTTATTTATTTATTTATTATTTTAACTTCTATACCGCCCTTCTCCTGAAGGACTCAGGGCGGTTTACAGCAAGGTAAAAAGCAAGAATACAAAAATAGGGAGAAAGCACAACTACTTAACTCTTTTTTTTTTTTTGCATCTTTCTTTACACAAAGACAGATCTCAACCAGCAAATGCTCTGTCTTACACATTGGAAAAAAGAATCTAAACACTAAATACGACGGACATTATCTTACAGATGACTCCCACCCTGTCAAAGACCTTGGAGTCTTCATATCAAATGATCTAAGTGCCAAAGCCCACTGCAACTACATCGCAAAAAAGGCATTAAGAGTTCTAAACCTAATCTTACATAGCTTCTTCTCCAGAAACACTATACTACTAACCAGAGCTTACAAAACATTTGCTAGACCAATTCTTGAATACAGCTCGCCTGTCTGGAACCCATACCACATTTCAGACATCAATACAATTGAACGTGTCCAGAAATATTTTACAAGAAGAGTTCTCCACTCCTCTAAATACAACAAAATATCTTATGCCACCAGACTTGAAATCTTGGGTTTAGAAAATTTAGAACTCCGCCGCCTTTGACATGACCTGAGTTTAACTCACAGAATCATCTATTACAATGTCCTTCCTGTCAAAGACTACTTCAGCTTCAATTGCAACAATACATGAACACACAATAGATTTAAGCTTAATGTGAACCGCTCCAATCTTGATTGCAGAAAATATGAGTTCAGTAACAGAGTTGTTAATGCTTGGAATACACTACCTGACTCTGTGGTCTCTTCTCAAAGTCCCCAAAGCTTCAACCAAAAACTGTCTACCATTGACCTCACCCCTTTCCTAAGAGGTCTATAAGGGGCGTGCATAAGAGCAGAAACGTGCCTACCGTTCCTGTCCTACTGTTGCTTCATGCTTATGCTTATGTATGCTGTTGTGACAAATAAAATAAAATAAAATAAAAAATAAAAATAAACAAAGGGAAAAAACAGTTCAACCTATCAAAAACAGCACCAAAAAAAAACAAAACCAGATTAGGAACACAAGTTAAAATAGGAAGGAAAATGGTAAGTGAACCCCTGTCTACCCTAGACGAGTTGAAATCACCAGGACCAGATGGATTACACCCCAGGGTTCTGAAGGAACTGGCAGACCAGATCTCAGAACCACTGAACTATATCTTTCAAAGATCCTGGAGCACAGGGGAACTGCCAGAGGACTGGAAAAGAGCTGATGTAGTTCCCATCTCCAAAAAAGGGAAAAAAAACAGATCCAGGAAACTACAGACCTATCAGCCTGACCTCAATTTTCCAGATTCTGGAAAAGATAATCAAGCAACGAATCATTGAACACCTAGAAGCAAACAAAGTAATAACCAAAAACCAACATGGGTTTGTCAAAAACTAATCAAAGAGAGAAGCAACTTAGAACTAAGGAGAAATTTTCTGACAGTTAGAACAATTAATCAGTGGAACAACTTGCCTCCAGAAGTTGTGGATGGTCGAAACACTGGAAGTTTTTAAGAAGATGCTGGACAACCATTTGTCTGAAGTGATGTAGGGTTTCCTGCCTGGGCAGGGGGTTGGACTAGAAGACCTCCAAGGTCCTTTCCGACTCTGTTATTCTATTCTATTCTATCTTTTTAGAAAGCCATTGAGGTCACTTGGAAGTTTATCTGTGTCATCTGAGTGGTGCAAATGGGTGTGGAGCCTTCTTGGAACTGTTGAAAAGACTGTGCTATAGACTGGAGATAGATGATGTTGTGCCCCTCCCCCTCTGTTGAGAGCGCTGTTCAATTTTCAATTTTTCATCTATCTCCTGTCTACAACACAGTACTTTCAACAGTACTAAGAAGGCTCTATGTCCATTTACACCACCCAGATGATCCTGAGGAGACAGGTGACTTCGACGACTCCCTAAAAGAATGCAAATGACTAGCTGTCTGCAAGGAGTATAAATCCTTCCATTCCCCATCAAGTCGGAGCTGAAGAAGCTTCTTCGATGAGAAGTGAAATGTCTTCAAAGAAAAACCAGAAAGTCCAGCTGCCTCTTGAAAAACCACCTTGGAAACAATCATAACCTGGATGACTGAGACTCTCCATAGACCAGGGGTGTCAAACTCATTGTCGTGTCCCACTCCTCCGCTGACGGCCGGGTCAGGGAAATCCGAATCAGGCGTGCCTTTGCAGCTCTGCCAAAGTCCTAGCAAAGTTCTCAAGGCAGGCAGGAGACCAGAAAGTGATTTCAGCAAGATAAGGTAGACTTTGCCTGACTCAGAGAATGCCAGAAAGCAGATCCTTTATATAGGCCATGGGGTGTGGCTCCATGACTCAGCACTTATCCCGCCCTGCCCCTCCCTTCCTTCTGTTGCCGCCGCTTATCTAATCTCCTGAAGCGAGGGTCACTCCAGTCTGCAGCTGTTGGTAATTGACCTTCCTCAGGCTCACATGCTGTGGGGGAGGGGGAGGGGTCTAGTTGTCCGTTTGCCTGGGCATGGAGCCAGGGCGCTTCTTCTTCCTCAGCCTGTCTGGGCATGGAGCCAGGGCTGGGGCCGGGAGGCATGCTAGGACATTCCTCAGCGTTCGGAAGCAGATAAGAAGGCCCCGGCTGCGGGGAAAGCGGACGAGGCACAACACTCATGATGATACATTGTCGTCACATGACGTATTGCAACTTTTTCCTCCTTTGCTAAAAGGGGGGGGGGGCGCACTGCGTGATGTTAAACAGACAGCGAGTTTAACACCCCTGCCACAGACAGAATGTCAAATTTAATTTATTTCACTTGATCCCGCTTATTTTTTATTTTTTTTTTGTTATTCGGCTTTACCACACCCCAATTATCGCTCTCCACCAGAAAAAAGTTACTGGGGTTATTTTTGAGGTTGGTAGGTGTTTCGCAAAAAGACGGATTTAGTTTTCCCAACTCCATGCATTCAAGCCATTTCTTCTCCTTTGTGGACCCTTTTACGGGAAAGAACGGGAACTTTTTTTTTCACCACTTGATGCATATATACGGCGTCTCTCCTTTATGCCTCTTTTTATGAAGCGTAAAGGAACTGCTCTGACTGAAGCACTTTCCACACTCCGTGCATTTGTACGGTTTCTCCCCCGTGTGGATCCTCTTGTGCGACGTCAGAGCTCCATTTTCACTGAAGCACTTCCCGCACTCCGTGCATTTGTAGGGTTTTTCTCCTGTGTGGATCCTTTTGTGAGACGTCAGGTGCGTACTGGTATTGAAGCTCTTCCCGCACTCCACGCATTTGTAGGGTTTCTCCCCTGTGTGGATCCTCCTATGTGCCGCGAAGCTGCTGCTCTGACTGAAGCTCTTCCCGCATTCGATGCACTCATATGGTTTTTCTCCCGTGTGGATCCTTTTGTGTGCGATGAGATGACTGCTCTCACTGAATCGCTTGCCGCACTCCGTGCACTCATAAGGTTTCTCTCCGGTGTGGATCCTTTTATGTGCCGAGAAGCTACTGCTCCGACTGAAGCGCTTCCCGCAGTCCAGGCATGTATATGGCTTCTCCCCCGTGTGGATTCTTTTGTGGGAAGTCAGATTGCTGCTCTTGCTGAAGATCTTCCCGCAGTCCAAGCATTTATATGGCTTGCCGCCTGTGGTTGTTCGTTTCCGTGGAGTATGGGGAAAAGTCCTCGGAGTTCCTTTGGGAAAAAAGAACAAGTGCACCAGTGAAATAAAGCAGCGAGAAAAAGACTTTTGCCAATGAGAAAAGAACAAAACTTAAAGGCAAAGGAAGAACATATCAAAATCAATACAGGCATGCTTTGTTTTCTTGCACTTGGCAGATATTGCGGGTTTTTTAACAAATTGAAGGCTTGTCGCAACCCTGCATCGAGCAAGTCATTTTTCTATCAGCATTTGTTCTCTTTGTGTCTCTGGGTCACATTTCTGGTACTTTGTGCAATATTTCAAACTTTTTCATTATTATTCATCAGATTCACCTTTTTAGAAATAAAAGATTTTTAATTAAGGCATGTATTGAGCAGTGCGGTGGCCTAGAGGTGGAGCTCTCACCTCACAATCAGGAGGCTATGAGTTCGATCCTAGGTAGAGGCTGATATTTCTCTCTCTGGGCACAATGATAATATATATCTGCTCCAAAACTCCGCATTAGCGACAGGAAGGACATCCGGCCAATAAACACTCAGCTCCATTCAGTTGCCCTGACTCCACCCCACAAGGGATTATTAAACGACAGGGGGGAAAAATTAAGGCATGTACTGTACATCTTTTGTTTAGACCAGGGGTCCTCAAACTTTTTAAACGGGGCCAATTCATGGTCCCTCAGACTGTTGGGTGGCCGGATCAGCTGAGTGGCCGTGGCTAGGTGGTCATGTGACTAGGTGGGTGTGGCCAATTTAACAGCCCATTGAACAATGCACACAAATTAAACTTTCATTTGTTTTGCTCCTAGCGGCTTTTTATCTGCTTTTGTTTGCATGTTGCTCTTTTGGTTGCCTTTTCTTTTTACTAGGTCGTTTTTTTCAGTTGTTTAGGAGTCTAGTGGTCCACTTCAGGAAACTCAGTTTTGCAGCAATTCTTCTCAGCCCCAAGGAGCTCTCTCTGTCTCTGTCTCTCGCTCTCTTTCTCTCTCCTTCTTTACTTCTCTCCCTCCCTCTTTCTGTCTCTCTCTCCCTCTCTTTCTCTCTCCCTCTTTCTGTCTCTCTCTCCCTCGCTCCCTCTTTCTTTCTCCCTCTCCCTCTCTTTCTCTATTTCTTTCTCCCTCTCTCTCTCTTTCTATCTCTTTCCTCCTCTCTCTCTCTCTCTCTCTCTCTCTCTCTGTCTCTCTCTCTATCTTGTGGAAGCGGGGGAAGTCGCTCCCATTCCCTGCTATGCTATGCAAAACGCTTTCCTCCCTAAATCTAAAAGCACGCCGTGTGTTGTGTCTTGCCCGCCCTCAGAGCAGCCGGGGCCTTCTTATCTGCTCCCGAACACGGAGGAATGTATGCCTCCCGGCCCCAGTCCTAGCTCCATGCCCAGGCAAACGGAGCAGCTAGACCCCTCCCCCTCCTCCACAGCATGTGAGCCTGAGGAGGGTTTATTACCAACAGCTGATTGGAGTGATCCTCGCATCAGAAGATTGGATAGGCGGAAGCAACAGAAGGAAGGGAGGGGCAGGCCTTAATGAGTGCTGAGTCATGGAGCCACACCCCATGGCCTATATAAAGGATCTGCTTTCTGGCAGTCTCTGAGTCAGGCAAAAGTCGAACTTATCTTGCTGAAGTCACTTACTGGTCTCCTGCCTGCTCTGAGGACTTTGCTAGAACATTGGGCAGAGCTGCAGAGGCAAGCCTGATTCGGATTTCCCTGACCCGGCCGTCAGCGGAGGAGTGGGACACGACACCGTGCAGCTGGCGCTGCCGCCTGAAAATGCTTTCCTCCCTGGTTCTCCGAAGCATATTGGAAGGAAACCGGCTGCCGCCTGAAACGCGGCTCTGTGACTTGCATTGGGCCAATGGGTGGCGGTGCTGGAAAGGAGGGACGTTTCGCTTTAGGGGCTCCCAGGCATGGAGAGGGCTTAGGCGGTGGCGGCGGCTCCTCACTTTGCCGTGGGACTTTGCCTTGTTTGCCGAAGCCACCGGGCAGATTCCTCTGTCCCCAGACCATCCCAAAGAACTTCGTTCCACAGGCTGTGCCCCGACCCTCCCCGCACAGCATGCGAGGGGTCTCTTCGGGGAAACCAAGTAGTCCCTGCGGATCGCAGGAGCGCCCCGATAAGTCTTCCGGAAAAGAACTTCTCAGTAATCGACACCTCTTTCCCAGCTGAGTCTCTGAGGCACCTCTCACTTGCAGCAGGAGGAGGAGGAGGGCCACATAAAGCAGCACCACCTTAAATGCTGGTAGGCAGAGATAGAATTCTTTTTTTCTTGTTTTCCTCCCCCAAAATTAAGGTGCGTCTTATACTCCGAAAAATATGGTAGGTGAAAACCACAGGAACTTTTAGAGTCGGCTTTCACCAGTCCGTGCAATATGATATACCCAATAAAACTGTTCTTTGAGGAATCTACCTGCCTCCGAGTTCTGTTTGCTATGGGTTTATTACTTGGAACCCTGACACATAGTGCACAACGGCTCTTACCCAGCGAGGCCACATTCCTGGAGTTTTCCAGCATGACTTCTCCATGAAGAGCCTTTTGGTGAGGATCCAGATGAGCCCACTCCTCCTCAGAGAAATCCACAGCTACCTCCTCGAAGGACACAAGACCCTGAAACAGGAAACCTATACTCCCAATTAACAGGAAAAGGTCTTTTTTGTTCACAAACCCTAAAACATGGGCCTTTGAAGTGAATTAAGCAAGGCAACATTTTTGCAATAATAATTAACAGCAGACTTATTATCAACTTGATTGTTTCCCGCAGGAATTGCAGGACTACATGGTGAAAGTAACCTGTGTGTTGTGACTCCAGCCCCCGAACCTGGCCCCATGCCCGAAAGTGACTCCAAAAGTGAGGGAGAAGGGCCGGTAAAGCTTACCTCGGGAGCACCAATTCCTTTGGCTCGGCTCCAGGAGCCGGAACCAGACCAGTCGGAGGCCGTCATCCCCTGATTCCTCCCTTCCCCAGGCTACGCCTTCAGACCCAGCTGATAATAATAATCAAACTTGGCTTGACCCCTGCTTCAGAAGATTAGAGAGGCAGCATCATCAAAAGGATCCTGCCCCACCCCACAGGATATATAAGGAGCTTTGGGACTGCTCTCACTCCACGGGAAGCAAAGTTTAGCTGATCCGTTTCAAAAAGAGCTGAAAGTCTTGCTACTTGAGTCATTTGTTTGAACTTTGGCAGGCAGCTGCGATTTCTCTGCCAGGACTGATAAGAGCCATGAATCCACTGGCTGAAGGCCAGCTCATGGTCTGAAGTGGGGAAGGAGACAGAACACTCAGTGTACTTCTAGATCCACTGGGAGATGCGTTCTGGACACTCAAATAGTCACTGGCTCCAGTTCCTCCTGGTGTTTGCAGGCAGGGGGTGGGGAGGTCCTTCCTGTCTGACATTTCAGCCCTCTGGCCTGTGGCGCCAGTCCCCAAGGTTAACACAACACCTTCATGAGAGTTTTAGAGAGCCCGTCCCAGGGTCTCTCTGGCTGCTATCAATAAGCGCACGAAACACAACCCACTTTCAGCTTCTCCCTGGTCTCCTGCTCTTAGTCAGAGCCACTGACAGGCTGGAAGAGAAGAATTAAGCTGCTACCTGAGCTGGAGATCCAGCTGCTCTCTCAGCGCCAGCAGAATAAGGAGATGCCCCTACAAAGACCAGCGACATCATTTTGTTCCCTACGAGGGAGAAAAAAAATGGCAGAAGCAAAACTAGTTAAAATGTGAGGAGATACCGCACCCAAGAGGATCCACCAAAGAAGTGAGAAACTATGGACTCCCTGGGAAACTTTATGTGGCTTGGAAGGAACCTGTCCCTTACCACGAGGGGTGTCCCAACTTTGGTCTTTCTGGAAGGTGACCGTGGGAAGGAGCTCCTGAGGGGGATCGGACAGGCCTTTCCTTCTCATGGGATGTTCAGTGATCATCTCCAGAATCTGTAACTCCAGGCAGAAAAAAAGGAGAGGAATGAAGGGAACGGCACACGCAGAAAGAGCGTTTTCCTCTCTGCCCACAATTTGCAGCCTTTAAGCCCAGGAAACTGTAGTTAAGAAATATTTAAGAAATTCAAACATTGTTTATCTTACCTAATATTCCCGTAGAAGACTTAGAATAAGTGTCTCTCACCTGCTGCTCTCCCTGCTCCTTCTGCTCCTCCGCCTGGCTCAGGAGGAAGCCTTCTGCCAGGGCCACCGCCTGGGAACTGGTCTCTGCTCCACACTCCCGCACCCAGCCCTCCATCTCTAAAGGCAGGAGAGCCAGGAACTGCTCCAGAAGTACCAGATCCAACATCTGGGCCTTGGTGTGTCTTTCTGGCTTCAGCCACCGATGGCAAAGGTGATGGAGATGGCTGCAAAGTTCTCGCGGCCCTTTGGCTTCCTGGTAGTGGACATTCCTGAAGTGCCAGCGCTGGATCTCTGAAGTGATGGCTTCCTCCTTCAGGGTCTTCTGCCCAGTTCGTGCCCAGGTCCCCCGATGGCTCCTTTTTCCAGTTTTCTCAGCTGCTCGGTGTTTTGACTCCATTTTTTGTTTTGTTTTGTTCTTCAACACAAGTCCAAATGGGGGCCAAGAGATCTCGTGGATCCATAAAATTCTTTTCAATCATAAAAGAGGATTCATGAGGAGGTCCTGGATAACCAAACTTTTGAGCCCTCTCTCTTTCTGAGAGTCCTTCTGATCGCCAGGCCAGATGACTCCACCTTAAATATCCAAGGAGGAAGAGAAAAAACACAGGCCAAGATATGAGTCAAGGTGGTGCAGTGGTTAGAGTATCCTATTAGCATCACTAAGTGTTGTATCTTATGATTCATGATGAATGTATTTATGATGACTGCGATCATGATTTATCACTTATATCTTTTATGTACACTGAGAGCTTATGCACCGGAGACAAATTCCTTGTGTCTCCAATTACACTTTGGCAAATAAAGAATTCTATTCTATAAAAGTCTGTAGAGATTCTCAGTCATCCAGGTCATGGGGATCCCAAAGGTTTTATTTTTTCCTGGAGACAACTGGACTTTCTGGTTTTTGCTTTTGAAGACGTTTCGCTTCTCATCCAAGAAGCTTCTTCAGCTCTGACAGGATTTTTGTTGTTGTTAGTTGCGAAGTCGTGTCCGACCCATCGCGACCCCATGGACAACGTTCCTCCAGGCCTTCCTGTCCTCTACCATCCTCTGGAGTCCATTTAAACTCATGCCTACTGCTTCAGTGACTCCATCCAGCCACCTCGTTCTCTGTCGTCCCCTTCTTCTTTTGCCCTCAATCTTTCCCAGCATTAGGCTCTTCTCCAGTGAGTCCTTCTTTCTCATTAGGTGGCCAAAGTATTTCAGTTTCATCTTCAGGATCTGGCCTTCTAAAGACAGGATAGTGGGGAATAAATAAATAAATCCTTCCATTCCCCACTATCCTGTCAGAACCGAAGAAGCTTCTTGGATGAGAAGCGAAACATCTTCAAAAGCAAAAACAAGAAAGTCCAGTTGCCTCCTGGAAAAGCACCTTTGCGACATATATTTTCACATTTCTCCAATAATACCCGTTTTGCACCATCTTCCCACCATCTCTGCCTTTCTCTTCCTTTTTTCTTGGATACTGATCGCTATAGCAAGCTGTAACATTATTTTTTCCCTCCTGGACGTTCCTGGTTCTTTTCCCTGGTTTTCTTTTCTTTTTTTTACTTTTTAAATAGAAATCTGCCTACAGTCATTTGCAGACAAGAGGCAGCCACATAAAATCACATTTCATAAATAGATGTCCACACCCTTTGATAGTTATGTTTCACACCAATCTTGGAAATCCTCCTGTTGCAATACTTTTCCATTCAACATTTTCATTTTCACGCTTTCTCCTCTATCCATTTCCCCTCAAGATTCCCTCTTGTTGCTTCCATCAAAATAACATTCCCTTCCATTTGTCTCTGGTTCTTCCATTTTCAACGTTCCCATACAACCCCTCGTCACCAGCTGTTTCTAATCCAAGTTGAACAATTCAAACTACAACTCAACCTACAACTCAACCACATGCCTCCCACCGACCCGTACGCTCTCACAGAGAGGGACTTCACAGGGTGCCGTCCACCAAGCAATGTCGGCTGGCGGCCCCCAGGGGAAGGTCCTTCTCTGTGGGGGCTCCCACACTCTGGAACGAGCTTCCCCCGGGTTTACACCAAATACCTGACCTTCGGACATTCCGTCGCAAACTGAAGACACATCTTTTCATTCGCGCGGGGCTGGCTTGAATTGAATTTTATTAATTTTAAATTTTTATTAATTAATTTTAAATGGGGTTTTTAGTGTATTGTATATTTTAACTGTTAGGTTCGGGAAGTAACGAGGCTGGCTGTTGGGGGTAGCGGTCTGGACTCTTGGCAAGCTTGGCATTTCCCTACCCTCTCAGCAATCTCTGCGTCCATGAGTGGCCACCATACATAGCTCCTAGCTAACCCCTTCATCCTCACGATGCCTGGGTGACCCTCGTGGAGGAGGTCCAATACCTTGCCCCTTAATTTAACAGGAATTATTACACGATCACCCCATAACAGGCACCCCCCTTGAGCCGAGAGCTCATCACGTTTCTTAACAAATTCTTTGAACCGTTCGCCCGGCGCATGACACCCTCTCTGTACCCAACCGGTACAGTCCTTAACACAATGTCGGTATGATGCCGAGCCACTTCCTTTGATGTGACTGGGCCAGAGTCCAACAGTCAATAAGGAGGATGGTGTCCCAGTGGGATCTTGGTCGCCCAGTGGGCATCGGCTCAAGCGTCTGCATGCCCCACTTCTTTCGGTCGATGCTGCAGCTTGTATGAGTAAGCTAAAAATATAGTCCATCGAGTCAAACGTGGCAAGTGCCACAGGTGTTGGCGATCGCCAGCCAGTAGTCCCAATAACGGTCTGTGGTCAGTCACAATTTCAAAATTCCCCAAAGACATACTCATGGAATTTTTGACCCCTGATACAATGGCCAATGCTTCTTTGTCTAATTGGCTGTAGTTCCTCTCTGGGGAGGACATCGTTCTAGAGTAGAACGCTATAGGGGCTTCTGTGCCGTTTGAAGTCTATGGCTGAGCAGCCCACCCCATAAGGTGACGATCGCAACCAGCACTAGGGGTAGTGAGTCGTGATATTGGATGAGCAGGCTATCACTTGAGAGCAGGTTCTTGACTGCTTCAAAGCCCTATTTTCTGACTTTCCCAAGACCAAACAGTATTTTTCCCTAAGAGCCTATGCAGCGGTTCCAACGGTTGCTTTGTTCTTTAAAAGACCGCGTAAAATTAACCAATCCCAGGAGGGCTTTGTGTTCCTCCACGAGGCCGCAGCCTCCGCAATTGTACTAATTTTTTCGTAATGCCCTCCCGGAAAATCATCAATCCTCTGGCATCAGCCATCTGAAGCCTACTCCTTCTGGTACAATTTGCTTGACAAAAGTAATATTTCTTTCTCATTTCACGCACCTGTCTGGGAATCTGCCTCAGAATGGCTATCTCCCTGCCCCTATAAGTCAGTGCCCCACTCCTATGTTTTCTAAGAATTTCATCTCTCGCCTCTCTTCTCACAAATTTGACATGAACCTCTCTAGGAACTGCATGCTATGCGTATATTTTGAATTAACTCTATAAGCTCGATCCACATCCCAATTCATAAAGTCAACACCTCTCCCAAGAAATTCTCCCAACAGTTTAGTCACAACATCTCTCAAGTCTTCTTGGTCCACTTCTTCCAGATTTTGAAACCTAAGGAAATAAGACATTTTATCCATCTGTAGTCCAAGCACAGCATTGCCTGTCGCTCTCTCTCTTTTCTGCACTGCCCGCATCTCTCCCTCCAGACCTTCCACTTTCTGCTTGTTTTCTGCTGAGACTTGTTGAGTGTCCTTTAAATCCTTTTGATAGTCACAATTTCTGCTCTTATTTCATCCAGTTTCTTGTCCATATTAGATAACTTTTCCAAAATTCTCCATTTCTCCAGCAGTTGGTCTCTGACCTTTGCCATTTAAAAATTTTTAAAATCCTCAGGCAAGCACAGTATCCTTGTAATTTCCTCCGATCCACCAGGGGCACTCACAGGAGCAACGAGTCCAGAGTACAGTTAGTCAACCAGGAAGTCAAGGGAAGTGATGTCATCAAGATTCTCATAGTGAAGGCGGAAGCTGGACGCCACCATTGTTCTCAGAGGAGGGGGGCCTCAAACCTCCCTCCTAAATTTCTCCATCACCTCTCTCCAGAGCTCCACAAAACCGTAATCTTGTTATTTTAAGTTCTCCTCTCTCAGTGATTCTGTTCTTCCAGTCGCAGGGAGAGAAACCCCCGCACCCGGAGCACTCCACCACATTTGCCGATATCTCCTTCCCTTCTCCTCAATCTTCTCCGCTCCTGTTCGCCACCAGGCTGCTGCAATTATAAATCCAAAGCCCCGTGTCACACAGCGCCCAGGCGACGACCAAAATAATGGTCATGCCTGAGGCCTCCGAACCCTCCGAGCCTAGGACGCGCCAGCATCGGGTCCCCCAGTCCTGTATCCCAATAACGGTCTGTGGTCAGTCACGATTTCAAAATTCCGCCCAAAGACATACTCATGGAATTTTTGACCCCTGATACAATGGCTGCTTCTTTGTCTAATTGGCTGTAGTTCCTCTCTGGGGAGGACATCGTTCTAGAGTAGAACGCTATAGGGGCTTCTGTGCCGTTTGAAGTCTATGGCTGAGTACAGCCCCACCCCATAAGGGGCGCCATAAACCAGCACTAGGGGTAGTGAGTCGTGATATTGGATGAGCAGGCTATCACTTGAGAGCAGGTTCTTTACTGCTTCAAAAGCCCTATTTTCTGACTTTCCCAAGACCAAACAGTATTTTTCCCTAAGAGCCTATGCAGCGGTTCCATAGCAGTTGCTTTGTTCTTTAAAAGACCGCGTAAAATTAACCAATCCCAGGAATGCCTGCAGCTCTGCTTTGTTTTTGGGCGCTGGAGCCTTCCTAATTGCCTTAACCTTGCTCTCAGTAGGGTGAATTCCTTTCTTGTCTATCCGGTAGCCCAAGAAATCGACCGATTCGACCCCTATCTGACATTTATTTGTCTTGACTTTTAATCCGGCTGTCCGGAAAATGCTCAAGACCTTTCTTAACCGCTCCCCCAATTCCTCCATGTTTTCCCCTGAAATTAGGACATCATCAGTAGGGAACTACCCTGGGAGCCCTTGCAGTAGTCGTTCCATCAGGTTTTGGAACAGCCCTGGTGCCACACTAACCCCAAATTGCAATCGGTGCACTTGAATGCCCCCTGTGCGTCACAATCGTTTGGGCTTGTGTCTACTGGCAGTTGTTGGTAGGCTTGGGCCAAGTCTAACTTTGCAAAGACTTGCCCTTGCCCCAAGGAGTGCAATAAATGTTGCACCACGGGCAGTAGCGCTTTTCTGTAAGGCTTTGTTAAGCGTCGCCTTGTAGTCAGCGCAAATTCTAATTGACCCGTCCGATTTGATGGGGTGACGATTGGCGTCTCCCACTTTGCGTGATCGACTGGCACCAAAACCCCTGATTTATGAGCTTGTCCAGCTCCTTATCAATTTTGGTTTTAGGGCAAAAGGACTCTCCTCGCCTTAAGCCTAATGGGGGCTACCTGGGGTCTAAGTTGAAGGAAATAGGGGTCCCCTTGTACTTGCCCAGGCAGTCCTTGAAGACATCTTGAACTCGTTAAAGAGAATGTCTTTCAAATTGCAGTCACTTCTGTAGATGCCAGTCACTCCCATGCCCAGGGCACGAAACCAGTCTAGTCCCAACAGACTGGGCAGAGTTCCTTCGACGATCGTGATGGGCAGGGTCTTTTGTGAGGCCGTGCCGACTCGGACGGAGGTGGTCCCTCGAACAGGGATGCGATTCCCTGGTAGTCGTGCACTCGTAGCCGCTGTGCTTGCAGGTGGCGCTCGCGACGGACGGCAGCGACCGCCAGTGTCCCAGGACATGATGGTGATCGCTGATCCGTGTCTACTTCAAGCCTGCACCGTACTCCCTCGATCTTGGGCTTTGTAAAAATCTTCTTTTCCACTTTGGTTGAGGCGCGCCTATAATGACAGTCGTTTGGTTAGACTTCGCCTTTCTTGTTTGAACCAATCGCGGGCCGCCTTCCGGTTCCGCTGCTTTGATTGGCCGATTTGAATTTTCGGCGGAAGGTTGGGCCGCCTGCAAACCTGAGCTAAGTGTCCTTTCTTCCCACACCGCCGCATGTTGCGTCTTTAAACCTGCAGCGTTGGCGCTGATGCTGCCCTCCGCAGCTTCCGCACTCGCCACGGTCCTCAGTGTCGCGCTCGGTCCGCAGACCTCTTCCTCATCCTCGCCTCACCTTCGGATTCGGACTGAATCTCCTCCTGGTGTACTGGCGTTGGCTTTGGCGCCGCCTTGGATTGAAGAGGCTTTGCAGAGTCTCTGCTGCTTTAGTAGACATTTCGTGTGCTCTGGCCTCGCCCAGAGCGGTGGCTAGTGTCAGGTTGCTCCTGGCTAGCAGTCGCCGCCGAGGCGGATGTCCTTGACCCTCGGATGAGTTGCTCGAGTAGCACTGCCTAAGTCTCGGTATCCGCAGTCCTTGGACGCCTTCTTAAAGCGCCATGTAGTCACCGATGGACTCGCCTCCATCTGTCTACGTTCTCCGAATTCAAACCGCTGCACGATTTGGACGCGCGTCGGTGCGAAATGGTTCTTCAGCAAAGTCTGCAGAGTCGGCCACGATACCGATTGTATCGGCGTTGGCTCTGCCAGGGCTTCCGCAATCTCGATGACCTCGGCCCGCAATGGCTTAGGAAGTAAGCCCGTTTGCGGTTATCAGGATCCTGTAGTTCGTTGGCTTTAGAAAGCTTTCAAACGGGTCATATATGTTCCCCATTTCTCCTTGCCCGGGTTGTACGGTGCGGGTGGCGTGTTTGCCATTTCCGCGTTTCTGCCCTGAGTTTGCTGGGTTCGGAACTAGCGTGCTTCAGCTCGGTTCTGGTTCTCCTTAGCCTCGAGATCCCACCCTCGTCGCCAATGTTAGGTTCGGGAAGTAACGAGGCTGGAGACCAGGGTAGTGACAACAGCTCTTTAATATATGGTGAACCCAGCAACAGGCTGGGGGAAAAACCTCTCCTTTTATACAGTTCTGCTGGAGGCTTCGTCCAATCAGCAATGTGCTGATTTCCCGCTCAAATATTTAAAGGCACAACTGTTAATACATAACACTAACTTCTCAGGCTAATTTTTAAAATAAGTTTTTTAATTGCATTTTAAATTGTACATTGTATTATCTGTTTTATTTTTGCCTGTACACCGCCCTGAGTCCTTCGGGAGAAGGGCGGTATAAAAATCAAATAAATAAATAAAAATAAATAAATAAACCTAGACAACAAATAAATACAACACAACCTAAACAACAAATAACTACTAACCAACTAATCAGAGATGCCATGGAGAGAGGACAAAAAATAAATAATAAATAAATAATCTTCACTTCCTGATCAACTCCAGCCATTCTTCCAACAGATCCATCCCATTTTTGATTTCCCTGTTTCATTGACACACAACCCAACTGTTCCCTTTCTCTAATACCGTACCATTAATTCTGGCTTTTTCCTATATATTCCTCTCCGTTCCATGTTGCCACGTCGCTGCTACCATCTCGCTTTCCAAAAGAAAGACAATGTCAGACGGCTGGCAACATGGCAGTGTTGTCTCCCGAGCAGCCTCACGGTCACTCTAGGACAGGGGTCTGCAAACTTGGCTCTTTTAAAGACTTGTGGACCCCTGCTCTAGGACTAGCCCTGATGATGTTACCTAGTTTGGGTAACAAAACGTCGGCAAGAAAACAAGCAAGCTCAGAGAGCAGCAAGGACCTCTTAGCTACAAATATGCTCCTTTATTGATCCCATTTTTTTAAAAAAATTATTTGCATTTATATCCCACCCTTCTCCGAAGACTCAGGGTGGCTCACACTATGTCAAGCAATAGTCTTCATCCATTTGTATATTATATACAAAGTCAACTTATTGCCCCCAACAATCTGGGTCCTCATTTTACCTACCTTATAAAGGATGGAAGGCTGAGTCAACCTTGGGCCTGGTGGGACTTGAACCTGCAGTAATTGCAAGCAGCTGTGTTAATAACAGACTGTCTTAGCAGTCTGAGCCACCAGGTAGCCATTTTTATTTATTTATCCTCTAACTCTCCAAACCACATACAAGCCAACATATCGGTTCCACATCCACCAAATCAGGGGTCTCCAACCTTGGCAACTTTAAGACTTTGTGGACTTCAACTCCCAGAATTCCTCAGCCAGAAAAGAAATTCTGGGAGTTGAAGTCCACAAGTCTTAAAGTTGCCAAGGTGGGAGGCTCCTGCACCAAATCACAAGTCGCACCCTGTGTTATCTCGCACACTTGGGCAGCGCACACATCAGTGCAAAATAACAGTGTGGTTTCAGAACCCTCTTTCCCTCCCGTCATCTTTTGCCCTCCCTCATTTGGGAGGGAAGGGTCTTCTGCAGATTTGCAGCTCAGTTCCAGGGCCAGCAGAAAAATTCTCAGAGGGGGGATTTCTTACCAGCCCTGCCAACATTTGAGGCTCAGAATTGGACCCTTCCCAGAAGCTTAAAATGACACCATTAGCAGGGGGCAGATTTTGAGGGTAGAAATGCTGGGAAGCGATTTTGGTTTACGCAAAACGTGAGCACGGTTCTTTTGGCTTCGTCCCAGAGTCCTCTCTCCCAACTCTTTTCCACTTGAAGTTTGAAAAGCAAAGGAGCCACTCGCCTTCCCCACCCTCTTCCTGCCGTGTCTACGGAGATTCTCAGTCATCCAGGTCATGGTTGTCCCAAAGGTGTTTTGTTTTTTCTTTCTTTCCAAGAGGCAACTGGACTTTCTGGTTTTTGCTTTTCAAGACGGTTCGCTTCTCATCCAAGAAGCTTCATCGGCTCCCCCAGCGCCATCCAGTCGGAGCTGAAGAAGCCTCTCGGACGGGAAGCGAAACGTCTTCAGAGAAAAAGTCCAGTTGCCTCTTGGGGAAAAAAAAAAGCACCTCTTCCTGCAGTTTTTTCCCCGAAGGCCATCACTCTGCTAAACAAATAATTCCCTCAACACTGTCAGACTATTTACTGAATCTGCACTACTATTAATCGTCTCATAGTTCCCATCACCAATCTCTTTCCACTTATGACTGTATGACTGTAACTTTGTTGCTGGCAATCCTTATGATTTATATTGATATATTGACCATCAATTGTGTTGTAAATGTTGTACCTTGATGAAGGTATCTTTTCTTTTATGTACACTGAGAGCATATGCACCATGACAAATTCCTTGTGTGTCCAATCACACTTGGCCAATAAAATTCTATTCTATTCTAGTCTTAATAGCTATGGAAGGGAAGGGGAGGGAGCACCACGAGGTGATCCTCCCCGTGGGAACAAAGGCAGGGAGCAGCCCATCCATCTTCCTCCTTCCCACCCACCCCCAAAGCATGCACAGCCACGAGCAGGATTAGGGGCGGGGGGGGGCTCTCCCCTTCCTTCCCAGCCTCGGGATTCCGAGTCCGGCAATTGCTTTTGGGGGACACCCCCCCCCCCGGTCTTTCCCGCTTGCCACCGGCTCTGGAGTGTTTGCAGGGGGGAAGGAAGGACCCGCAATTTCCCCCATTCTTTTTTTTGCAAGGATCGGCCGGGGAGGCTCTGCCAAGGGCTGGAAGGGGGAGGGGTCCCCACCACCACCACCGGGGAGGCTCTAGGTCGCGGGATCCCCTCCTGCCAACCTCCCCCGCCCCATCCCGAGTCCCAGGGCGCAACTCACAGCCGGTCCTCCCCCCTCCAGCTGGATGCGGGACGGAGCATGCGCAGTGGCGCTCGGCGGCGAGAGAGCGCTCCCTGGTGGGGCCTGAGGGCAACGGCCGCATCTCTTGAGAGCGCGATCGCGGCGGGGAACCGTGGGAACCATCCAGATCAGGGGTCTCCAACCCTGGTCCCTTGAAGACTTGTGGACTTCAACTCCCAGAGTCCCTCAGCCAGCAAAGCTGGCTGAGGAACTCTGGGAGTTGAAGTCCACAAGTCTTCAAGGGACAAAGGTTGGAGACCCCTGATCCAGACCGATCTCTATTTAGGGCAGGGGTCTCCAACCTTAGTCCCTTGTAGACTTGTGGACTTCAACAGACTTTTATTTTTTATTTTTATTTTATTTATTTTGTCACAACATCATACAAAAAGATTATATAGTATATAAATATATATATGAGTAAATATTAGGAGGTATAAGCATATATATATATATATAGGAAGAAGAAAAGAAAAACAATAGGGCAGGAACGGTAGGTATGTTTGTGCGCTTATGCACGCCCCTTATGGTCTTCTTAGGAATGGGGTGAGGTCAATAGTAGAAAGTTTTTGGTTAAAGCTTTTGGGATTATGGGAAGAGACCACAGAGTCAGGTAAAGTATTCCAAGCACTGATGATTCTGTTACAGAAGTCATATTTTCTGCAATCTCGATTAAAGCGGTTGACATTAAGTTTAAATCTATTAGTTGCTCTAGTATTATTGCAATTAAAGCTGAAGTAGTCTTTAACAGGAAGGACATTACAATAGATGATTCTGTGAGTTAAACTTAGGTCTTGTCGAAGGCGACGGAGTTCCACGTTTTCTAAGCCTAGGATTTCGAGTCTGGTGGGATAAGGTATTTTGTTGTTTTCAGAGGATGGAGAACTCTTCTTGTAAAATATTTCTGGACACGTTCAATTGTATTGATGTCAGAGATGTGGTGAGGGTTCCAAACAGGCGAGCTGTATTCTAGAATTGGTCTAGCAATTGTTTTATATGCTCTGGTTAGTAGTGTAGTGTTTTTTGAAAAGAAGCTATGCAAGATTAGGTAGCTGAGGAACTCTGGGAGTTGAAGTCCACAAGTCTTCAAGGGACCAAGGTTGGAGATCCCTAATCCAGACCGACCTCTATTTAGGGCAGGGGTCTCCAATCTTGGTCCCTTGTAGACTTGTGGACTTGAACAGACTCTGGGAGTTGAAGTCCACAAGTCTTAAAGGGACCAAGGTTGGAGACCCCTGATTTAAGGCACGATGTCAGTTGGGAGCCCACCGGTTGGATCACTGGGACAAACTTCCTTGCCTCCCATCCGTCGGCTTTTCAAGTCTTGGTGAATCCCTTCTCATGACTGTATGGCTGTAACTTTGTTGCTTGTATCCTTATGATTTATATTGATATTGTTTCCTGATTGCTTATTTGTACCCTATGACTATCATTGAGTGTTGTACCTTATGATTCTTGATAAACATATCTTTTCTTTTATGTACACTGAGAGCGTATGCACCAAAGACAAATTCCTTGGGTGTCCAATCACACTTGGCCAATAAAAAAAAATTCTATTCTATTCTAGTAATGTGCAGCAGCTGCCAAAAAAGCTAACACGGTTCTGGGCTCATAAACAGAGGGATAGAATCAAGACCATGTGAAGTGTTAATACCACTTTATAATGCCTTGGTAAGGCCACACTTGGAATATTGCATTCAGTTTTGGTCGCCACGATGTGAAAAAGATGTTGAGACTAGAAAGAGTGCAGAGAAGAGCAATAAAGATAATATTTATTTATTTATTTATTTATTTATTATTTAGATTTTTATACCGCCCTTCTCCCGAAGGACTCAGGGCGGTGTACAGCCAGATTAAAACAGTACAATATACAAATTAAAACCACAGTTAAAATAACCTATTCTATAAATGGCCAAAAATTAAAACCGTCAAATTTGACCCATAAATAAAATACCCCAGTTAAAATTATTAAAATTCAAAATTTTTAAAAAATTTAAAAAATTAAGCCAGTCCCGCTTGGATAAACAGGTACGTTTTCAATTCACGGCGAAAGCTCTGAAGATCAGGTAATTGACGCAAACCAGGGGGAAGTTCGTTCCAGAGGGTAGGTGCTCCAACAGAGAAGGCCCTTCCCCTGGGGGCCGCCAGCCGACATTGCTTGGCGGACGGCACCCTAAGAAGACCTTCTCTGTGAGAGCGTACGGGTCGGTGGGAGGCATGTGGTTGAGTTGTAGGTTGAGTTGTAGGCATAAGGTAACAGCAGGTGGTCCCGTAAGTACCCGGGCCCTAAGCCATAGAGCGCTTTAAAGGTGGTAACCAATACCTTGAAGCACACCCGAAAGACCACAGGTAGCCAGTGCAGACTGCGCAGGAGCGGTGTTACCCAGGAGCAACGTGTGGCTCCCTCAATCACCTGCGCAGCTGCATTCTGGACTAACTGAAGCCTCCAAGTGCACTTCACGGGTAGCCCCATGTAGAGAGCATTGCAATAATCCAGAAAAGAAGTGACAAGAGCGTTTTTAATTTTTTTAATTTTTTTAATTTTAATAATTTTAACTGGGGTATTTTATTTATGGGTCAAATTTGACGGTTTTAATTTTCGGTAGCTTCCAGTTCGGATATAGCACAGAGGCAGCTTTGGTCACGTTGGTGGATGACCTCTGGAGGGCCAGGGATAGGGGTTTTTCCTCTGCCCTGGTCCTGTTAGATCTCTCAGCAGCTTTTGATACCATCAACCATGGTATCCTGCTGCACCGGTTGGAGAGTTTGGGAGTGGGAGGCACCGTTTATCGGTGGTTCTCCTCCTATCTCTCTGACCGGTCGCAGACGGTGTTGACAGGAGGGCAGAGATCGACCGCGAGGCGCCTTACTTGTGGGGTGCCTCAGGGGTCGATTCTCTCGCCTCTCCTGTTCAACATCAATATGAAGCCGTTGGGTGAGGTCATCAGTGGCTTTGGGGTGACTTACCAGCTGTACGCTAATGATACTCAGCTGTACTTTTCCACCCCGGGCCACCCCAACGAAGCCGTCGAAGTGCTGTCCCGGTGCCTGGAAGCCGTACGGGTCTGGATGGGGAGAAACAGACTCAGGCTCAATCCATCCAAGACGGAGTGGCTGTGGATGCCAGCACCCCGGTACAGTCAGCTGCAACCGCGGCTGACTGTTGGGGGCGAGTCATTGGCCCCCACAGAAAGGGTGCGCAACTTGGGCGTTCTCCTGGATGGACGGCTGTCGTTTGAAGACCAGTTGGCGGCCGTCTCCAGGAGAGCTTTTTACCAGGTTCGCCTGGTTCGCCAGTTGCGCCCCTTCCTTGACCGGGAACTGAACCCGGGGATCCTGCCATGTGCATCCCCAGATGTGCCATTTGCTACCCCTCAAATGTTCCTCCAGATGTGGCCACCAGATATTAATTTGGGATAAGTCAAAAGAGGAAAATGTCTATGGAGATTCTCTGTCATGGTTGTTCCAAATGTGCTTTTTTTCCCCAAGAGGTAACTGGACTTTCTGGTTTCTTTCTTTGAAGACATTTCCCTTCTCATCCGAGAAGTTTCTTCCACTGACCTTCCCCACCATCCAGTCAGAACGGAAAAAGCTTCTGGGATGAGAAGTGAAATGTCTTCAAAGAAAAAAACCAGAAAGTCCACATAATTTGTTCCATAACTTCCTGACCCTAATTTTGGAAATTTGGTGCTTACAAAAAAAAATGGCGCGGAAGGAAAAATCGGCTGCAAAAATAACAAAAAATGTGATTTGGTTGTGATTAGAAGCATTCGTGACCAGAGATACCTTTGGATCAAAAGAGAAAATTGATAAATGCATGCTGGCAAATCTTCATTAAACTTATCCAAACTGAATGTAAAGATAAAAAAAGAAGTAGAGATATTCATCCTGAAATCAGTTCGTTTTTCTTTTTTGCAGTCCTGGTTTATTTCTGCGCTGGAAGAAGCTGCACTTGGAGGTGTCTTAAGGGCGCTGCTGGTTCACCCTCCCCCAAATTTGAATCTTTGATTAAAACAATTGCAACTTTTCCCCAATTCTCTGCATTCATATTGTTGCACAAATTTTACACATGAAGCTGCTTTCAGTCTCAGCATCTTCCCACAACCTTCCCAGCTCTCTTTCCTTTGGATTCTTGGGATTTCAACATATAGAATGAGTAGAGTAGAGTAGAGCAGAGCAGAGCATAGAACCATGATGGTGAACCTATGGCACGCGTGCCAGAGGTGGCACACAGAGCAGTCTCAGTAGGCATGCGTGCCTTCATCAGCTGCTCATCTGGTTTCTGGCGCAAGCATATGTGTTGGCCAGCTGGTCCTCACATGTGCTGGAGCACCGGAAACCTGAAGACCAGCTGGCTGGTGCGCATGTGTGCCAGCCAGCTGGTCTCCGGATTTCCAGTGCTCCAGCGTGCACACACGCGCATTCTGGTTTGGGCACTTGGTGCTGAAAAGGTTCACCATCACTGATATAGAATAGAGATAATAGAGAATAGAGCAGTGGTAGTCAACCTAGTCCTTACCGCCCACTAGTGGGCATTCCAGGTTTCATGGTGGGCGGTAGGGGTTTTGTCCGATACTGAAGCACTTTCCTTTTTAAAAAAAAAAATTTAAAAAAATTTCATTGCATTATTTAAAAACATTTTCATTAGGTTTTCATAAAATTCCCCGTGCAATTTAAATTTCTGAAAATATACTATTTGTATCGCCCGCACATAAGTTAAGGTCACGTTACCTAAGTGAAACTAAATGGTGCTATAGTGCAACCGCAAACAGAAGCGCCTCGCCCCCGAATAGCTCACGCATCTCCCCCCACACCACCCAGCTATAACAGACAAGCAGAGCTGGTAGCCGGCGCCCTCCCCCCAAACCCAATCCACGATGCGCAAGAGGCATGCGCAGATGACGATACATGGCGCATTACTGTGGAACCAGTGGGCGGTTAGAAAATTTTACTACTAACAGAGATACAAAAGTGGGCGGTAGGTATAAAAAGGTTGACTACCCCTGGAATAGAGATTAGAGTAGAGAGTAGAGTAGAACAGAACAGAAATTCTTTATTGGTGAAGTGTGATTAGACACACGAGGAAGTTGTCTCCGGTGAATAAGCTCTCAGTGTACATACAACAATAGCGACAGATCATTTTCATTTTCAATAGAACAGGAGTTGAAACATGAAAATGTTTCAACTCCTACCCTCAAAATGACGCTATAGAGCACTGCACACCAGAACAACTAGACACAAGAACAGTTTTTTCCCGAAGGCCATCACTCTGCTAAACAAATAATTCCCTCAACACTTTCAGACTATTTACTGAATCTGCACTACTATTAATCGTTTCATAGTTCCCATCACCAATCTCTTTCCACTTATGACTGTATGACTATAACTTGTTGCTGGCAATCTTATGATTTATATTGATATATTGACCATCATTTGTGTTGTAAATGTTGTACCTTGATGAACGTATCTTTTCTTTTATGTACACTGAGAGCATATGCACCAAGACAAATTCCTTGTGTGTCCAATCACACTTGGCCAATAAAAAATTCTATTCTATTCTATTCTATTCTATTCTATTCTATTCTATTCATGGCCCATGGATTCTAATGATACTCTCTTTTAGACGTGATAGCCTCACAATGACCCATTGAAATGGAAGTTAAATTGGATGAATTTATCAGACAGTTTAATAGTTTCCAGGATATATGAGTATGTGTGAAGTACCCATGAGACTGTAGTGAAATGAGTAGTGTTTCCACATCAGGTGAAAGCTTCACATGAAAATTTCTTAATTCTTATTTTTTTTTCATTCCTCTGAACACACTGATAGACATGTTCTTTTCTCATTGCTATACCTCAAGCATTGTTCAGATGTGGCTTTTATAGGAATAAGCTTCCTTATTCCTTATATTTATAGGAATAAGCTTCATCCCCATCCTTTTGTTTCATGAATTGGAAATGTAAAAAAGATTAACCAGATTTTTCACCTAAGTATAATTGAAACAACCCACCATTCCCCACAATATTCCTTCAACACTGTAAAACTATTGACTAAATCTGCACTACTATTAATCTTCTCATCGTTCCCATCACCCATCTCCTTCCACTTATGAGTGTATGACTGTAACTTTGTTGCTTGTATCCTTACTATTGATATTGTTTCCTGATTGCTTATTTGTATCCTATGACTATCATTAATTGTTGTAAGTGTTGTACCTTGATGAACGTATCTTTTCTTTTATGTACACTGAGAGCATATGCACCAAAGACAAATTCCTTGTGTGTCCAATCACACTTGGCCAATAAAAATTCTATTCTATTCTATTGAAAATTTTCATAGCCATTGTAAAACTACATTCATCATAAAACATGATGGAGAAGATGATAGGGAGAAGATCAAGGGGGTTCTTCTCCCTTCTCTGGTTTCCATCCTGCCTTTTTTTTTAAAAATCCCGACCGATTCCAGGTTGTCTCCCCTCTGCCACTTCATGGTTGGTTGGGGGTCGGCTTTTTCAGCTGTTGAAAAGCCTCCATCCTTTGGGAGAGGAAGGGGGTTAAATCCCCCCATTTGGGAGCACAAGTGATACACCCCAATTTCTGCACAACGTTCAATGTTCCTGCTTGAGTTTGTAATGCGAAACAACAGCCGGTCCCTGTCTCCTCTCAAGGCTTTATTCAGGAAATTGGGGAGGGGGGTATTAAATATACCCCCAGATCCCCCTCCCTTCCGGGGAGCTTCGACTTTTCCTTCCGGGCCGAGTTTGGGATCTTCGTTTCTCCCCCCTGCATGCAAAGGGAATCCGGACTGACTCGGATTTTATGTCCTCCAGCCCTCATTTTGCCTCCATTCCCACGACGTGGTTCTGCACCTGGTCTGGGGGCTCCGTAAATGCCGGACGTCTCGTGCGGGAAAAAAAAAACCGTTACAGCGAGCGAGCGCGGAGTCCTAGAGAGGCCAGGCGTTCGGCGAGGTACGTTGGGAGGCGCGCATGCTCAATCCGCCCTCCATGCGAGCGGGGCTGCCCCTCCCGTTGTAGTTACTGTGGAAGGAAACCCGCGAGGAGGGGAGAAAGGGTGGGTGGGTGGGGAAGCCTTCGGGTCACGTGGCCTGGGCGAGCCAATGGCGGGAGAGAAGCGCCTGTCAGGTTTGGGCGGGAAAAGAGAATCGCTGGGTCGCCTCAGCTACGTCTCTGCTGGGGGCGACTCTACCGTCTTCTCTCCCTGAGGGGCTTTGGCGGGTCTTTATTATTAAACCCGCTGGGGGAGCAGGATCACGTGAGCCTGGTGAGCCAATGGCAGGAGAGAAGTGCCTGTCAGGTTTGGGCGGGAAAACGCAGTCGCAGGTTCTCCTCAGCTGGGGTGTGACTCTTCTTCCTGAGGGCTTTGGCTAGTCTAGAGAAAAGAAGAATTCGGGGTGACATGATAGCAGAGTTCCAGTATTTCTTCCCCCAAGAAGAAGGCCTCAATTTATTTTCCAAAGCATCAGAAGGCAAGACAAGAAACAATGGATGGGAACTAATGAAGGAGAGAAGCAACCTGGAATTAAGGAGAAATTTCTTAATAGTGATGACAATTAACCAGTGGAACAGTTTATCTTCAGAAGCTGTAAGTGCTTCATCACTGGAGGTTTTTAAGAAAAGACTGGACAGCCTAAAAGGTTAATAGGAACTTGTGCCTCAGCAGGGGGTTGGACTAGAAGACCTTGAAGGTCCCTTCCAGTTCTATTGTGATTGCCTATCTTTATTATTTTTTAGATTCCTTATCATGCTTTGTGGTATTAGGGGAGTCTCCTGGTGGAGCATCATTGGAAAAGGACCCCATTAAGGAAAGATTGTCTTGGACAAAATCTGCATCTGGTTGCTCAGGGCACTTGATGTCACAGCATGAAAATCAAATGTCAAACCATCCTTAGATTTCTGTTCTGCATCCCAACAGTGACACACAGCTTTAGAAAACAGCCTCACTTTTAGTTCTGGGTGAAAAGAAAATGACCTGCAGAACTTGTGAACTGCAAAAGGACTCACCAGTTACCCTTCCCAACGTTTCTCTATCTGGCTGAGCGTGAAGCCAGCTTCCAGCAGCACCAGAAACTGCAATCGAAAAATCCACAATCAATAGAACAGCTTGCCTTTGGAAGCTGTGATAGCTTCAGCAGTTGATACTTTCAAGAAAAGATTGGACTGCCATTTGTCAAATGGTGTAGGGTCTCCTGCTTAGGGAGGGGTTGAACTAGATGACCTATAAGGTCCCTTTTAACTCTGGACTTCCTTGGTTTTTATATGAAGATGTTCCTAGATTAGACCCTCTAAAAGGATGCCAATGACTAGCTGTCTGCAAAGAATATAAATCCTTCCATTCCCTACTATCCTGTCAAAGCTGAAGAAGCTTCTCTGATGAGTAGCCAAACATCTTCAAAGAAAAAACAAGAAAGTCCAGTTGTCTTCTGAAAAAGCACCTTTGGAACAATATTAAAACATTTTTTCTTTTAGCTTCGTTCGGTTTAGTGAGACCCCTCCTCAAGAAGCCCTCCCTGGACCCAGCTATTTTGGGTAACTGTCGTCCAGTCTCCAACCTTCGCTTTGTTGCGAAGGTTGTAGAGAGTGCTGTGGTGCGACAGCTACCCCAATATCTGGATGAAGCCGTCTATCTAGACCCGTTCCAGTCCGGCTTTCGAACCGGATACAGCACGGAGACAGCTTTGGTCGCATTGGTGGATGATCTCTGGCGGGCCAGGGACAGGGGGTACTCCTCTGCCCTGGTCCTATTAGACCTCTCAGCGGCTTTTGATACCATCGACCATGGTATCTTGCTGCGCCGGTTGGGGGGATTGGGAGTGGGAGGCACCGTGCATCGGTGGTTCTCCTCCTATCTCTCCGACCGGTTGCAGACGGTGTTGACGGGGGCAGAGGTCGGCCGCGAGGTGCCTCACTTGTGGGGTCCCGCAGGGGTCGATTCTCTCGCCCCTGCTGTTCAACATCTACATGAAGCCGTTGGGTGAGATCATCAGTGGCTTCGGGGTGAGATACCAACAGTACGCTGATGACACCCAGCTGTACTTTTCCACCCCGGGCCACCCCAATGAAGTTGTTGAAGTGCTGTCCCGGTGTTTGGAAGCTGTACGGGTCTGGATGGGGAGAAACAGGCTCAAGCTTAATCCCTCCAAGACGGAGTGGCTGTGGATGCCGGCATCCCGATTCAGTCAACTGCAGCTGCGGTTGACTGTTGGAGGCGAGTTACTGGCCCCAAAGGACAGGGTGCGCAACTTAGGTGTCCTCCTGGATGATCGGCTGTCGTTTGAAGATCATTTGACGGCCGTCTCCAGGAGGGCCTTCCACCAGGTCCGCCTGGTTTGGCAGTTGCGCCCCTTCCTTGATCGGGATGCCTTGTGCACAGTCACTCATGCGCTCGTTACCTCTCGCTTGGATTATTGTAATGCTCTCTACATGGGGCTCCCCCTGAAGTGCACTCGGAGGCTTCAGTTAGTCCAGAATGCAGCTGCGCGGGTGATAGAGGGAGCTACGCGTAGCTCCCATGTAACACCGCTCCTGCGCAGACTGCACTGGCTACCTGTGGCCTTTCGAGTGCACTTTAAGGTGTTGGTTACGACCTTTAAAGCGCTCCATGGCTTAGGGCCTGGGTACTTACGGGACCGCCTGCTGTTACCACATGCCTCCCACCGACCCGTACGCTCTCACAGAGAGGGACTTCTCAGGGTGCCGTCCGCCAAACAATGTCGGCTGGCGGCCCCCAGGGGAAGGGCCTTCTCTGTGGGGGCTCCCACACTCTGGAACGAGCTTCCCCCAGGTTTACGCCAAATACCTGACCTTCGGACTTTCCGCCGCGAACTGAAGACACACCTTTTTATCCGCGCGGGGCTGGCTTGAATTAAATTTTAAATGTCAAATTTTATTAATTTTAAATGGGGTTTTTTAGTGTATGGTAAATTTTTAAATTTTCAGGCTAATTTAAATAAGTTTTTTAAATTGCATTTTAATTTAATTTTGTATTGTTTGTTTTATTCTGCCTGTACACCACCCTGAGTCCTTCGGGAGAAGGGCGGTATAAAAATCAAATAAATAAAAATAAAAAAATAAAATAAAAATATTACATTTACAACATTTACACTGCACAACTGTTCCAAATAATTTACTATATTAACCCTTCAAAAGAGGAATATAATTAATACTCAGGATATACGGAAACATTTTTTTAAAAAGCTGCATTAAGATTAAAAGTACAGAGTCAAAATCATGTCAGACAAGGCTTCTCAAATTAGTAATGGCCTGGCCCTCAAACTTCAAATAGGATTGACCTTTCTGATCATCTTGATATCACAAATTCAGGAGTCCACCTTAACTAATATAGAGGCACTAAAGTGACATCAAAACCCTTGAGAAACAGTGGTTCTGGAATATAACACCACATAAATCCACAAAGAATTCCCTTTCAGCTGAATGTTATTTGTTCATGATAGAAGACTAGAAAGTTCTGGTTGCCTTGCTCAGAACTGAAGACAGAAACAGTTCAGTTGAACTTGCTCCTTTATTTAAAAATATTGCTCATACAGTACACTGTGGAATCAATAAACCATTTTCAAGTAAAGAGGCCACAGCTGCAATTATAAACTGCTCATCTGTTTTCAGCAGGATTAATGTGATTTTGCACCCAGAAATCTACAAAGCTAACCAATCATAAATATTTGGCAGAGATTTTCACTGATTTTAAAACCAAACTTTAATACGTTTGTTATGTGTTTAAGGAAAGCAAGTATTTTCAGTAGTTACAGCTAAAACGCACAAAAGTTTTCCCCTGCTTTGCTTGCATAGCTCTCCACAAAGTCTGAAGCCTGATCCCAGACTTGGTTCAGATGTTGCTTCTGCCTAGATAAACCCATACGACCAGGCAGAGATTTTGGTGTAATGAATGGGATATTTTAATAACAGATTCTCATGAGCTGGACCTAACTAGGAGGTAATACCTCTGGAATTAAGACAGATATCCTGACAGCTGTTTCCATAATCCATACATTTATTCAGTTTTTCCTGTGGCGAACCTCCAAATAAAGAAAGACTACCTCAATCTCTTTTCACAGGATCCTTATACTCCTGAATCCTTAAAGTGGATCCTTTTCTGGGAAATAAGACGGATCAACAGAGGCATGCGCAGACGACGATACATGGCGCATTACTGTGGAACCGGTGGGCGGTTAGAAAATTTTACTACTAACAGAGATACAAAAGTGGGCGGTAGGTATAAAAAGGTTGACTACCCCTGGAATAGAGATTAGAGTAGAGAGTAGAGTAGAACAGAACAGAAATTCTTTATTGGTGAAGTGTGATTAGACACACGAGGAAGTTGTCTCCGGTGAATAAGCTCTCAGTGTACATACAACAATAGCGACAGATCATTTTCATTTTCAATAGAACAGGAGTTGAAACATTTTCATGTTTCAACTCCTACCCTCAAAACGACGCTATAGAGCACTGCACACCAGAACAACTAGACACAAGAACAGTTTTTTCCCGAAGGCCATCACTCTGCTAAACAAATAATTCCCTCAACACTGTCAGACTATTTACTGAATCTGCACTACTATTAATCATTTCATAGTTCCCATCACCAATCTCTTTCCACTTATGACTGTATGACTATAACTTGTTGCTGGCAATCTTATGATTTATATTGATATATTGATCATCAATTGTGTTGTAAATGTTGTACCTTGATGAACGTATCTTTTCTTTTATGTACACTGAGAGCATATGCACCAAGACAAATTCCTTGTGTGTCCAATCACACTTGGCCAATAAAAAATTCTATTCTATTCTATTCTATTCTATTCATTCATACTGTATTGTCTCTCCTGCATGAAACTTTTTCTGGGAAATAAGAGCATGCCTTGTACTGACATTCTTACTAAATTTCTTACATTTATATAGCTTCTCCTTTCATGGAAAGTAAGGCTACTACTCTACAATCTCTCTTCCACACACATTTCTGGATTTCTTCTGTGTGGATCCTTTCACAAAAACTAAGAGAATTCTCATCTTAGGCACAAAGCCAGCTGGGGGACCTTATGCCAGTCACCCTCTTAGCCCTATGATGATAACAATGGCAAACCACTTCCAAAAACTTTGCCAAAAATCCTGCAAAAGAACTATCTCAAAGGAACAATTAAAAAAACCTTTGAAGCACTTCACACACTACTTGGCTTACATCATATTTCCCTAAAATGATGCCTTTTAAGAGAAATCAGTTCAAAAATCTTGATTGAAGTTCTCTGCATTCCATGCCTTTACTGTCCAGTACGTTTGGTATCACAATGGATTATTTCACAGGAATTAAGGACACTTCAGTTGCTAAAGGCATCTTCCCCATATGGGTCATTTTATGGGAAATAAGTTGATTGTTCCACATTAAGTTCTTTCCACACATCATTAATGTATATTTTTTTCTCTCCTGTATGGATCCTTTTATGAGAAGTAAGAGAACTGTTCAAACTGAAGCTTTTTCCACACTCTGTACACTGATAGGGTTTCTCTCCTGTGTGGATCCTTATATGGGAAGTAAGGTTACAGCTTTTGCTGAAGCTCTTCCCACACTCTATGCATTTATATGGTTTCTCTCCCGTATGGATCCTTTTATGAGAAGTAAGGGAACTGTTCAGACTGAAACTTTTCCCACAATCCATGCACTGATAGGGTTTTTCCCCTGTATGTATTCTCTTATGGGAAATAAGTTGACTTTTCCACCTGAAGCTTTTCACACACTCTGTACATTGATACAGTTTCTCAGCTATGTGGATGCTAATGTGATTAGTAAGGGAGCTGCTTGAAATAAAACTCTTCCCACATTCCTTGCATATATAAGGTTTCAACCCTGAATGGATTCTTTTATGGCAAATAAGGGAACTGCTGCTGCTGAAGCTCCTTCCACACTCCATGCATTTATATGGTTTCTCCCCGGTGTGCATTCTGTTATGGGAAGTAAGGTGACTGCTCTGAATAAAGGACTTTCCACACTCCATGCACTTGTAGGGTTTCTCTCCTGTATGGATCCTTTTATGAGAAGTAAGGGAATCACTATAACTGAAGCTCTTTCCGCACTCTGTGCACTTAAAGGGTTTCTCTCCTGTATGGACCCTTTTATGAGAGGTGAGGTGATTCCTGTTGTTAAAGCTCTTTCCACAATCCAGGCATTTATAAGGTTTTTCTCCTGTGTGGATCCTTTTATGGGAATTAAGAATACTGCTTTTGCTGAAGCTCTTCCCACATTCCAAGCATTGGTAAGGTTTCTCTCCTGTATGGATCCTTTTATGAGAAGTAAGAGAACTACTCATACTGAAGCTCTTTCCACAGTCCATGCACTGATATGGTTTTTCTCCTGTGTGCATCCTTTTATGGGAAGTAAGATGACCTTTCAACCTGAAGCTCTTCCCGCATAATATGCATTGATAGGGCTTCTCTCCCGTATGGATCTTTTTATGAGAAGTTAGAGAACTGTTCATACTGAAGCTTTTTCCACAGTCCTTGCATTCATATGGTTTTTCCCCTGTATGCATCCTTTCATGGGAAGTGAGGTGACTTTTCCACCTGAAGCTTTTCCCACAGTCAGTACAGTGATATAGTTTCTCTCTGGTATGGGTACCAATGTGATTAGTAAGGGAACTGCTTAAAATAAAACTTTTCCCACATTGATTGCATATATAAAGTCTCAATCCTAAATGGGTCCTTTTATGAGAAACAAGGCACCTGTTCAAACTGAAGCTCTTTCCACA
Organism: Ahaetulla prasina; assembly: GCF_028640845.1. Lineage (NCBI taxonomy): Eukaryota > Metazoa > Chordata > Lepidosauria > Squamata > Colubridae > Ahaetulla > Ahaetulla prasina. The sequence continues at coordinate 2,732,804 of NC_080540.1, read as the reverse complement.
AACTGTGCATTGAAACGGTTTCTCCCCTGTATGGATCCTTTTATGAGAAGTAAGGGAACTGTTCATGGTGAAGTTTTTCCCACACTCTGTGCATTTATAGGGTTTTTCCCGTGAATGGATCTTCATATGGGTAGTTAGATTACCTCTCCACCTAAAACTCTTTCCACAGTCCACACACTTATAGGGCTTCTCCCTTGTATGGATCATTTTATGGGGAATAATGTTACTGTTATTGCGGAAACTCTTTCCAGTTTTGCACTGGTTACTGAAGTTGGGTTTTGCTTGAAGTATTTCATCATTTCTTTGACACTTTCCCATTCTGCTTTCTTTACAATCCTGTTGGGTCAGGAAATTATCCATTTCTGTGCATTCAAGAATGGATTTTTCTCTCAAATTGTAAGACTGGTTTTCCTCATATCTTCCTTTTTCACACTTATCTGCAGATGTGTCTCCTTGTATTTCAATTTTGATTATTTGTGATGGCAGTACTCCTGGCTCTTGGTAATTTTCACTATCCGGATCACCAACTGCTTGAGGGGGAAAAAGAAGAAATCAGAAAAGTCTTCAACATACCACTTGCTTCCCCATGAAAGTCGCTAGGCCAGGGGTGTCAAACTGGCGGCCTGCAGGCCAGATGCGTCACGCCCAGCCCAGCTCCGCGAAGTGGGAAAACATAATGAAACGTCGTGACGTGGTGAGTTTGACACCCGTGATCTAGCCTGTATGTATTCTTCGGCAATTGCAGGGGAGCCGCAGGGTAAACGACAACATGAATATTATTTATTAATTCAAAAGGTTGACCTGAATGCTTATCTCATGTAATTCTGGATGGTTTACAACAATTTAAAACAACATGATAACAACAACCAATGCAATGCTCTGCAGCTCAGATCTTAACACCATCATGTGGTACACACACCTTTGTCAGGTGTGATGTGCCTCAGTTGCATCCAATGCCGCAATATACACCTTATTGCAAAATCATTGTAAGTGGAAATGTGGTGTTGATTAGGGCAGGGGTCTCCAACCTTGGCAACTTTTAAGACTTGTGGACTTCAACTTTTAAGACTTGTGGACTTCAACTCCCAGAATAGCTTTGCTGGCTGAGGAATTCTGGGAGTTGAAGTCCACAAGTCTTAAAGTTGCCAAGGTTGGAGACCCCTGGATTAGGGCATGTGAAATAAGCAAAAACATTCCCTCCATGATGATGATGATGATGATGATTAAGCATCTCTGCAGTACTGACACAACCCAAGGAACATCCCAAGACTGCATATCAATCCTTTCTAGACAGACTGGTCATCAGACTAATCCCTTTCTTGTAACTGAAACTGTGGTCCTTAAAAGACCGTGGAGGTGGAGAAATTAGTATAAAATAAAAAAAGAACTCATTTTAACATTATCTCCTAATATGTAAATAAGCCATCTAGTGACTCTTCAATGTGACTTACATTTTCCTCCCGAGGAACTCTTACCTAAAGAGGCCACGATCCTTGACGTTTCCAACATGACTTCTTGATGCAGGGCTTTCTGCCTGGGATCAAGCAGCAACCACTCTTCACTGGTGAAATTAACAGCCACCTTCTCAAAGGACGCAGGAACCTAAATGAGGAAGGAACAGAATCAGAACCAAGATTAGTTATGCTTCTGGATGATCTCTGGCAGGAGCAGGATGGAGACAGTGCAACCATCATGGCTCATCTTGACCTCTCAGCAGCTATAGATACCATCAACCACAGTACCCTTTTGAGTGGACTTCCGGAGCTGGGAATGAGTGGCACAGTTTTGTGCTGCTTTACCTTCTTCCTGTCGTGTCCCACTCCTCCGCTGATGGCCAGGTCAGGGAAATCCGAATCAGGCGTGCCTCTGCAGCTCTGCCAAAGTCCTAGCAAAGTCCTCAGGGCAGGCAGGAGACCAGAAAGTGACTTCAGCAAGATATGTTTAGACTTTGCCTGACTCAGAGAATGCCAGAAAGCAGGTCCTTTATATAGGCCATGGGGTGTGGCTCCATGACTCAGCACTTATCCAGGCCTGCCCCTCCCTTCTTTCTGTTGCCTCCGTCTATCAAGTCTTCTGACGCGAGGGTCACTCCAGTCTGCAGCTGTTGGCAATTGACCTCCCTCAGGCTCACATGCTGTGGAGGAGGGGGAGGGGTCTAGTTGCTCCGTTTGCCTGGGCATGGAGCCAGAGCTGGGGGCTGGAGATACTTCCTCCTCTTCAGCCTGTCTGGGCATTGAGCCAGGGCTGGGGCCGGGAGGCATACTAGGACATTCCTCCGTATTCGGAAGCAGATAAGAAGGCCCCGGCTGTGGTGAGATCGGACGAGACACAACACTTCCTCTGGGATCGATCCCAATCAATAGAAAGGTCCAGCCTATGATCCTGCTTTGTAAGGTGCTGCAGGACTCAGTGCTCCCTCTGTATATATATATGAAGCTGCTAGGTGAGATCATCTGTAGCTATGGGATGAGGTATCATCAGTGTCAGCGTTCCAGAAAACCCCATCCCCAAGTAAAAACTGCGAAGCAGGCATCTTTCAAAGTTCTTTTACTAGGATAGGTAAACTGGCACATCTGGGAAAATCCGAATCTGAGAGAGAGTTTTCCCTCAGTAAATCAAAACTCCAAGACCACCCCCTAATTCCTCTGCCGATCACATGCTCCAATCGCCAACCATCCCATCTCGATACATCACTCCGACCACTCCTTCTCCAGCTGCAGGACCGGCCTGACCTTGACCGGCAGGAAGAATGTTATTGTGTCTAATGGGCCCCTCTACTAAATCTCCCCTCTCCCATTTTCCCACACATGAGAAAGTGTTAGCAGGGAAGCTTCCAACCTAGTATGGCTTCCAAAGCTGACAATCAGTATGCAGATGATACCCAAGTGTTCCATCTCTGTCCTGGGTGAAGTAAGTGATGCTGTGAATGTGCTCTCATGACACTTGGAGGCTGTGGGAGTCTGGATGAGGGACAACAGGCTACAAGTGAACTTGTTAAGATGAGTGACTGTGGATAGGAGGGTCCTATACATATGGGGGTTTAACATCTTTGCACTGCCCAAGAAGGACCTAGTGTGGAATCTGGGGATCCTCCTGATTCATGCAGGTGGTGGTCATGGCTAGGAGGGTGTTTTCTCAACTTCGGATGTGCACCAGTTACACCCCTTCCTGGACCAAGAAGCCCTCTTTTCAGTCACTCATGCCCTGATCTTTTCCTAGATGGACTACTGCAATATGCTCTATTTCAGGGGTAGTCAACCTTTTTATACCTACCGCCCACTTTTGTATCTCTGTTAGTAGTAAAATTTTCTAACTGTCCACCAGTTCCACAGTAATGTGCCGTGTATTGTTGCCTGCGCATGCCTCTCACGCATTGTGGATTGGGTTTTGGGGGTGTGTGCGGCTACCAGCTCTGCTTGTCTGTTACATCTGGGTGGTGTGGGGGGAGATGCGTGAGTTATTCTGGGACGAAGCTCTTTTGTTTGCGGTCGCACTATAGCGGCATTTAGTTTTACGTGAACTAAACTGATGTGCGAGTTTAGAAAATATACAAATAGTATATTTTCAGAAATTTAAATTGTCACGGGGGATTTTATGAAAACCTAATGAAAATGTTTTTAAATAATGCTACGAAATTTTTTTAAAAGTCAATTAAATTTAAAAAAAGGAAAGTGCTTCAGTATTGGACAAAACCCCTACCGCCCACCATGAAAGCTGGAACGCCCACTAGTGGGCAGTAGGGGCCAGGTTGACTACCACTGCTCTATTTGAAGGTACCCTTGAAGAGTATTCAGAAGCTGCAAGTGGTGCAGAATGCAGTGGCACAACCAGTTCTGGATGTCTCTAGGGTTAGACATGTAACATCTTTGCTGCACAAGCTGAAATGAGAGTTACTTTGCTTCTGGTTCCAGTGTTGGTGTTGGTTGTTACTTTTAAAGCCCTTCGTGGCACCAGGTTATGTGAGGAACTGTTTCTCAATTACATTGACCCATACCACCTAATCAGGCCGGGCGGACATATTGCAGATCTTATTAGTTAAAGAATTTTGACAGGTATGAACTAGGGCAGGGGTCTCCTATAGTGGTGGAATTCAATTTTTTTTACTACCGGTTCTGTGAGTGTGGCTTGGTGGGCGTGGCAGGGGAAGGATACTACAAAATCCCCATTCCCTCCCCACTCCTGGCAGAAGGATATTGCAAAATCTCCATTCCCACCCGACTCTGGGGCCAACCAGAGGTGGTATTTGCCGGTTCTTTGAACTACTCAAAATTTCTGCTACCGGTTCTCCAGAACCTGTCAGAACCTGCTGAATAGCAACCCTGGTCTCCTACCTTGGCAACTCCCTGGGAATTGAAGTCCACAAGTCTTAAAGTTGTCAAGGTTGGAGACCCCTGATCTAGGGGAGAGGGCCTTCTCTGCTGTTGTCTCCACCTTTTGGAACATCTTACCTACCTAGGTGAAGTGACTGGCCACTCTTCTGACCTTCTTGAGGAGTGTTAAGACCTGATTCTGCCAGTCAGCATGGGAGTGGGGGCTGACAGTGATGCACAACTGCGGGAATGACTGGTGGCTTGAGGGTGCTCCCTCCACCATAAAAATTACCAAAGCTAAAAGGTTAATAACTCTTAACTTTTAAAGTGTAAATCTTAACCCTGTTTTTAACTGTTTTAATGGTGTTTTAATGGTGTTTTAATGGTGTAGGGACACGGTGGCTCAGGGGCTAGGACGTTGAGCTTGTCGATCGAAAGGTCGGCAGCTCAGCGGTTCGAATCCTAGTGCTGCTGTGTAACGGGGTGAGCTCCTGTTACTTGTCCCAGCTTCTGCCAAGACGTTGAGCTTGTCGATCGAAAGGTTGGCAGCTCAGCAGTTTGAATCCCTAGTGCTGCTGTGTAACAGGGTGAGCTCCTGTTACTTGTCCCAGCTTCTGCCAACCTAGCAGTTTCGAAAGCACGTAAAAATGCAAGTAGAAAAAATAGGGACCACCTTTGGTGGGAAGGTAACAGCGTTCCGTGCGCCTTTGGTGTTGAGTCATGCCGGCCACATGACCACGGAGACGTCTTTGGACAGCGCTGGCTCTTCAGCTTTGAAACGGAGATGAGCACCGCCCCCTAGAGTCGGCAATGACTAGCATGTATGTGCGAGGGGAACCTTTACCTTTTTAATGGTTTTTTTTAATCATGTTTTTATCCTGTTTTATGAGCTACCCAGAGTCATTTAGCTGAGATGGACAGTGCAGAAATTTGATAAATAAATAAAGCTACCCCCTTACCTCTTAAGGGGAGGGTACACACAACACTATCTCCATCTAGGCCAGAGGCGGAGAATTATGGCCCTTTTATGGCTTGTCTGGGAGTTCAATGTTCCTCACTCGAGATCTAGGTGATTTAGAGCAAAAGGCTCTCCCTGAAATGATCAAAATGGTTATGTGTGTAGTAATTGCCTTCCTAATTACATGTTATGATTTCATGTTATGATTAATTGGGTGTCCACAGCTGATCTTCTCAGCTAAGCAGGTTCAGTCCTGGTTAATCACAGGATGAGGGACCATTAGCCCTCTTCTCTCTTTCCTAAACAAAACAATTGAAAACCCCAAGAAGAGCCAATGTACAACTTCTGTAATGCACTACAAAACTGGCATGGATGCAATTTTTACAAGCCAAGCTGGAGCCAGGGGGTGCTTTGTTCTTCATCCATTTTGGTGAACCTCCTTAAATCCCAGAAAAGCTAGCTTAACTTCTTCAAAAGAAGGAATAACGCCCAGTGTAAATCTTTTATTCCACCGTATTTTTGCAAATTACATTCGCAACCTCCTTACTGGCCTTCCCAAAATGAAGGCTGTCCCAGAGGTTCCTATTGTTTTGCCCGTTTTAAAGTGTGAACTACCTGGACACGTTATTGAGCCCAGCACTATATAACTACTAAAGAATTAAATCGAATCCAAAATAGCCTTGAGAGGCGGGCCGAAGTGACTGACCATTAATTTGAATCCTAATTTCCCCATCCCACAATGCTTTGGAATAGGAGTATATCAGTAATCATCAGAATGGAACTGGAAGAAACCTTATAATCCAACCAGAAGACCGTATACCATTTCAGAAGGTGTCTGTCCGACCTTTTCTTAAAAACCTCCGGTGATGAAGCACCTACAACTTCTGAAGATAAAACTGTTCCACTGGTTAATTGCTCTCACAGAATGGAATGGAATGGAATAGTTGGAAAGGACCTTGAAGGTTTTCTAGTCCAGCCACCTGCTTAGGCAGGAAACCCTATACCCGTGATGGCGAACCTATGGCACGCACACGGAGCCATGTTGCCTGGCACGCATGGTGTCACCCGTTCCTTTTCCAGGTTTCTGGGCATGCGCACGCAACGATCAGCTGCCATTTGAGCATGCGGCAGTGCCAGAAACCGGAAGAGCTGGTCTTCCGTTTTCCAGTGTGAGCATGCATACCAGCCAGCTGATCGGCGCATGCACATTCGTAGCAGTAACCGGAAGACTTGCTTACTGGCGCGCATGTCTGAGCTGGAAACCAGAAGTACCCTATCTGATGCGCATGCCCCCTGGGCAGCTCCTCTTCCTGGTTACAGCCCTGAGGAGCGCATGCGCAAAGTGCTCCCTTTTCAGCACTTAGTGCCGAAAAAGTTCACCATCACTGCCCTATACCGTTTCAGACAAATGGTTATCCAATCTCTTCTTAAAACGTTCCAATGTTGGAGCATTCATAATTTCTGGAGCCAAGCTGTTCCACTGATTAATTGTTCTGTCAGAAAATTTCTCCTTACTTCTAGCGACCTTTAAGCGCGAGGTTAAGACTCTTTTATTCCAACGGGCAGGGTTGGCCTAATTTTAACAGGGGTGGTTTTATAATATAATATAATATAATATAATATAATATAATATAATATAATATAATATAATATAATATAATATAATATAATATAACAACAGAGTTGGAAGGGACCTTGGAGGCCTTCTAGTCCAACCCCCTGCCCAGGCAGGAAACCCTACACCATCTCAGTCAGATGGTTATCCAACATTTTCTTAAAAATTTCCAGTGTTGGAGCATTCACAACTTCTGCAGGCAAGTCGTTCCACTTATTAATTGTTCTAACTGTCAGGAAATTTCTCCTTAGTTCTAAGTTGCTTCTTTCCTTGATCAGTTTCCACCCATTGCTTCTTGTTCTACCCTCAGGTGCTTTGGAGAACAGCCCGACTCCCTCTTCTTTGTGGCAACCCCTGAGATATTGGAACACAGCTATCATGTCTCCCCTAGTCCTTCTTTTTATTAAACTAGACATACCCAGTTCCTGCAACCGTTCTTCATATGTTTTAGCCTCCAGTCCCCTAATCATCTTTGTTGCTCTTCTCTGCACTCTTTCTAGAGTCTCAACATCTTTTTACATCGTATGCACCAAAACTGAATGCAGTATTCCAAGTGTGGCCTTACCAAGGCATTATAAAGTGGTATTAACACTTCACGTGATCTTGATTCTATCCCTCTGTTTATGCAGCCCAGAACTGTGTTGGCTTTTTTAGCAGCTGCTGCACACTGCTGGCTCATATCTAAATGGTTGTCCACTAGGACTCCAAGATCCCTCTCACAGGTACTACTATTGAGCAAGGTACCACATATACGGTACCTGTGGATTTTGTTTTTTTGGCCTAAATGTAGAACCTTACTTTTTTTACTGTTGATTTTCATTTTGTTAGATAACATAACATAACTGTCAAGATCTTTCTGTAACTTGAGCCTATCTTCTGGAGTGTTGGCTATTCCTGCCAGCTTGATGTCATCTGCAAATTTGATGAGTTCCCCATCTATCCCCTTGTCCAAGTCATTGATGAAGATGTTGAAGAGTACTGGGCCTAAAACAGAGCCTTGGGGTACTCCACTGCATACTTCCCTCCATGTGGATGTAGTTCCGTTGAGGACTACACGTTGAGTTAGGGACTACACGTTATTAGGGTCTATTTTATATTTATATAAATATTATATTTATATATATTAGTTTTAAATTATGGGGCCAATTTTTGGAATCAGATTTTTAAATAATGTTCTTAATTTGTTTCTTTTTGTACAATTTTTTACCTTGGCTGTAAACCGCCCTGAGTCTTCAGAGAAGGGCGGTATAAAAGTATGATAAATAAATAAATAAATAGGTTGCTTTGCTCCTTGATTAGTTTCCATCCATTTACAACTGAATTAAGGAAGTTTCTCCTTAATTCCAGGTTGCTTCTCTCCTTGATTCATTTCCATCTGTTGTTTCTTGTCTTGCCTTCTGGTTCTTTGGAGAATAGCTCAACTCCGTCTTTGTGGCAGCCCCTCAAACATTGGAATGCTGCTATCAAGTCACCCCTAGTCCTTGTTTTCTCTAGACTGGCCATAACCCAGGGGTCTCCAACCTTGGTCCCTTTAAGACTTGCGGACTTCAACTCCCAGAGTCCCTCAGTCAGCAAAGCTGACTGAGGAACTCTGGGAGTTGAAGTCCGCAAGTCTTAAAGGGACCAAGGTTGGAGACCCCTGCCATAACCAATTCCTGCATCTATGTGATAAGCAGTATCACACACTGGGACCTCAAATGACCCCAAAGCAATCTCTAATAGTTCCAGATCTTTTCTTTCCTACCTGAGCTGGAGATCCATCAGCTCCACCAGTACAAGGAGAGGAACCGACGAACAACAGTGACTCCACTTTGTTCCCTGGGAAGGAGAAAGATAGGATGGAAGCAAGAAAGGGATTAATTCCACATTTTGTAGTCTGAAGGCATGACTTCTTCCTGTCTTGTGGAGGACAGCCCCATTTCTCTATCCTCACCCCAGTCTTCAGTGGCCTTTCATGGGCTCCTTCTTTGGACCCAAGAATGAAAGAAGAGAAGAATAAGTAAGTAAGTAAGTAAGTAAGGAAGGAAGGAAGGAAGGAAGGAAGGAGTAATGAATAGAAGGAACAGAAAGCCAGAAAGGAGAGGTGGTGTTGGAGATAATCCAGTAGGGATATGTGTGAAAATTTACTCAAAATCACCTATCGAAAAGACCAAAGGTTGTTATTATCTCTGAGAATAAAGAAAAGAATCTCAGGATAGATGAGCCAGACTGAAACCTAGGAAATCCCTAGAAGGGTCAGTTTTCTGCAAACGGGGATCAAGGGAAGGTAGTACAGTGTTTTCCTGAAAATAACATCCTGTCTTACATTTTTTTTTGAACCCTGAAATAAACGCTTGGCCTTATTTTATTTTATTTTTTATTTGCATTTATATCCCGCCCTTCTCCGAAGACTCAGGGCGGCTTACACTATGTCAAGCAATAGTCTTCATCCATTTGTATATTATATACAAAGTCAACTTATTGCCCCCAACAATCTGGGTCCTCATTTTACCTACCTTATAAAGGATGGAAGGCTGAGCCAACCTTGGGCCTGGTGGGACTTGAACCTGCAGTAATTGCAAGCAGCTGCTGTTAATAACAGACTGCATTAATCTGTTGAGCCACCAGAGGCTTTTAAGTGCCATGTGCTTAAAAGTCCAATAGGGCTTATTATCAAGGGATGTCTTATTCTGGAGGAAACAAGGTATGTGGAGTGAAGGGACAGATTTCCTTTGTTATTCTGTTATTCTAAAGTCCCACAACGTTGAAAGGAACCTTGGAGGTCTTCTAGTTCACATTCCTATTCAAGGGGGAAGACTCTCTACCATTTCAGATGAATGGTTGTCCAATCTTTTTTTGAAAGCCTCCAGTTATGGAGCACCCACAATTTCTGGAGATAAGCCATTCCACCGGTTAATTGTTCTAACTGTCAGGAGATTCCTCCTTATTTCTAGGATGGTTCTCTCCTTGATCAGTTTCCATCCATTGCTTTTTATCCTGCCTTCAGGTGCTTTGGAAAGTAGGTTGACCCCCTCGTGGCAGTCCCTTAAAAATTGGAACGCTGCTATCATGTCACCACTAGCTCTGAGCCAAGTATGAAGAAGAAAAGTTAAGTATTTGTTGCTGGGTCACCCTCTAGAACAGCGGTTCTCAACCTGTGGGTCGCGACCCCTTTGGGGGTCGAATGACGATTTGCCAGGGGTCGCCTAAGACCACCGGAAATATGGGAAGTATACTTGCGAGTCGAAGAATCGCGCTCCAAAGGTTGACTCCACAAGCCAGCTGCAGGCTCTTCAAATCGCTAGCCAAATTTGGCTTCAGGCGCGATGAATTAAAAAAGAGAGAAATCTTTGCTCTGATGTCTCCCTCTCAAGCCAGCTGCAATCACTCCCAATCGCTAGCCTAATCTGGCTTCAGGCGTGATAAACTTATTAAGGGAGGAGTCTCCGCTTTAATGCCTCCATCCTCAAGGCAATCGCAAGCAGTTCAGATTGCTAGCCAATATGGCTTCAGGCGCGATAAATTCAAAAAAACAGTTTGCCGCTTTTTTCCCCCTTCTGCAGCTGCTGAGGCGCATTTTACGGTTGGGGTCGCCACATCGTGGGGAATTGTATTAAACGGGTCGCAGCACTATAAAGGTTGAGAACCACTGTTCTAGAAAGTCCAATGGCCACGCATGGAAAAAATGGAGAATAAACAGAATCTCCGCGGAAAACTTCCAATTACACTGAATGATCTTTCCTTACCTATTGAGGTGTCCTGGAATTGACCTTCCTCCTTGGAAATCCTTCTGAGACATGGACTGTGAGAAGGATTTGCAGGATCCCCCTTTTCTTCAGGACAGTTGATGCCAATCTCCAGGAAAGGCCTTGGAACCTAAAGTATAGACAAAGAAGCAAAAGAGAAGAAGAGCTGGAATTTCATTTTCTGCCCACAATGTTGCTAGACGTTTTGTGTCCATAATTTGAAATGGAAGAGGACAGTGGAAGACTTTCTCCAAACATGTTTGGAAGGACGCATAAACAATGTCACTTATAACGTTCTCTAACAGTCTCGCTGCATTATTAATCCCCAAAATTCTTAGGGAGACATTTAAGATTTCAATTACATTAAGATCCCTTCATATTTCTCAAGAGGGGTATCTCCCACCTGATACCCTTCCTGCTCCTCCCCCTCTTCCGCTTGGCTTAGCAGGAAACCTTCGGCCAGGGCCACCGCCTGGCAGCTGGTCTCCGCTCGGCACTCCCACACCCAGCGTTGTATCTCCCTGGGCAGGACGGCCAGAAACTGCTCCAAGATCACCCGGTCCAATATCTGAGCCTTGCTGTGCTTCTCTGGCTGCAACCATCCCCAGCAAAGGCGGTGAAGGCGGCTGCAAAGCTCTCGTGGTCCTTCGGCCTCCTGAAAGGGGCTGTTCCTGAAGCGCCAATGTTGCATCTCAGAACTGAGGGCTTCCTCCAGGATCTTCTGCCCTGGTCCTGCCCAGACCTCCCCACAGTTCCCAAGCTGAGCAGCAACTCCTTCCCAGGCTGGGTAGGTGGCATCCATTTCCGGCTTCTTCACTGACAGGGATCCCTGTGGAGCTCTTGAGTCTCCAAAGGTTGTTTTTTGTTTCAATCTGTTTTCAGTCTTGGGATCCGATGGAGTTGCACAGAGAATCCCAGAGATGATTTTCAAGCCATTCAGCTCTCAAGGAGCCTCCAGCATTTACATCTGAGGTAAAAAAGAAAAAGAAACATCAGACATTACGGATGGTTCGCATTCGGAAACTGTGATTATTGTTTCATCAAATTCAGGATAAAGTAACAGTCTGGAGGGGGACCTTTCAGGCTCAGTGTGACGTCTGTTCCTGGGTCTTATTCCCTCCTCCCCATGGAGACCAACCAACCCTCATTTTGGGATGTCTTCTCCAGAGCTGCAGCTGATCTCCACTAACAGCAGGAAAAATAACGGGGAGGGGGGGTGGTTTACATCCTCACCAGCCATTTGAGGCACAGAATTGGTCCTTTCCAATCTCCCTCCTCAAAAAAGCTTTAAATGGGCCCGTTTGCAGAGGGGGGAGAGCACCAGGCAGAAAAGTCCATTTCCCGGATCCGTTCTTGCTTGTTAGAAACCTTGAAAGGCAAACCTGGTTTATGCACAATAAACCCCCACCCCTCTTTCTCCCCACCCCAGTGTCACATCTCTTGCATGCACAGATGGGAGCAAGATGGGGGAGGGTCTCCCTTCTCCGCCCTCGGGATTTGGAGCCCAGCAAGCCCTTTTGGGGGGGGGGATAAGATCCAGGGTTCCCTCCCTCTCAATATTTGGGGGAACCGCACTTTCTCTTCTTCCCAGACAGAATTCGCCCCCTATTGGAACAAGGGGGCAATTTCTCACCCTTCGGGTCGCGGGGCGGGGGGGTATCCTCCTCCTCCTCCTCGCCCCGATCTCCCCTACCCCGAAATTCCCACGACAAAACTCACAGCCGCTCCTGCCCAGCCAAGCAGACAGGGGCGAAGCTGGGCGCAGTAAAGTGAGTGAGTGAGCGCCCCCTACCGGCACCTCCGGGCACAACCTGAGCTTTTAAAGGCGGGGCCTTGGGTGACTTTGAAAAGGCCGTCCCGGCCAATCCCTGCGCAGGGCTGGATCGGCGGACAGATGCCCTTCCCCCGTTGTTTGAGACCGGCATTTCTGACGGCGCCAAATTCTCGGTGGGAGGGAAGCCTTTGAGGAGAGGAGAGGAGAGACGTTGCACAAAAGGGTTGGATAATACTAGGGTATTGCTCATACCCTAGTAAATACTAATTGATAATATTAGTCTGAAACTTACCGTTTTGATAAGACAAAAGTTACCATTTGTCTGAAATGGTATAGGGCAGGGGTAGTCAACCTTTTTATACCTACCGCCCACTTTTGTATCTCTGTTAGTAGTAAAATTTTCTAACCGCCCACCGGTTCCACAGTAATGCGCCGTGTATCGTTGTCTGCGCATGCCTCTCACGCATCGTGGATTGGTTTGGGAGGGGGCACCGGCTACCAGCTCTGCTTGTCTGTTACAGCTGGGTGGTGTGGGGGGAGATGCGTGAGCTATTCGGGGACGAGGCTCTTCTGTTTGCGGTCACACTATAGCGCCATTTAGTTTCACTTATGTAACGTGAACTAAACTTATGCATGGGCGATACAAATAGTATATTTTCAGAAATTTAAATTGTCACAGGGAATTTTATGAAAACCTAATGAAAATGTCTTTAAATAATGCTATGAATTTTTTTTTAAGTCAATTAAATTAAAAAAAAGGAAAGTGCTTCAGCATCGGACAAAACTCCTACCGCCCACCATGAAAGCTGGAACGTCCACTAATAATAATAATAATAATAATAATAATATGTAGTAGTAAAAATTCTGACTGGCCTTGCCCCCATGTATTCTCTGCCTCCCAAATCCCAGCTGATCGGGAGGAAATGGGGATTTTATTTTATTTTTATTTATTTATTTTATTTTATTATTTTGATTTATATACCGCCCTTCTCCCAAAAGACTCAGGGCAGTTTACAGCCAAGTAAAAAACAAAAATACAAACATTAAAAACATTTTAAAAAACTAAATTCAATTTGGCTAAGAGAGACTAAAACTCTAATAAAAAACCCCATTAAAACTATTAGGCCAGCCCTGCACAATGAAACAAAAATGTCTTCAGCTTGCGGCGAAAGGTCCGGAGGTCAGGGAGTTGACATAAACCTGGAGTATAATCACTCAGTTTAGAACATAGAATATCAGAGTTAAATAGAATAGAATTCTTTATTGGCCAAGTGTGATTGGACACACAAGGAATTTGTCTTGGTGCATATGCTCTCAGTGTACATAAAAGAAAAGATACGTTCATCAAGGTACAACATTTACAACACAATTGATGGTCAATATATCAATATAAATCATAAGGATTGCCAGCAACAAGTTATAGTCATACAGTCATAAGTGGAAAGAGATTGGTGATGGGAACTATGAGACGATTAATAGTAGTGCAGATTCAGTAAATAATTTGACAGTGTTGATGGAATTATTTGTTTAGCAGAGTGATGGCCTTTGGGAAAAAACTGTTCTTGTGTCTAGTTGTTCTGGTGTGCAGTCCTCTATAGCGTCGCTTTGAGGGTAGGAGTTGAAACAGTTTATGTCCAGGATGCGAGGGGTCTGTAAATATTTTCACGGCCCTCTTCTTGATTCGTGCAGTATACAGGTCCTCAATGGAAGGCAGGTTGGTAGCAATTATTTTTTCTGCAGTTCTAATTATTCTCTGAAGTCTGTGTTTTTCTTGTTGGGTTGCAGAACCGAACCAGACAGTTATAGAGGTGCAAATGACAGACTCAATAATTCCTCTGTAGAACTGAATCAGCAGCTCCTTGGGCACTTTGAGCTTACTGAGTTGGCGCAGAAAGAACATTCTTTATTGTCCTTTTTTAATGATGTTTTTGATGTTAGCTGTCCATTTTAGATCTTGCGATATGATAGAACCTAGAAATTTGAAGGTTTCTACTGTTGATACTATGTTGTCAAGTATTGTGAGAGGTGGAAGTATGGAAGGGTTTTTCCTAAAGTCTACCACCATTTCTACGGTTTTGAGTGTGTTCAGTTCCAGATTGTTTTGGTTGCACCACAAGGCTAGTCGTTCGACCTCTCGTCTATATGTGGATTCGTCATTGTCTCGAATGAGACCAATCACTGTTGTGTCATCTGCGAACTTCAGTAGCTTAACAGATGGATCATTGGAGATGCAGTCATTGGTATACAGAGAGAAGTGGGGAGAGCACACAGCCTTGGGGGCCCCCTGTGCTAATTGTACAGGTATTTGATGTGATCTTGCTTAGCTTCACCTGCTGCTTCCTGTTTGTTAGGAAGCTTGTGATCCACTTACAAGTCTGTTCCGGTACCTGTAGCTGGTTTAGCTTAGTTAGAAGAATGTCTGGAATGATGGTATTGAATGCTGAACTAAAGTCTACAAAAAGGACCCTTGCATAGGTCTTTGGAGACTCAAGATGTTGTAGGATGTAGTGCAGAGCCATATTAACAGCATCATCTGTTGATCTATTTGCTCGGTATGCAAATTGCAAGGGGTCTAACAGCGGATCCGTGATGGTTTTCAAGTAGGAAAGCACTAGCCTTTCAAAGGTTTTCATGACTACAGATGTTAAAGCAACTGGTCTGTAGTCATTCAGTTCCTTGATGGTGGGCTTCTTCGGCACTGGGATGATGGTAGAGCGTTTGAAGCAAGAAGGAACATAACACATCTCTAGTGATTTATTGAAAATATGGGTGAAGATGGGGGCCAATTGGTCAGCACAGACTTTTAAGCAAGAAGGAGTTATCTTGTCTGGGCCTGGAGAAATATATATATATTTCTATTTCTAAATATATATATATATATTAATATATATATATATATACTGTTCTGTTCTCCTTCGCCTCCATCCAAGTGACGGCTTAATTAGCCAGCACTATCAGCTCTGGCAGCAGAATAGCGAACGTCTGCCAAGTTCTCTGATATCTCCCTCGACGCTGGTGAGTCACTTCAGCTCTTAGTTAATCAGTTGATTTGCCGGCTACGAAGAGACACAGCAGTGCTCACTGCCTTTATATCCTGTGGGGTGTGGCTCCATGACTCAGCACTTCCTAGGCCTGCCCCACCCCTGCTTCTGTTGTTCTCTCCTCTCCTGCCTACGAAACCTAGGGTTCAACCATGCCTGATTGCCATCAGCTGGGTCTGAAGGCATGGCCTGGGGGGGGAAAGAGTCAGGGGACGGAGGCCTCGTTATCTCTTCCACCTGGCCTGCTTCTGGCTCCTGGAGCTGAGCCAGAGAAGCCGGTGCTCCTGAGGTAAGTCCTGACGGCCCTTCCCCCTCACTTTCCAAGTCACTTTCTGGCAGAAGGCCTGGCTCCAAGTCACTTTCTGGCAGCAGGCCCGGCTCGGTAGACACAACATATACATTGCTCACTAGGAACACTGTTGGATCAGTAAAACCATTATTAAAGAGGCAACAGTTGCAATCATAAACTCACTGACTGCTCTTTTGCTTTCAGCGGGATGATATTTTGTACCAGAGAAATAGTCAGCTAAGCAGCCATGTACATGTAATCATTGGAAGATTGTCTCAGATAAACAAGTTATGCAAATCAGATTATGTATTTAAAAAAGCAACCAATAGCTTAAATACAAGTGTTTAAATCCTGATATTTTCAATACAATTAGAGCTAAAATATGTTTTCCCAGATTAATTTACATATACCACTTTCTCCACAAAACTTGGAGTCTGATCCCAGATTCACTTCACATGTTACTTCTACCTAAAGTTGTTTGACCAGATTTTGAGATTTGAGATTTTTTGGAGTAAAGAGCAGGATAATTTAATAACAGATTTTCTAGAATCAGACCTAACTAAATAATACTTCTGGAATTAAGAAATCTATCCTGGGAGCTCTTCCCAAAATGATTACATTTATTCAGTTTCTCCTACGGCAATCTTCTGAAAAAAGGAAGACTGTTCACCTCAATCTCTTTTCAGAGTCCTTACTGAACTTATTTTTGCATTCCATATATTTATATCATTTCAAAGGTCACAGTAGATCCTTTTACAGAAATTAAGGACACTTTGGTCCCTAAAGGCATTTCTCTGATGTGGGTCGTATTATGGGAAATCAGTTGATTGCTTTCCAAATACCATGCATGGATATTTTCCCCCCTCTGGATTCTTTCATGAGAAGGGTCCACATTTCACAAAAAGTCTTTCCACATTGCAAGCTAACTCTGCGCAGAGTCTGCAGTTCAATCCTGATCGGCTCAAGGTTTACTCAAGACCAAGATTGTCAGGGCAATATGCTAACACTGTAAACCACCCAGAAAGTGCTATAAAGCAGCGGTCACCAATTGGTGGTCCATGAGAAAATTTTGCTGGTCCACAGAAAAGTTATTTGCATTTTTTATATTGCACTAAATCAGGGGTCCTCAAACTACGGCCCCTGGGACAGATACGTTCAATGAATGTTTGTGTTGCTGCAAAGAGTCTCCTCCTTTGGGGTCTTTTTGTGCAGGTCGGAGGGGGATGGAAATTCCAATTTGGGGTCTGCTTCAGCCTCCTGTTGTGGGGCTTTGGGCGAAGGCTGGAGGGAAGTGCCACTGGTGGCGAAGAGCTGGAGGGCCTTGTTCCAGTGGGACTGCCTCATGGCCTGGAACTGGTTGACCATCTCAGCTCGCTGAGCCTCCAGATGCCGGTACCTGGCCTTCCACTCCTGCAGGTCTTCCCTCTGCTTGGAAAGCCTATGCTCATAGTCCTCAGTGAGGTGCTTCTGCTGAGCCTCCTTCTGTCAGATCCAATTTGAACTGAACCAGCTGTTTTGCCAACTCTTTCTCATGGTGGCTGCTTAGCTCCAACAATTGCTTCCTGTTGGGGCCCTAAGGAGCCCGAGCAGGGAGGCGAGGAGTGGCTGGGAGGGGAGGGGTGATAGAAGTTTGCGAGATGCCCTTCAACATGAGTGACATCGAGTTGGCCACACCCACTCAGCCACATGATTACCTAACCATGCCCAATCAGCCGGTCATTAGGCAGATCATATTAGTGGTCCGTGGGATTTAAAATTATGAATTTAGTGGTCCCTGAGGTCCGAAAGGTTGGTGACCCCTGCTATAAAGCACTATATGCCACTATACACAAGTCCAAGTGCTATTACTATTCCATACATTCCTAAGATTTCTTCTCCGTGTGGATCCTCTTATGGGATGTAAAGTGAGTTTTCAACCTGAAATTCTTCCCACATTCCATGCACTGATACAATTTCTTCCGTGTGTGCGTACTAATGTGGTAAGTAAGGGAGCTGCTTGTACTCAAACACTTTCCACATTCATTACATACATATGATTTCTCACCGGTGTGGACCCTCTTATGAGAAATAAGGGAACGGCTGTAACAGAAGCCCTTTCCACATTCCAGGCATTTATAGGGTTTCTCTCCTGTGTGGGACCTTTTATGATAAGTCAATTGGCCACAAACAATAAAGGTCTTTCCACAGTCTGTGCATTTATAAGGTTTTTCCCCTGTATGGATCCTGTTATGGGAAATAAGCTGACTGCTTTGGTTGAAGCTCTTCCCACATTCTAGGCATTTATAGGGTTTCTCACCTGTGTGGATCCTTTTATGGGAGTTCAGGTAACTGCTGTTCCTGAAGCTCTTTCCACACTCTGTGCATTCATAGGGTTTCTCTCCTGTATGAACCCGCTTATGGGAAGCAAGCGTACTGCTCTGACAAAAGCCCTTCCCACAGTCTATGCATTTAAATGGTTTCTCGTTTGTATGGATCCTTTTATGAGACGTAAGATAACTTTTTATACTGAAACTCTTTCCACATTCCGGGCATTTATAGGGTTTCTCTCCTGTGTGAATTCTTTTATGAGAGTTCAGATAACTGCTGTTCCTGAAGCACTTTCCACACTCCATGCATGTATAGGGTTTTTCCCCTGTGTGGAGCCTTTTATGGGAAGCCAGCGTACTGCTTTGACAAAAGCTCTTCCCACATTCTATGCACTTAAAGGGTTTCTCTCCTGTATGGATCCGTTTATGAGAAGTAAGCGAACAATTCATACTGAAGCTCTTTCCACACTCAAGGCATTTATACGGTTTCTCTCCTGTATGGATCCTTTTATGGGATGCAAGGTCACCACTTTGTCTGAAGCTCTTTCCACACTCCAGGCATTTAAAGGGTTTTTCTCCAGTATGGATCCTTTTATGAGAAGTAAGGGAACACTTTACACTGAATTTTTTCCCACAGACTACACATTTATAAGGTTTTTCCTGGGGACGGATCATTTTATGGGATTTCAGCCACTCTCTGTTCCTGAACCTCTTTCTACATTCCATGTATTTGTAGGATTTTTCTCCTGCGTGAATCCTTTTATGAGCAGTAAAGGAACTCTTTACATTGAATCGTTCTTCACAGAGCATGCACTTATAGGGCTTTTCCCCTGTATGAATCCTTTTATTGGAAGTTAGATTACCTTTCCACCCAATCCTCTTTCCACGGTCCACATCTTTGTAGGGCTTCTCCTTTGTCTGGATAATTTTATGTGAAACAACATTATTACTGCTGAAGCTCTTTTCAATTTTGCAGTGGTTACTAAAGTTGCAATTTGCCTTGAATCTTGTTCTGCTTCCTCGACAATTTGCTGTACTGTTTTCTTTGGAATCATGCTGGGTCAGGAAGCTATCCATTTCTGCACTTTCAAGAATAGATTTTTCTTTGCAATGGTAAGATTGTTTTTTTTCATGTTTCCTCCTTTCCCACTTATTTGCAGATGTCTCTTCTGGTATTTCACTTTTGATTACTTCCAATGGAACTGCACTTGGCTCTTGGTAATTGTCATTCTTCTGCACATGAAATGCTTGAGGGGGAAGAAAAAGAAATTAGAAAAATCTAGAATGTACAATTTGCAGTCCCTCAAATCTAGATTTATCTATTACTGGGCATCTGCAGAGAAAGCAATACGGGAAATAACATCATTAATATTGGCTATTAACTTAAAAGTCTGCCTGCACGCTCAACATGTCGCTATTGGCAGTTAATTTTAAAGCAAAACCCGAGGTTGACATCATGATGTGACACATATATTGGTACTTTTTTTTAACATATCATGCACCTAAGTGGCAACAACATACAACGCAATATTGTTGCAAGAGAAAATATGGTTTTGATTAAGACAAGTGATATAAGCAAAAACATTCCCCCGTAATTATCTGCCCAGTACCTCTACAATATTAATATAGTTCCCTAAGAAAATACCATGTCAACCCTTGCCAGAATGACTGGTTACGAAACTAATTTCTTTCATCTAATTGAAACTGTGGTACTTCGCGCAACATGCAGATGAACTGGAATTAATATGAGTCAAAAAATCTTAAGAGATAAAATATTAAAACAAAAACTGCACAGATCTCTAAGCTGTAAATAAATTTTCTTTGCTCTGGCTTAATTTTTCTCCAAGGATCCTTTACCTAAAAAGGCCACAATTCTAGACATTTCCATCATGACTTCTTGATGCAGGGATTTCTGATTGGGATCAAGCAGCAACCACTCTTCGCTGGTGAAATGAACGGCCACCTCCTCAAAGGACACAGGATCCTAAACAAGGAAGAATTACTCTGAACAGACTCAGGAAGAATTTGCAAGACGTCCTTTAATCTGCTTACAGTAAAAAATGACACTAAAGGTTAGCTTATCAGCTTGACTGATTGTGATGACTTTCAATGCCATCAACCTGCCTTGATCACAATCTACCAATGGCACCAACATTTCACCTTGGCAAGAGATAATCTCTTGAGAGGCAGGACTAGTATGACTGATTGAATTCTAATGTCCATATGCTTCACTTGGGAACAGCAATATCATATCTTTAGCCTAAAGTGACCAGATTTCAGCGATGGCAGAGCGGGACACTATTGATGGGGCGGGGGGCTGCGCATGCGCGCTGAGTCTTGCCACCTGCCTGAAGGAGGAGGAGCAGCTGCTGCTTCTCCGCTCTTCCAGGTAGGCTCTGCTATCCTCTCGGCTCTTCCAGGCAGGCTCTGCTCTCCTCTCGGCTCTTCTCTTCCTCTCAGGTGAAGTCAAGCGGCATCTCTCCTCCCTCTTGCACCCCCTTCTCCGCCACTCCCCCTTCTCCGCCTCCTCCTCTTGCGTTGCCACCTCCCATTTTCAGAATGGGAGTGAAACAAAAAAAAAATCGGGACTTTTTGGAATTTTGGGACGTGGGATAAATTATTAAAAAGCGGGACTGTCCCGCCAAAAGCGGGACGTCTGGTCACTATACTTTAGCCCCAAATGACATTGGAGGGCTCCCATTATCATCTTTTTCTTTCTTACCTGAGTTGAGGAATCAGGGACTCTTTCAACTCCACTAGTACAAGGAGATGATTTGATGAATAGCAGTGACTCCATTTTGTTCACTGGGAGGGAGGAGATATGATAGAAACAGGAAAGGGATCAACTTCATCTTTTCTAGTTTGAACACACAACTTAAGATTTCTTCTTGTTCTGCGGAGGAAACCTCCATCCGATGATACTACACTATGCTTTCAGAAAAAGAGCACAATCCCACCTCACACAAAGGAACAAACTCAGTTGGACTGCTCTCCTACCTTTTGGGCAGTAACAAGTCAAGCAAGTATACACTTGGCAACCAAAGAATTCACTCTTACCATTGAAGGTTCTCCCCCCTCCCCCTGCAGCTTGAAACCAACGTGGTCTATGTAACAGAGCAATTCATGATGATCCAGTAGGGATCTATGTCAGAATTTATTCAAAATTATTTAACAAGAAAGGACAAAGACATGTTGCTTCCCTCCCCAGCAGTGAGAACAACATCTCTCATGATGGTGGATCAGGAATGCAACCCAGGGCAGTCTCCATAGGTCTTTGGTAAAAGAAGATTCATTGGAAGGTGGTGGATGGACCGAAGGAAGGAATTTCCTTCATGGGATTTAAGTCTTCTAGCTTGAAGGGGGAGTGCTATATCTCTTTTCTTGCTTGGCCACTTATTAAGTTCTATAATTACACATGAGAAGACACAGAGAATTAAGGGTAACTAAAAGCTTTCTGGAAAATCTCCAATCAGGTGAAAGGATTTTCCCTTACCTAGTGAGGCAAGCTGTTGTTAACTTTTATTCTTATGGATCTTGAAAGAGATTTGCCCGATCCACACAATTAAGTACTCAGAACCTGAAATATAAGCAAAGGAAAGGAGTTAAGAAGACAGGACATAAGAGGATCTGGATGTTCATTTTCTGCCCACAATGTGGCAAAACACTTGTGTCCATCAGTGGGGATGGTTGAGACCAATGGGAGAATTGCTCCAAATGAGATATCCTCTAAGACAGGGGTCTCCAACCTTGGTCCCTTTAAGACTTGTGGACTTCAACTCCCAGAGTCCCTCAGCCAGCAAACCTGGCTGAGGAACTCTGGGAGTTGAAGTCCACAAGTCTTAAAGGGACCAAGGTTGGAGACCCCTGCTCTAAGAGTCTAAGAAAACACAGGAACAATTTTGCTAATGAGGTTCTCTAAACATCTGCTTGATCCAGGCCTTGATCCACACCTTAGATCCAGGCCGGCCTCTGGCAATGGAGCTCCCGATCCACAGGGCTCCCTGTGCAGAAGATCACCCGTAGGAGGGGACGCCGGTTATTATTAATCTTCCAAACTCTGGGAAATATTTAAGAATTCAAGACATTAAGGATTTAAGAATCCAAGCACATGAAGGTCCCTTAGTATTTCCCATGTGGACCATCTCTGACCTTCCTTCGTCTCCTTTGCCAGGATCCGCAGGAATCTTTCGGCCAATGGCACCACCGGGCAAATTAGTCTCTGTTGGGACTCCAAAGATCCTTGTCTCAGAATCTGAATCTGAAGATGTTATTGAGTGGTTCCTTTAGGTTTCCTCTCCCCTGCCTCCCTCAAGGTTCTCCTCCTCCCCCACTGTTGCATCTCCTGCATTCACAGCCAAGAGCAGTTATGAGGGGGGGGGGGTCTCCTGCGCCTACACAGCCTCGGGATGCACCATCCAGTTGTTTCCCTCCCTGGGGAGGATCTGGGTGACGGGACTACCACCCCTCCTTGCCCGCCCCCACAGATTCCCAGGGAGCAACTCGCTGGCTGTCCCAACCCACCAGGCATGCAGGCTGGAGCATGCGCAGTAGCTTACAGTCATTCGACAGCGAAGAGAGCGCCCTCTGCTGGGAACCAGATGGCAGCGTCTGGACTTGGGAAATCGCCACCATGGGGGAGGCGGGGACGGGGACCTTAGATCCAGGCCGGCCTCTGGCAATGGAGCTCCCCATCCACAGGGCTCCCTGTGCAGAAAATCACCCGTAGGAGGGGACGCCGGTTCTGCCCTTCAGGGAGCCCATCGCGAGCAAATGATTCCCCTCCCCGGCCTCCCCCCGCTTCCGTTTTGCCTAGGCGGAGCGTGGATGACAGGAGAGGGAGCGGAATGGGAGCGAAGGAGGGGGGGGGAAAGCCCTCCAGGTCACGTGAGAGTGACGAGCCAATGGCAGGCGAGAAGCGCCTGACAGGTTTGGGCGGGAAAAGGGAGTCGCCGTTTTACCTCAGCCACTTTTTTTGCTGGACGCGAATTTCCCTCCTGGCTGAGGACAGACGGACAGGACAGGACAGACACACACACACCCCTCGGCTCCACGCGTGCCTCCCGCCGGCCAACTGGTCTTTGGGGCTCTGCCAGTCATGCATGGGGCGCGCGGCTCTATTTAGAATAGAATAGAATAGAATAGAATAGAATTTTTTATTGGCCAAGTGTGATTGGACACACAAGGAATTTGTCTTGGTGCATATGCTCTCAGTGTACATAAAAGAAAAGATACCTTCATCAAGGTACAACATTTACAACACAATTGATGATCAATATATCAATATAAATCATAAGGATTGCCAGCAACAAGTTATAGTCATACAGTCATAAGTGGAAAGAGATTGGCGATGGGAACTATGAAACGATTAATAGTAGTGCAGATTCAGTAAATAGTTTGACAGCGTTGAGGGAATTATTTGTTTAGCAGAGTGATGGCCTTCGGGAAAAAACTGTTCTTGTGTCTAGTTGTTCTGGTGTGCAGTGCTCTATAGCGTCGTTTTGAGGGTAGGAGTTGAAACAGTTTATGTCCAGGATGCGAGGGATCTGCAAATATTTTCACGGCCCTCTTCTTGATTCGTGCAGTATACAGGTCCTCAATGGAAGGCAGGTTGGTAGCAATTATTTTTTCTGCAGTTCTAATTATCCTCTGAAGTCTGTGTTTTTCTTGTTGGGTTGCAGAACCGAACCAGACAGTTATAGAGGTGCAAATGACAGACTCAATAATTCCTCTGTAGAACTGAATCAGCAGCTCCTTGGGCAGTTTGAGCTTACTGAGTTGGCGCAGAAAGAACATTCTTTGTAAAGTATTCCAAGCACTGATGATTCTGTTACAGAAGTCATATTTTCTGCAATCTAGATTAAAGTGGTTAACATTAAGTTTAAATCTGTTAGTTGCTCTTGTATTATTGCAATTAAAGCTGAAGTAGTCTTTAACAGGAAGGACATTACAATAGATGATTCTATGAGTTAAACTTAGGTCTTGTCGAAGGCGACATTTCTAGGTTGATAGTCATACCCAAACCCTGCAATTGTTCATGTTTTAAGTCTTCAGGCGTTTGATCACCTTAGTTGCTCTTCTCCAAACTTTTTCTAAAGTCTCAACATCTTTTTTGTAGTGTGACCAAAATTAGTTGCAATATTCCAGGTGTGGATTTGTTAAAGCTTTATAAAGCAGTACTAATACTTTATGAGATTTTGATTCTATGCCTCTGCCTGTATATATAAATTTTTTGGCAGAGATTCTCACTTGCAAACAGACATACGGTATATGAAAAAAATAGCTTAAATACCTTGCCACGTGTTTAAAGACGACCAGTATTTTCAATACAATTAAAGCTAAAATGAATATACATACATACACACATACATTTTCCCTTGCTTTGTTTGCATACACCAACTCTTCACAAAGCCTGAAAGCTGATCCCAGACTCACTTCAAATGTTGTTTCTGCCTAAATATAGATAGTCCTCGGGTTACGAATGTAATGGAGCCTGCCCATTCATGGGAGTCAATCTCGTATCTTGAACGTGATCACTCCCTGCTTTCCCCCACGCATTCAATAATCAAATACATTAAGTGTACATGAGACTTACATAATACAGATATCGCAGGGTGGGGAAGGCTGGGGGGGTGAGGGCTAGTGATGGAACAGGCCACCTACTTCAGACCATCCAAGACCTCCTCCAACCCACAGATACTTTATTTTTCCTCCCCTGGGGTCACCACAAATGCTTCCCCGCCTATCCTGCCACGCCAGATGTCTTACATTATGAATATCTGTCTCCTCTCCAGCCTGTTTCTTTGCCTGCTTGCTCCTTTCTCATCAGCAAATGGCTTGAAAAACTTTATCCTCACTGGAGGCCTCATCAAGCAGATCTTGGGCAAGAAAGGAGGTCCAGAAGGCCACACTGCTTTCACATCAGCAAAGTGCTTGAGGATTGCATCCCTTCAGGCTTTGGCAGCCCTTTTAAAGTTTGTCGACTTTAACAACAAAATAATCAGAGAAGCCATCAAGATAGAAAAACGCCCACACAGCATGAATAAATGAGATGATACCTCCCGCCTACCAGCCATTTGGAAATCCGCCCTTATCGACAAACAAGTCCCTAACATGAGGAATGACGACAGACCCACACACACGAGAGCCACACAACATGTCACCACCACACATCCACGTGGAAAGCAGACTCAAACCCACACCAATGATGAAGCACGACCATGGACCAGAAGCCAGACCGCAGCTGCATCATTAGCCATTTCAAACCCCTCCAATCCATACATGCAGCAGACTGACACCCACCATTAAGATGTAGCACTACCACCAATACAAAGCCAAACAACAGCAAAATAATTTTAAAAAATATTTTATTTATACATTTTTCTTTAACATACATAAGTGCTTAGTAAATATTGTATTGTCTGAGTCAATTTAATTGTACATAATAATAGTAATAATATTATTCACTTATACCTAGTAATAATCTTCCAACTTCTATTACCTCCATTTTCTAACCATTGATAAAACAAATCCCATGTTAAAAATAATCTGTGTCTTCTTTGTCCTTTATCTTTAATGTTAACATATCCCTTAATGCACAATCTAGTATTTTTCTAATTATTTTTTTGTCTGTAGGAGTTTCCTCATTCTTCCACTGTTGTGCAAATACAATTCTTGCTGCTGCCAAGATATATAGCAGCGGTTCTCAACCTGTGGGTCAGGACCCCGTTGGGGGTCGAATGACGATTTGCCAGGGGTCGCCTAAGACCATCGGAAATATGGAAGTATACTTGCGAGTCGAAGAATCGTGCTCCAATGGTTGACTCCACAAGCCAGCTGCAGGCTCTTCAAATTGCTAGCCGAATTCGGCTTCAGGCGCAATGAATTAAAAAAGAGAGAAATCTTTGCTGTGATGTCTCCCTCTCAAGCCAGCTGCAATCACTCCCAATCGCTAGCCTAATCTGGCTTCAGGCGCAATAAACTTAATAGGGGAGGAGTCTCCGCTTTAATGCCTCCGTCCTCAAGGCAATCGCAAGCAGTTCAGATCGCTAGCCAATACGGCTTCAGGCGCAATAAATTCAAAACGAAAATAATTTTATGGTTGGGGTCGCCACATTGTGGGGAACTGTATTAAAGGGGTTGCCACATCGTGGGGAATTATACAGCACTATAAAGGTTGAGAACCACTGACATATAGTATTAAAGATTTGTTCCCTTTTTTAGATTTTTCTGGTATTAAAGCTAACAAAAATATTTCTGGCCTTAAATCTGTATGTTGCTTTAACATTTTCTCTAACCATGTGTGCATTTTCGTCCAATTTTTTTTTTTTTGCCTTTGGGCCCTTTTATATGTGGGTCCTTTTATGGGAAGTCAGAGACCTACTGGCAACGAAGGTCTTTCCACACTCTGCACTTACAAGGTTTTTCTCCTGTATGGATCCTGTTATGAGAAGTAAGTTGACTGCTTCGCCTGAAGCTCCTCCCACACTCCATACATTTATAGGGTTTCTCTCCTGTGTGGATCCTCTCGTGAGAAGTAAGAGAAGTCTTGATAGTGAAGCTCTTTCCACACTCCATGCATGTATAGAGTTTCTCTCCCGTGTGAAGCTGTTTATGGAGATTCAGGTAACTGCTGTTTTTATAGCTCTTTCCACACTCCATGCATTTATAGGGTTTTTCTCCAATGTGGACCCCTTTATGGGAACCAAGGTCACAGCTTTGCCTGAAGCCCTTTCCACAGTCCATGCATTTATAAGGTTTTTCTCCTGTGTGGATCCGTCTATGAGAAGTAAGAGAACTCTTTACACTGAACCTCTTTTCACACTCCAAGCATTTATAGGGTTTCTCTCCCGTGTGGATCCGTTTATGGGAAGCAAGGGCACTGCGTTGCCTGAAGCTCTTCCCACAGTCTAGGCATTTATAGGGTTTTTCTCCTGTGTGGATCAGTGTATGAATATTAAGAGAACGGCTTCCCTTGAAGCTCTTCCCACACTCCATGCATTTAAAGGGTCTTTCTTCTGTATGAATCTTTTTATGGGACGTAAGGGAACACTTTATACTGAACCTTTTCCCACAATCCATACATTTATAAGGTTTTTCCCCCGAATGGATCCTTTTGTGGCACATCAGGTAATTACTACTTCTGAAGCTTTTCCCACATTCTATGCATTTAAAGGGTTTTTCTCCAGTATGTACTTTTTTATGGGAAGTAAGGGAACCCTTCACACTGAAGCTTTGTCCACAATCCACACATTTGTAAGGTTTTCTCCCTGTATGGATCCTTTTGTGGCATATCAGGGAACTACTAGTGCTGAAGCTCTTCCCACATTGTTTGCATTTAAAGGGTTTTTCTCCCGTGTGAACTCGTTTATGAGAAGTAAGAGAACTCTTTACACTGAAGCTCCTTCCACACTCCATGCATTTATAGGGTTTCTCTCCCGTGTGGATCCGTTTATGGGAAGCAAGGTCACCGCTTTGCCTGAAGCCCTTCCCACAGTCTAGGCATTTATAGGGTTTTTCACCTGTGTGGATCAGAATATGATAATTGAGAGCACTGCTTCCTTTGAAGCTCTTCCCACACTCCGTGCATTTATAGGGTTTCTCTCCTGTATGGATCTTTTTATGGGACGTAAGGGAACACTGTATGCTGAACGTTTTCCCACAATCCACACATTTATAAGGTTTTTCCCTTGAATGGACCCTTCTATGGCACATCAGGTAAATACTACTTTTGAAACTCTTCCTACATTCTATGCATTTAAAAGGTTTTTCTCCAGTATGTACCTTTTTATGGGAAGTAAGGGAACCCTTCCTACTGAAACTTTTTCCACAATCCGCACATTTATGGATCTTTTTATGAGAAGTTAAATTACCTCTTCTTCCAATGCTTTTTCCATAGTTCACACCGTTGTAGGGCTTCTCCCTTGCTTGGTTCTTTTTATGTGAAGTAAGATCATTATTGCTGGAGCTTCTTCCTGATTTGCTGGGGTTACTAACATTGGGATTTGCTTTGAATCTGTTTCTACTTTGACATTTCCCCGTATTTTCTTTGGAATCACGTTGGGTAAGGACACGATCTATTTCCAGACACTCAAGAATAGATTTTTCTCTCCAATTTTGCTTCTTTTCATGTTTCCTCCTTTCCCACTTATTTGTAGGAATTTCAATTGTGATTATTTGCAATGGCACTAAATCTGGGTCTTGGTCGTTTTCCTTCTTCTGCGCATCAAATGCTTGTGGGGGGAAAAAACAATAAATTAGATTAATCTACAACATCCACTTTAGTGTCCCAATACATAGATTTATCTATTACTGGTCATCTGCAAAGAACAACAACAAGAGAAATGACAGCATGAATATTAGTTACTAACTTAAAAGACTAGCATGGCTGCTCATCTAACCGTCATTCTTGGCAGTTAAAAGGTTAAAGCAAAAACAAGTCTTGACATCAGGATGTGGCAAACAAATTGTCTCGACTGTGATGCACCCAACTTGCATTCAGTAAGACAACATATGTCATTGCAACACAAAGCAAGACAAAATTTGTTGCTCAGTAGGACAACTGCAACAGGCAAAAACACCCTCTCCTTAATCATCTTCCCAATAACTCTGCAATAATGACCCAGAGCCTAAGGATGACAAGACTGAATGTCAACCTTTGCTGGTAACCACACTGATCTCTTTCTTCTAAATGAAACTCTGCTACTTAGAAGACCATGAAAGGGGACTGGAATTAATGTAAGAGGGAAAAAGAAGAGATGAAATCATTTTTAACAAGTTACGTATAGAGCAGTGATGGCTAAACTTTTTGTTGTGGTGTGCTGAAAGCAGGGGGAGCGCGAGGGGGAGGTGTCACACACGTGTGTGCCCACATCCATAAGGCAATTCCCCGCATGCGTATGTGACCCACCCAACCCACGTGTGCCACACCCCCTGCTCGTTTTGGGCCTGGGGGATCACAAGTATGCGCAGGGGGTTAGGGTCATGGCGTGCCCCCTTCTGCGCCAAAGGGGAGAGTGAGCGGCATCCGCATGACTTCATCCCGCTATCTCTCAGCTTGCCTGTGGCCGCGCCGAACAAGCATCAGTACAGGGCTTCTTGATTACCTGCCTCCCCCATGCTTCTGCCTCGACCTGCTGCCGGTGCCTATAAGCAGAACCCCAGCTGCGCGCGGTTTGCTCCATTGCCCGGCTAGGAAGGGAGAGGGCGGAGCTGCACGCAATGCACACAAAACCTTTCCCACTCCTGCTGGGTTAACGCGCAGCTCCTTGCCTTCAGTCTCGCTCCCCCCCTGCCCCACAGCTCAAAGAACCCTCACTGCTTCTGCACAGATAGCCTATTACTGCACGCCAGTTTCCTTTTCGTGGCTTCACCACCTCCACCACCCCCTTCTATGCACAGATAACAGTGTGATCCTCAAGGGTGATCAGGAGATGGTTCTCCAGTTTTTGCTTGTTTTAAAATGGTGGAAAGGCCTGCCGGTGAGTTAGGGTTGAGGGAAGGGATCTCTCTCCATTTAAGATGGCCAGCCGGCCCTTCCCATTCAGGAATTCTGTGCTGGGCGAGTTCACACATACCCTGTCCCTTGCAAGCCTGCCCGCTCTCGCTCCTTTTCTCCCCAAGCTACCCGTCGACCTTTTGCTTCTTGGACACCTTGAGCCCAAGAAACTGAAGAGGAGGAGGAAGCCTTTCCTTGTCACGATTTCTTGGAAAAAAGTAAAGGCAATGAAGGGACCCTAACCCTAACCCGGAAACCTTAATATAGGAAGAGCAGCAAGGCAAGAGAGAGATCCTTCCTGGGTTCTTCAATATTTTCCCGGAGCCTTGCTTTAAAGGCACCCAGGCGATCAAGACTCTCAGGAAGTGTTGGGCAGATGCACAGGCTAGAAAGGAACAGAATTACAAGGGAGGGAGGGAAGGAGGCCTTTGGATCATCAGACCGACCCAGAGCAGAAGCAGCGGCAGGGCGAAAAGCAGGAGCTACCGGCTGGGGGTGAGGGCGGTTCTCACACTGCTGCTTCTGGCAAGGAAGCTGGAGGAGAACCGCTGCCGCCCTCTCGCCTGCCCCTTCTACCAAGGGAGCGCGACTGCTTCCTAGCCGGATATGCAATCCAGGCAGCTATTCTTTCAGTTTCTGATGCTCCAGCGCAGTTGAAGACCAGCTGGCAAGCGCACCAGAACCCGGAAGAGCAACAGGCGATGGCTCCGCGTGCCCGGAGGGATGGCTCTGCATGCCACTTCTGACACGTGTGCCATAGGTTCGCCATCACTGGTATAGAGGAACCCTTACCTAAAGAGGCGACCATCCTAGAGGTTTCCAACATGACTTCTTGATGCAGGGCTTTCTGGCTGGGATCAAGCAGCAACCACTCTTCACTGCTGAAATGGATGGCTACCTCCCCAAAGGACACAGGACCCTAAAGAAGGAAGGAGCCCCGTCAGCAGAATCGATAGAATTTGCAAGATCTCCTTCAATCTGCAAATCCTAAGAGCACAAATGTCTATGGAGGTTCTCAGTCATTCATGGTCATAGTTGTCCCAAAAAGTGCTTCAGAAGTTTCTTCAGCTTCTTGGATGCTTGAAGCGAAACATCTTCAAAGAAAAACCAGGCAGTCCAGTTGCCTCTTGAAAAAAGTACCTTTGGGACTAAAAGCCAAAGTGAAAATTCTTGATTGGACATTTCCCAAGGTGGGAAATGGATTTAACATATTATATGATAAAAAGGTGGATTCAACGTATTATATGATAAAAAGGGCAGAATTCGCAGCCTACTGCTGACATTCAATTAGTGTATGTTTTATCACCTTGACTGATTCTGCTGACCTTCGATATCATCAACCTGCCTTGATCAAGTAGTATAGCCTGCCTTACAAAAACCATCTACCAGTGGCCCCAATATTTCATAGTATTTTCAAGAGGTTCTGTGGGATTTCTGTCTGACATCGTAACCAAATGGTCTTGGTGATTCTTTAAAGGGTCAGCTTTGCTCACACACATGAATATTTCAATTTAACTTTTTTATTAGTTGATCCAAGTATAAAATACAAACAAACAAAAAACCATGGAAAAGTAAGAAGAGAGGAAGGAAAGAGAGGGGATGACATGGGCAGCAGGTGACACATGCAGAGAATCTGCTCACCCTGGACCAGGGGTCTGCAACCTTAAAACACTCAGAGCCATTTGGACCAGATTCCCACAGAAAAGAAAACACCAAGAGCCACAAAACCTGGGTGGGTGTGGCCAACATGACATCACTCATTCCCACCTAGTCACATGACCCCTCCCAGCCATGTCTACCCAGGTTTTGTGGATCCCGATATTTTCTTTTAAACAAGTATCTCTGTTTGTGTGTCTTTCTGTTTCTCCCGCTCTCTCTTTCTCTCTCACCTTTCTCCCTTTCTCTCATCTCTTTCTCTCTCTCATCTCTTTCTCTATCATCTTTCTCCCTCTCTCTCATCTACATAACATAACATAACATAACATAACATCAGAGTTGGAAGGGACCTTGGAGGCCTTCTAGTCCAACCCCCTGCCCAGGCAGGAAACCCTACACCATCTCAGTCAGATGGTTATCCAACATTTTCTTAAAAATTTCCAGTGTTGGAGCATTCACAACTTCTGCAGGCAAGTCGTTCCACTTATTAATTGTTCTGTCAGGAAATTTCTCCTTAGTTCTAAGTTGCATCTCTCCTTGATTAGTTTCCACCCATTGCTTCTTGTTCTACTTTCAGGTGCTTTGGAGAATAGCTTGACTCCCTCTTCTTTGTGGCAGCCCCTGAGATATTGGAACACAGCTATCATGTCTCCCCTAGTCCTCCTTTTTGTTAAACTAGACATACCCAGTTCCTGCAACCGTTCTTCCTATGTTTTATCCTCCAGTCCCCTAATCATCTTTGTTGCTCTTCTCTGCACATCTCTCTTGCTCCCTCTCATATTTCTTTCTCCCTCTCCCTCTCCATCTCATCTCTCTGTCAAGTGTGTGTATTCCCTCTTTAACCATTTCCGAAAACAGGCAAGGGTTGGGGGTTTTTTTGTTTTTTGTTTTGCTGATGTTCTTTATTCTTCTTTGGGTGCTTTTTACCGTATGATTTAAATAAAGAGTCATTTCAGGTTCCCAGCTGCTGTGGCTCCTGGTCGGCCAGCTGTCCCGGCGCCTCGCTCTCCAGCTCACTCATCTGCCCTGAGAAGAGAAGGGCGACAGCGGCAGATGGAGACTTGCTCTGTATTCCAGAGTGGGAGCGAAGTGCCTCTCTACTTGCCTCCCTTGTTGATGCTATGCGCACCTTGGCCATTGGGGAAGAGGCATGACTTCTCTCTGCTCCTAGACACTGGCTGGGCGGCTGCAGCTGATGCTCTGAGTCATAATGGGCTCCAGGAGGAGGAGGAGGGGATACCGTCTCCCCATTGTGAAGCATGCTAAGTTTAAGTGTGCTGAGTGAGGCACTACAAGACCAGCAAGCTGCCATGGATGCGGCGAGAGCAGCGATGTCAGCCATAGCCAGCCAAGACCAGCGCAATCATAATGCAAAATCCTAACCCTCCACCCCACCCCAAAGCAATCATTTTTATTTTTTTTCCTTTTCCTTTCCTTTTAAAATAATTAGTTGCTCTAAACTGTTTTCTTGTGGGTGGTTGAAAGCTGCCGATATTTAAGGGATCGGATTGGCTGAAAAACGAAGAAATAATTAAATCAATAAATAAATAACAGTCTCTAAACACTAGAGGGAGCCACGAGGATGCCAAATTCTAAGCTGGTGGCTGTTATAAAACAGATTCTTGGTCAGTCCTTGGAGAAGATTCATCGTTTTGTGACCAACCAAAATAGAAAATAGAACAAGAAACACAACTAGGTGTAGAAAATGTAGAAAATTACCAACCTACTTTACAAATGTCAACTTTACAAATGCTGGATAATGCAAAAAACCTAACTGTAACCTCAGAATATAAATCTGGCTTCACCAAAGACGCTAATATTACTTTAATTCTGAAAAAAGACTCAGACTTCACACAGATGAAGAACTATAGGCCTATATAGTTATTAAATGCTGATTGTAACATTTTTGCATCAATAATGGCAGAGAAATTAAAAAGATTTCTGACTGAATGTATCCACCCAGATCAAAATGGGTTCCTTCCAAAAAGACAAATTAAAAACAATGTAGGATTTATACCAGATAACATTGGGATATTATGAAGTGCGCTCGGAAAAACAAATGGCGCCGATATTTTTAGATGCATAGAAAGCCTTTGACAATGTAAATTGGCAATTTATGATACAAAAATTAGAATGTGTGGATTTTGGCAGGAAGTTTATAAAAATGATTAAGGCAATATACTGTAAGCAAATGGCAAAAGTAATGGTCAATGAGGATTTAACGGAGAATTTTAATACTGTATAAGAAAGAGTACAAGACAAGGCTGTCCATTGTCCACATTGCTATTTATACTAACATTGGAAGTGTTAAACAGAAATGTTAGACAAAACTTAGAAACAAAAGGTATGGTAAAAAGGGGAAAAATACAGATGACAGTATTTATTTTAGAAGAACCATTGGAAACGGGCCCTAAATTAATGGGAAGAATAGAAGAATATGGGAAAGTCACAGGATTGAAAATAAACAAAGATAAAACTAAAATCTTAGTTAAAAATCTCACAGAAAACAGAAGAGAGAATTGACAGAGAAATTAGATTTACAGATCGTTAAAAAAGATAAATACTTAGGAAAATAGATAATAGCTAAATGGAAAAAACTGCAGTTATCAATGGTAGGAAGAGTAGCAAATATAAAAATGAACATCTTGCCAATTACTTTTCTGTTCCAAACAGTCCCAATAAAACTAGAAAAAATACTTTGATTAATTAAATATTATAATTTCAAAATATGTTTCACCAGGGAAAAAAGCAAGAATAGGATTGAAAATGTTGCAAGAGTCCAAAAACAATGGGGGCTTTGAACTACCAGATGGGGAACTCGAATAGAATAGAATAGAATAGAATATAGAATAACAGAATTGGAAGGGACATTGGTGGTCTTCTAGTCCAATCCCCTTCTTAGGCAGGAAACCCTACACCACTTCAGACAAATTATTATCCAACATCTTCTTAAAAAATTCCAGTGTTGGAGCATTCACAACTTCTAGAGGCAAAGTGTTCCACTGATTAATTGTTCTCACGGTCAGGAAATTTCTCCTTAGTTCCAAGTTGCTTCTCTCCTTGATTAGTTTCCATCTATTGCTTCTTGTTCTACCCTCAGGTGCTTTGGAGAATAGTTTGACTCCCTCTTCTTTGTGGCAACCCCTGAGATATTGGAACACTGTTATCATGTCATCCCTAGTCCTTCTTTTCATTAAACTAGACATACCCAATTCCTGAAACCGTTCTTTATATGTTTTAGCCTCCAGTCCCCTAATCATCTTTATTGCTCTTCTCTGCACTCTTTCCAGAATCTCAACATCTTTTTTACATGTTGGCGACCAAAACTGGATGCTGTATCCCAAGTGTGGCCTTACCAAGGCATTATAAAGTGGTATTAACACTTCACGTGATCTTGATTCTATCCCTCTGTTTATGCAGCCCAGAACTGTGTTGGCTTTTTTGGCAGCTGCTGCACACTGCTGGCTCATATGTAAATGGTTGTCCAATAGGACTGCAAGATCCCTCTCACTATTGAGCAAAGTACCACATATACGGTACCTGTGCATTTTGGGTTTTTTGCTTAAATGTAGAACCTTCCTTTTTTCACCACTGAATTTCATTTTGTTAGATAGCGCCCAATGTTGAAGTCTGTCAAGATCCTTCTGTATGTTGAGCCTATCTTCTGGAGTGTTGACTATTCCTGCCAGCTTGGTGTCATCTGCAAATTTGATGAGTTCCCCATCTATCCCCTTCTCCAAGTCATTGATGAAGATGTTGGAGAGTACTGGGCCTAAAACAGAGCCTTGGGGTACTCCACTGCATACTTCCCTCCACGTGGATGTCGTTCCGTTGAGGACTACACGTTGAGTGCGGTTGGTCAGCCAGTTACGAATCCATCTGGGGGTGATGCTGTCTAAGCCACAGTGGATAACTCTTAGATATAACAGATTACTGCTTTTAGAAGGCCATGATCTCCTATTAGAATGGCATGCTTTTTTATGGTATAATAAAAACAAACCTCATCAATACTTTCAAGGACACTATATAAGAAATGGTCAACTTTCTGTATGGGAAAAGGTGAAAGCAAAAATTTACATTAAAATTCCAGTTTGCCTCTCAACAATGGAAGCATTTCTACATCCAAATGTAGTAAATTTGAAAAAAATGTTAACATATAAAAATATTTAAAATGTGGAAGGGGAACTTAAACCAAATGAGTGTTACAGAATCAAGGTGTGGACTTATCATGGTGGCCGCACATGCAAATCAAATTGCCTGAACGGCCTAGAAAACCACACACTTCCATGTCTCTAACAGAATGGATGATCTCATTGCAAAAGGGGCCTCTGTGGCTCAGGCTGCTAATGCAGTCTGTTATTAACAGCAGCTGCCTGCAATTACTGCAGGTTCTAGTCCCACCAGGCCCAGGGTTGACTCAGCCTTCCATCCTTTATAAGGTAGGTAAAATGAGGACCCAGATTGTTGGGGGCAATAAGTTGACTTTGTATATAATATACAAAGTCGTGATGGAGACTATTGCTTGACATAGTGTAAGCCGCCCTGAGTCTTCGGAGAAGGGCGGGATATAAATGCAAATTTAAAAAAAAGGGTTGGGAGAATACTAAGAAAGCTCTAGCAGAAGCAGCTGAGAAATATAGAACCCAGGCAGACAAACATAGGTCTCTTCAGCCGCCTTTTCAAATAGAATAGAATAGAATAGAATAGAATTTTATTGGCCAAGTGTGATTGGACACACAAGGAATTTGTCTTGGTGCATATGCTCTCAGTGTTACATAAAAGAAAAGATACGTTCATCAAGGTACAACATTTACAACACAATTGATGGTCAATAGGAGATAAGATATATTTAAATAGGAGATAAGATATATTTGTCAACGAAGTACCTAAGGTTGAGGCTACCTAGCTAGAAAGTTGGAGTGAAATTCATCGGTCCTTTCTCTATAGTGAAGCTGATTAACCCTGCAACAGTCCAGCTCAACTTCCTCGAATCCTGGGGAAAATCCATCATCTTAAAACCAGCAGTGGTCTCTACCTAAGACCCTTACCGGCTGCTCCACCCCCCTCCTAATAATAATAATAACAACAGAGTTGGAAGGGACCTTGGAGGTCTTCTAGTCCAACCCCCTGCCCAGGCAAGAAACCCTACACCATTTCAGACAAATGGCTATCCAACATTTTCTTAAAAATTTCCAGTGTTGGAGCATTCACAACTTCTGCAGGCAAGTTGTTCTACTGATTAATTGTTCTAACTGTCAGGAAATTTCTCCTTAGTTCTAGGTTGCTTCTCTCCTTGATTAGTTTCCCTCCGTTGCTTCTTGTTCCACCCTCAGGTGCTTTGGAGAACAGCCTGACTCCCTCTTCTTTGTGGCAGCTCCTGAGATATTGGAACACTGCTATCATGTCTCCCCTAGTCCTTCTTTTCATTAAACTAGACATACCGAGTTCCTGCAACCGTTCTTCATATGTTCTAGCCTCCAGTCCCCTCATCATCTTGGCTGCTCTTCTCTGCACTCTTTCTAGAGTCTCAAGATCTTTTTTTTTTCCTTTGATAGTACAAGGTGAAACTCATTACGAAATAAAGAAGATTCTGGACTCTACACAGCAATGGGGTCAGTTACAATATTTAGTACACTGGAAAAGGTACCCTTTCTTCAGAAGCTCGTGGGTCAAAAGTTGGGATCTGAAAGCTGATAGACTAGTGAAACAATTTCACGATAAGTTCCCGGACAAGCCAAAGGGTCCTTCAGGAGGGAGGGAGAGGAGGTTAAGTGGTTTTAAGAACAATGGATTAACGCTCTTCTTTCGTGGTTTGTCCCCCTTCCTCTCTTCTTACTTTTCCATGTTTTTTTCCTTTGTATTTTATACTTCAATAAATTAATAAAAAAGTTAAATTGAAAAAAAAAATTCATGAAATCCTAGGGAAGCACTTCCAGACATCAAGATGTAGACGATACACAAAGCAATTGCTGCTTCTCCTGTTTTTATCCCTTTCCCCAACGATAGGAAAATAAGATTATACTTATAATAAAGTAGATTTAGCTTATCTGTTCATGTCTCCTGTCTGCTTTACTGGGGACGGGCAATATGAACTGCCATGTGGCATTTTTTTAAAACCAGAATTATACAACCACTAAGGAATTCCATAGATCTCCAAATCTTTGTTGAGAGGTGGGCCTATTTTGACTGATTGTAAATTTAAATTTCTAATTTCCTTGTTGTGCTTTGCTCAGGAATAGCAGTTATCATAGGTTGAGTCCCCAAAGGAAACCAGAGGTCTCCTCCTGCTCCCCCATATAAGGTGCTAATCTCTTCCTTCTTACCTGAGTCAGGAATCCAGCGGCTCTTTCAGCTCCACCAATAGAAGGAGATGATTCAGTGAACAACGGTGACTCCATTTTGTCCACTGGGAAGGAGAGAGACAGGATGGAAACAGGAAAGAGTTCAACTTAACTTGTGAAACCACCACTTAAGATTTCTTCCCGTCTTGCCCAGGAAACCTCCATTTGCCTCTTCTACACTCTCCCTTTCATAGGTTCCATCTTGGGAGCCAAGAATAAAAGGAGAAGACCAAACCCATCACATGCTGAAGAACAAACTTCAGTTAGATTGTTCTCCTAACCTTTGGAAATGGCCCAGCAGGGATATTTGTAGGAATTTAGTCAAAATTATCTCTTGAGGAAGGCCAAAAACAAAGAGAAATCTTAGGATGGAGGAGGAGCCAGAATGTAACTCAAGGAGGTCCCTACAAGAGTTGGTCTTCTGTGAAAGATAATTATAGGCTTGCTCTGAAGGGAGGGAATTCCTTTGTGCACCTTAAGTCTTCTAGCTTGAAGAGGGAGTTCTGTCTTTCTTAATGAGTCACCAAGGACTAAGACATGAGAAGACACAGAGAATTAAGGTGAACTAGAATCTTTCTAGAAAGTCTCCAACCCAGTGGAACAGTCTGCCCTTACCTAGTGAGGTAGCCTGACCTTGACTTTTATCCTCGGGGATCGCTCGGAAAGACAGATCAGGAAAAAGATTTGTGCAATCCACCCTGTTACTCCCCATCCCTGGAAGGACCTCAGAACCTGAAATGTAAGCAAAGAATAGGAGTTAAGGGGACAGGAGAAAAGAGGATGTGGATTTTATTTTCTGCCCACAAAACCCTTCTGTCCATCAGTGGGGATGGATGAGACCCAATGGGAGACTCGCTCCAAATGAGATATTCTTTGGAAGGACACAAGGACAAATTCTCTAATTTGGCTCCCTAAATATCTACTCGGATTATTAATCTCCCAAACCCTATCAGGGAGATATAGAAGAATTCAAGCAGGGGAAGATCCCTCCGTATTCCCCAAAGGAAGCATCTCTGACCTGGGGCCCTTCCTGCTTCATCTTCTCTGCCAGGCTCAGAAGGGATCTTCCAACCACTGGCACCACCGGGCAAACTGGTCTCGGCTGGCTCTCCAAAGATCCTTCCAGTCTTCCAGGGATCTGAATCTAAATGGAGACGTGAGCAGGGGATTCCTTTAGGCTTCCTTCTCTCCTCCCCCCCAGCCCCATTCTTGGATCTCCCCCCCCCCCATGCACAGCCAAGAGCAGTTATGGGGCGGGTTTCCCGCTCCCTCCAACCTCAGAATCTCGTTCCCTTCCCTGGGGAGGAACTGAACCGCAGGATCCCCTCTTGCCAGCCCCAGATTCCCAGGGAGCAACTCTCAGCCGGAACGACAGACCATTCAGACGGAGTGGAGCATGTGCAGCCAAAACATCGCCCTCTGCTGGCACCAGGGGTGAAATGGCAGCCGTGGGGGCAGCTTTGGAGGCTGTGCAGGGCAAGCTCTGCCTGCAGCTGCACCTGTCCTGGAGAGGCGAGCTCTGCAAGTGGCATCCGGGAGAAGCCGGGCAGAAATCAAATGCCGGTTCCTCCGTCCTCTCTCTGTCTGTCTGTCTATCTCTCTCTCCCTCTCTCTCTCTCCCTCTCTGTCTCTGTCTCTCTCTCAAACACACAGACAGACAGAGCGAGGAGTGTCAAAGCTTTTTCAAGAGGCAACTGGTCTGTCTCGTTTTTTTCTTTGAAGACGTTTTGCTTCTTATCCAAGATGCTTCTTCAGCTCTAATTGGATGGTGGGGAATGGAAGGACTGATACTCCTTGCAGACTGCTGGGACATTTGCATCATTTTAGAGAGTGCTTGAGTCTATCTGGCTCCTCCTCAGGGTCACCTGAGTAATTTATTTATTTATTTATTTATTTATTTATTTATTTATTTATTTATTTAATCAAATTTTTATACCGCCCTATCTCCCGAAGGACTCAGGGCGGTTTACAGCCCGATAAAAATACAAATATAATACAAGATAAAACACTAAATTAAAAAACTTATTTAAATAGGCCAAAATTTAAAATTACAATTAAAATGATAAAAACCCCATTAAAATTAAATTTAAAATTAAAATTCTAGTCCAGTCCTGCACAGATAAATAGATGTGTTTTAAGCTCGCGGCGGAAGGTTCGAAGGTCAGGAAGTTGGCGGAGTCCTGGGGGAAGTTCATTCCAGAGGGTGGGAGCCCCCACAGAGAAGGCCCTTCCCCTGGGTGTCGCCAGTCGGCACTGCCTGGCGGACGGCACCCTAAGGAGTCCCTCCCTGTGAGAGCGCACGGGTCGGTGGGAGGCAATCGGTGGCAGTAGACGGTCCCGTAAGTAGCCCGGCCCTAAGCCATGGAGCGCTTTGAAGATGGTTACCAAAACCTTGAAGCGCACCCGGAAGGCCACAGGCAGCCAGTGCAGTCTGCGCAGGAGTGGTGTCACATGGGAGCCACGAGGGGCTCCCTCTATCACCCGCGCAGCCGCATTCTGGACTAACTGGAGCCTCCGGGTGCTCCTCAAGGGAAGCCCCATGTAGAGAGTAATGTGGATGGGTGTGGATTTTAGCATGCTAATGAGCCTTTCTGGAGCAAGCGGGGACTGATAGACGGGGGTGGTCTTGAGGCTCACCCCCCAAATGTCAGAACATGTCACAATGTCGCAGATGCTCTCTATGCATATGCCTGCTAATGTATCCCTATATTGCTTATATTAGACTTATAAACCGCTTCGCAGTGCTTTACAGCTCTCTCTAAGCAGTTTACAGAGTCAGCATATTGTCCCCAACAATCTGGGTCCTCATTTCACCCACCTCGGAAGGATGGAAGGCTGAGTCAACCTTGAGCTGGTGAGACCTGAACTGCCAAACTGCTGGCAGCCGGTGATCAGCAGAAATACCCTAAAGTATTGCATTCTAGCCACTGCGGCTCAGTTATACTGTAATATAGACATATGTGCTAGTTGTTCCTGATTCTAGGGGCTGGTGCTCATCTCCGTTTCAAAACTGAAGATCCAGCACTGTCCGAAGATGTTACCGTGGTGATTTTTTTTTTCATGCTTTCGGACTGCTACATTGGCAGATGCTGGGACAACTAAAGGGAGCTCATTCAGTTACGCGGCACTACGGTTTTGAACCACTGAACTACCGACCTTTCTGATCGACCGCGTCCCATATGTAGACCACATCCTCATAAAACTGTGTTGCTCCTCCTTCACCTTCAGGAACAGATGAGGGAGCCAGGAGGGACAATCCCTGTTTCCATCCTCCAAACAACCCAAAAGAGGCTGCCCGAAGCGATACATTTCATCCAGATTTTTCACCTTTGTGTAAATAAATCCCAGGAGATACATAAGAGATTTCTCCAAGAAATGGGAATGCAGATTCTGACCTTGATCACCGAGCCTCAGTACTTATGTAACTGATCATTATGGAATTAAGGATGGTGAGAAAAGTGTGGAGGGGAAAATGACAACCTGGAAGACAGAGATAAATGGTATAATAATAATAATAACAACAACAACAGAGTTGGAAGGGGCCTTGGAGGTCTTCTAGTCCAACCCCCTGCCGAGGCAGGAAAGCCTAGGTAAAGGTAAAGGTTCCCCTCGCACATACGTGCTAGTCGTTGCCGACTCTAGGGGGCGGTGCTCATCTCTGTTTCAAAGCCGAAGAGCCAGCGCTGTCCGAAGACGTCTCCGTGGTCATGTGGCTGGCATGACTCAACGCCAAAGGCGCACGGAACGCTGTTACCTTCCCACCAAAGGTGGTCCCTATTTTTTCTACTTGCATTTTTACGTGCTTTCGAAACTGCTAGGTTGGCAGAAGCTGGGACAATTAACGGGAGCTCACCCCCGTTAGGGATTCGAACCGCTGAGCTGCCGACCTTTCAATCGACAAGCTCAACGTCCTAGCCCCTGAGCCACTGTGTCTACACCATGTTAAAAAGATCCTCATCACCTGATGCTTTTCAGACCTCAAACTTCCCAGGAGGTCAAGGAAACGGGCTCCCCATGAAGTAGAAGGGGGAGAGTCACACAGATAAGACCTCTGGAAAGCAAGAGTTGGTCGTGCACTGGAAGGCTACAGACACGGGTGTGTGTGTGTGTGTGTGTGATTGTGTGAAAGACAAGCGAGCTGTGGCTGGAGGAGACCTCTAGATTTGGGGCCACATCGGCTAGTAGCCTGGGATTTCCCCATCTCAGGAATCGTTGTCTCCTTTTGACATTGCTTCGCTCGGGGCCCACCTGTGTCCTCCTTGGGACACGCCTCTCCAGTTGAACACGGGAAAGTCCCCTCCAATTGCACTGCACGCAATCTGCATAGCCCCGCCCCCCTTTTCTGTTTCCGCTCCAAAGGCTTTCTCCGCAGGGAGAAATCAACAAGAGATTCTGCCCGGAGACAGATGACTCGACGGAAGGGAGGATTCCCATTGGCGCAAACTTGATTCCTGGCGAGCCAACTCCGAAGTATCCCTGTCAAGCGCCCTCCCCCCCAATTCTCCTCTCTCTTGGGGAGGGGGCTTGCTTGTGGGAAGCCTCCACGGGCTCCGCCTGTTGCCGCTGCGTGTGGGGACGTCGGCCGGGAGCCCTGGGAGCGAAGGGGTTGCCAGCATTAGGCTCTTCTCCAGGGAGTCCTTGAGTCCCAGAGGGGTGGGAGGAGCTTATTTTGGCGGGAAGAGCAGAGACAGAGACAGACGCCGCTCTGAGGGAAAAGCCACCGTTGGCGCGGGTGGGTGGGGGAGGATTGGGGTCCTCAGGGAGGGACTAGACTCCTTTCTCTGGGTCAGACACCGAATTGGGCCTCCTTCTGTTCCCCTCTTCTCCCTCAGGGGCCCCTTTCCAGCTTTTCTGATGGGAGACCCCCAGGGGACCCTTTGAAGTCACCCTGTCACTGGGGCAAATGAATGGGACGATCCCCAGATTCCCACACTGGATCCCCTTTCAAGCCCTCGGCCTCCACTCATCCCCAAAGACCCTTCAGATTAATGATGGTGTTTCGTTCAGGGCTTCATTTGCAAAGGGAAAGAGTGGAATCGGTGGCTGGAGAACAAGGTATATATTGGACTTATTCAATTGATACATTATTTCATGATATTCAATGGGAAGATAAATGTAGTAGATGTTGCCTGAATCCAAACTATGACCCAAAATGCAAATCCTTAAAGGCCAAAAATACCTTCCAAGTTGTAAGGTAAAGGTAAAGGTAAAGGTTCCCCTCGCACATACATGCTAGTCGTTCCCGACTCTAGGGGGCGGTGCTCATCTCCGTTTCAAAGTCGAAGAGCCAGTGCTGTCCGAAGACGTCTCCATGGTCTTGTGGCCAGCATGACTCAACGCCAAAGGTGCATGGAACGCTGTTACCTTCCCACCAAAGGTGGTCCCTATTTTTTCTATTTGCATTTTTATGTGCTTTCGAAACTGCTAGGTTGGCAGAAGCTGGGACAAGTAACGGGAGCTCACCCCGTTACACGGCAGCACTAGGGATTCAAACCGCTGAGCTGCCGACCTTTCGATCGACAAGCTCAACATCCTAGCCCCTGAGCCACTGCGTCCCACTTCCAAGTTGTAGAAAGAGGCAAAAGGCTAAAATTTTCTGGTCCCCCTTTGAGTCCTCTGGTGCAAAGGAAGAAGAGAAAGTTGGCCGAAGCACTTTCAGTGACCCATGGATTATCTCCACAGGTGTAAAATTTACATCATTAGGAAAATTTTAACAAAAATGCCAGTATTTTATGAGCATTATTCCTACATTTTAATTGTTTGCTTCTTTCATAGAAAAATCTACCTTACTAATGCTTTTCTCATTCCATAGCTTTCAAGGCATCATTGTGCAATGTGAAACAGAGTCAGATGTTGCGCATCATGTGCCTCCCCCTCTCCCCCGACTCTGCCTGCTGCCTGTGCCAACAATGCAGGCATTTTCCTCAAAGTTCCATTTTATTAGAGATGTGATATTGGCACATCTGGGAAAACCCAAATCTGGAAGTCCTCCGGGTTTTTCCCAGCCAAAAGAAAGTCAGAGTCCCTTCCCCTGCACCCACGTGCCTATCACATGGTCCATTCAATTCACCTTCCCAACTGGAGATGTTTCCCAGTCACGCTTTTCCAGGTGCAGGCTGAAGGTCCTTGACTCCCAGAGAAAAGAATGTTGTTATGGCTACATATCTCACTGCAACTCCATCCAATCCCCCTCCCGTTTTCCCACAGCATGCCCATCTACTAAGTGTGGCAGCCCTGAAGATTCAAAGAAAGATGGCCTCCAGAGCTGACAACATTTTTCTTTAACAGACATAAGTGCTTAATAAACAATGTATTGTCTGGGTTAATTTACTTGTATATAATAATATTATTCACTTATACCTAGTAATAATCTTCTAACTTCTAATTTCTACCTCTGTTGTCTAACCATTAATAAAATAAAACCCATGTTAAAAAACGTGTCTTCTTTGTCCTCTACCTTTAATATTAACCTATTTCTGTACAATCTAGTATTTTTTAAATTATATTTTCATCTGTAGGAGTTTCCTCATTCTTCCAGTGTTGTACAAATACAATTCTCACTGCTGTCAAGACATATAGTATTAAATATTTGTTCCCTTTGTCATATTTTTCTGGTATTATACCTAACAAATATATTTCTGACTTTAAATCTATATGTTTAACATTTTCTCTAACCATGTATGTATTTTCATACAATTTTTTTTTGCCTTTTGGCATGTTCACCACATATGGTAATAAGAGCCTAGTATCTGAATACATTTCAACATTTGGCGGACATGTTTTTAAACATCTTTGCTACCCTTCCTGGTGGCAAATGTCACCTGTAAAACATTTTATAAAGGTTTTCCTTACAGGTAGTTGCTATTGTCAATTTATAATTTCTATCCCAAGGTTTTTGCCATCTATCTAATTCTATGGTAGATCCATAGTTTTTGCCAATGCTCTCATTGTTTCTTTCACTTGTTCATCTTCCATTTTAAGGCTTAATAGAAAGCTATATATATTCTTTATTAATTCCTCATCCGTCGCTAATAGTATCCAGTCAAGAGTTGTAGGTGTGGCCACCATTCTAAGTCCACACCTTTGTTTTGTAGTTCCTGTTTTGTTTTTAGTTCCCCTTCTTCATTCATAATGTCTTTATATGTTAGTTTTTTTCAAATTTACAACATTTGGATGTATCAATGCTTCCATTGTGGAAAGCCAAGCTGGTATTTTCATATAGTTTTTTGCTTTAACTTTTTTAAATAATAAGAATAAAACATTTCTTACATCGTGTCTTTGAAAATATCTATGTATTTTATTCTTTTCCTACCACAAAAAGACATGCCATCCCAATTGAAGATCATGTCCCTCCAACAGTCATAGTCTTCTATGTCTTAGATTTATCCATTCTTTCACCCTAGTTAGTACAAAAGCTTGGTAAAAAGCTCCCAATCCGGCAACCCAAAGCCCCCATTGTGTTTAGAT
Organism: Ahaetulla prasina; assembly: GCF_028640845.1. NCBI lineage: Eukaryota > Metazoa > Chordata > Lepidosauria > Squamata > Colubridae > Ahaetulla > Ahaetulla prasina. Next base: position 2,687,828 of record NC_080540.1, on the reverse strand, counting down.
TCTTGCAGCATTTTCAGTCTTATTCTTGCTCTTTTTTCTTGCCTAACATATTTCAAGATTATTGTATTTAGCTCATAAGAGTTTTTCTCCCTCTAATTTTATAGGGATCGCTTGGAACAAAAAAAGTACCATCGGCAGGATATTCATTTTTATGGTTGTTATTTTTCCTCTCATAGACAGTTGCAAGGTTTTCCAGTTCTCCAAGTCCAATTTAATTTGTTGTATTAATCTTTTATAATTATCTCCTTTAATAGTTGCACATCTTGCTGTTAAGTATACTCCCAAATATTTAACTTTCTTGACTACTTTGTCCATTCATTTTTCTATTTATCTGTAAGGGAAATAAGTTGACTGCTGTCCACAGGATATTTTTCTGCCCACTGTGCATTCTTTCCCGAGGAGCATTCTCTTTCACAAAAGCTCCTTCCGCATTCCATACATTTCTATTTCCCTCCGTTGTGGATCCTCTTATGGACAGCAAGGTTACTGTTAAATCTGAAGCTGTTTCCACATTCTAGGCATTTATAAGGTTTCTCTCCTGTGTGGGTCCTTTTATGGGAAGACAGAGACCTACTGGCAGCGAAGGTCTTTCCACACTCTGTGCACTTATAAGGTTTTTCTCCTGTATGGAACTTGTTATGCAAACTAAGTTGACTGCTTCGGCTGAAGCTCTTCCCACACTCCATACATTTATAGGGTTTCTCTCCTGTGTGGATCCTCTCGTGAGAAGTAAGAGAAGTCTTGATAGTGAAGCTCTTTCCACACTCTAGGCATCTATAGGGTTTCTGTCCCGTGTGGAGCTGTTTATGGAGGATCAGGTAACTGCTACTTTTATAGCTGTTTCCACACTCCATGCATTTATAGGGTTTTTCTCCTGTGTGAACCCGTTTATGGGAACCAAGGTCACAACTTTGCCTGAAGCGCTTCCCACAGTCTAGGCATTTATAGGGTTTTTCTCCTGTGTGGACCCGTTCATGAGAAGTAAGAGAACTCTTTACACTGAAGCTGTTTCCACACTCCATGCATGTATAGGGTTTTTCTCCTGTGTGGACTCGTTTATGGGAAGCAAGGCTACTGCTTTGGCTGAAGCCCTTCCCACAGTCTAGGCATTTATAGGGCTTTTCTCCTGTGTGGATCAGTTTATGACAATTAAGAGAACTCTTTCCCTTGAAGCTCTTCCCACACTCCTTGCATTTAAAGGGTCTTTCTTCTGTATGAATCTTTTTATGTGACGTAAGGGAACACTTTGTACTGAACCTTTTCCCACAATCCACACATTTATAAGGTTTTTCCCCTGAATGGATCCTTTTGTGGCACATCAGGTAATTACTACTTCTGAAGCTCTTCCCACATTCTATGCATTTAAAGGGTTTTTCTCCAGTGTGTATCCTTTTATGGGAAGTAAGGGAATACTTCCTACTGAACCGTTGTCCACAATCCACACATTTGTAAGGTTTTCTCCCTGTATGGATCCTTTTGTGGCATATCAGGGAACTACTAGTGCTGAAGCTCTTCCCACACTGTTTGCATTTAAAGAGTTTTTCTCCTGTATGGATCCGTTTATGAGAAGTAAGAGAACTCTTTACACTGAAGCTCTTTCCACACTCCATGCATTTATAGGGTTTTTCTCCCGTGTGGATCCGTTTATGGGAAGCAAGGCTACCGATTTGGCTGAAGTTCTTCCCACAGTCTGTGCATTTATAGGGTTTTTCTCCTGTGTGGACCCGTTTATGACAATTGAGAGCACTGCTTCCCCTGAAGCTCTTTCCACACTCCATGCATTTATAGGGTTTTTCTCCTGTATGTATCCTTTTATGGGATGTAAGGGAACACTGCATGCTGAATCTTTTCCCACAATCCACACATTTATAAGGTTTTTCCCTTGAATGGACCCTTCTATGGCACATCAGGTAAATACTACTTTTGAAGCTCTTCCCACATTCTATACATTTAAAGGGTTTTTCTCTGGTATGTATCCTTTTATGGGAAGTAAGGGAATACTTCCTACTGAACCTTTTCCCACAATCCACACATTTATAAGGTGTTTCTCCTGAATGGATCCTTTTATGGCATATCAGGTCACTACTAATTCTGAAGCTCTTCCCACATTCTATACACTTAAAGGGTTTTTCTCCAGTATGTATCCTTTTATGGGAAGTAAGGGAACCCTTCCTACTGAAACTTTTTTCACAATCCACACATTTATGGATCTTTTTATGAGAAGTTAAATTACCTCTTCTTCCAATGCTTTTTCCATAGTCCACACCGTTGTAGGGCTTCTCCCTTGCCTGGTTCTTTTTATGTGAAGTAAGATTATTATTGCTGGAGCTTCTTCCCGATTTGCAGGGGTTACTAACATTGGGATTTGCTTTGAATCTGTTTCTACTTTGACATTTCCCCGTATTTTCTTTGGAATCACGTTGGGTCAGGAAATGATCTATTTCCACCGATTCAAGAATAGATTTTTCTCTCAAATTGTGCTTCTTTTCATGTTTTTTCCTTCCGTGCTTATTTGTAGATGTTTCTTCAGGAATTTCAGTTGTGATTATTTGCAATGACACTAAATTTGGCTCTTGGTTGTTTTCCTTCTTCTGCGCATCAAATGCTTATGGGGGAAGAAAAATAAATTAGAATAATATACAACATCCATTTTGGTGTCCCTATGCATAGATTTATCTACTACTAGGCATCTGAAGAGAAAGGAACGAGGGAAATGGCAGCATGAATATTTGTTAATAACTTAAAAGACTAACATGGCTGCTCATCTAACCCTCATTCCTGGCAGTTAAAAAGTTAAAGCAAAAACAAGTCTTGACATCATGATGTAGCACACAAATTATCTCAACTATGACACACCCAATTTGTATTAATAAGACAACATATGTCATTGCAAAACAAAGCAGTACAAAATTTGTTGCTAAGTAGGACAACTGCAACAGGCAAAAACAGCCTCTCCCTGATCGTCTTCCCAATAACTCTGCAGTAATGACCCAGGGCCCAAGGATGACAAGACTGAATGTCAACCCTTGCTGGTCATCACACTGATCTCATTCTTCTAAATGAAATTCTGCTACTTAGAAGACCATGAAAGGGGACTGGAAGTAATGTAAAAAGAAAAAAAAAGAAATGAAATCATGTTTAACAAGTTGCGTATAGAGGAACCCTTACCTAAAGAGGCCACAATCCTAGACGTTTCCAACATGACTTCTTGATACAAGGCTTTCTGGCTAGGATCTAGCAGCAACCACTCTTCACTGGTGAAATTAACAGCCACCTCCTCAAAGGACACAGGACCCTAAAGAAGGAAGAATTCTTGTGAGCAGAATCAATAGAATTTGCAAGATCTCCTTTAATCTGCAAATCCTAAAAGCACAAATGTCTATGGAGATTCTCTGTCATCCATGGTCATGGTTGTCCCAAAGGTGCGCTTCTCATCCAAGAAATTTCTTCAACAACCAGGAAGTCTAGTTGCTTCTTGAAAAAAGCACCTTTGGAACTAAAAGCCAAAATAAAAATTCTTCAATTGACATTTCCCTAGGTGGACCCAACACATTATATGATAAAAAGGGCAGAATCCACAGCCTACTGCCGACATTCAATTAGTGCATGTTTTATCACCTTGACTGACTCTGCTGACCTTCAATATCATCAATCTGTCTTGATCAAGTGCATAGAGTGCCTCAGACAAACGATCTACCAGTGGCGCCAATGTTTCATGATGTTTGCAAGAGGTTCTGTGGGATTTCTGTGTCACATACTAACCAAATGGTCTTTGTGATTCGTTAAAAGGTCACCCTTGCTCACACTCATGAACATTTTGGTTTAACATTTTTGTTTTCGAAGTATAAAATACAAAGAAAAAAAAACATGGAAAAGAGGAGAGAAAGCGGAAAAGAGAGGATGACATGGCCAGCAGCTGACACGCCGAAAGAATCTCCTCTCCCTGGACTGCCATTTTTCCAACTTAGCAACAGGAGGAACAGCCTTCCTTTTGTCTGCTTGACTTTCCGAGGTTAAGGAAAGTCCCAGAATCATCCCTCAAGCTGTGGTTTTGATCTGCTACCATGTTTTCCCAAAAATAGGACCTGGTCTCATAATTTTTTGGTCACCAAAATAAACACCAGGGCTTATTTTCATTGAGGTCTTATTTTTTTTGTGCTGCAACAGACAAAGAGAGATGTGTGTATGTGTGGAGGATGACGTTTCCTCACCTTGCTCACCACCACAACAAAGCAGGAGGCCGAGTTTACACTGGTGCTGCGGCCACTAAGTGAGGCGGTGGGAGCGTGGAGGATGAAGCCCCAACAGTATCCTTGGCTGCTCGGACTTCAGAGCCGTGATGCTGGCAGTGAGGTGGCGGTGGCAAGCATCCCCTTCTCTATCACTTAACAGCGGCCGCCAACAGGGCACCACCTGCCACCACTCACATTCCACCACCAGTTGCCTGAAGCCCTTGGGGGATTTTTTTTTAAATTTTCATTTATATCCCGCCATTCTCCGAAGACTCAGGGCGGCTTACACTATGTGAAGCAATAGTCTTCATCCATTTGTATATTATGTACAAAGTCAACATTGCCCCCAACAATCTGGGTCCTCATTTTACCTACCTTATAAAGGATGGAAGGCTGAGTCAACCTTGGGCCTGGTGGGACTTGAACCTGCAGTAATTGCAAGCAGCTGCTGTTAATAACAGGCTGCATTTGCCTTGCCACCTGCTTTTCAGCTCCTGCCCATCTCCTCTTGCTTCCCCAAAGCATCCGTTCACTAATCTGCTTTCCAGCTCCATTCGCCACCACTGCATGTAGGGCAACAAAAGAAGGCTGTGGAACTACCGGTAAAAAAGTTCAATCAGACCTTCCAACTTTGCGAGATATTTTTTTTCCCAAGAAGTTGGAAGGTTTGATCTTTTTAATTTTTAGTCCTAAAAACTTCTTTTGTTTCCCTGCATGTGGCGGCTGAGAACGGAGGTGGAAAGCTGGTTAGTGAAGGAAGGAATTGTGGTTGTTCTGGGGTGGGAATTGTGGATGCAAAATCCTAACTCTCCACCCTATCCCAGAGCAATCGTTTTTATTTTTTTCCCTTTTACTTTACTTTTAAAATTGCTCTAAACTGTTTTGTTGTGGGTGGTTGAAATTGCCAATATTTAAGTGTTTGGATTGGCTATGGAAAAAAATAATTAAATGAATAAATAACAGTCTCTAAACACTAGAGGGAGCCACGAGGATGCCTAATTCTAAGCTGGTGTCAGTTATAAAGAAGATTCTTGATCAGTTCTTTGAGAAGATTCGTCTGTCAGTTTTGGAAGGCAATTTTCTTTTTGCTTTGTAACTGCCACATATTTTAGCTGGGAAAGTTGGGAGGGGGTTGTTGTTGGGGGTGTTCCTTGAACCCTGACATCGTCATTTTGTGAATCAACCAAAATATAAAATAGAACAAGAAACACAACTAGGTGTAGAAAATGTAGAAAATGATCAACCTACTGTGTCAACTTTACAAATACCTGATAATGAAAAACTACCTAACTGTAACCTCAGAATATAAATCTGACTTCACCAAACACCTGAATAGATGCTAATATTACTTTAATTCCGAAAGAAGACTCAGATTTGACACATCTAAAGAATTATAGACCCATATCATTATTAAATGCTGATTATAAAATTTTTGCATCAATAATGGCAGAGAAATTAAAAAGATTTCTGACTGAATGTATCCACCCAGATCAAAATGGGTTCCTTCCAAAAAGACAAATTAAAAACAATGTAGGATTTATACCAGATAACACTGGGATATTATGAAGTGTACTCAGAAAAACAAATGACAAGAAGGGGACTGTGACTGGCGTTGTCTGTGAAGGATGCGGAATCGCAAAAATCAGCTAGTTGCGGGTCCTCTCTTTCTCACACAGTCTTCTCTTTCTCGCACGCAAGTATGTGAAGTAGATTCACAATTTCTAAGAGGTCAAGTTTGGGACTTTCGCTTCATGGGCATTAACAAAGCTGAGCAAAAGGTTATGGTTGTAATGTTACTTTCGACTGTACCAAAGAGTGTCGAAAGTTGATGGCTTTTTTTCCCTCCTAATACTCCCTTTTTTCCGTTCCTCTCTTCTTAAGTTTTCCATGGGTTTTTTTTTGTATTTTTTACTTTGATAAACTAATAAAAAAGTTAAATTGAAAAAAAACACACCACTCATGAACATTCATGAAAATACTAGGGATTCACTTCCAGGCATCAAGATGTAGATGATACACAAAGCAATTTCTGCTTCTCCTGTTTTTATCCCTTTCCCCAACAATAGGAAAAAAAGATTACACTTAAAATAAAGTAGATTTAGCCTATCTGTTCATCTCCTTTCTCCTTTACTTGGGACGGACAACATGAACTGCCATGTGGCATTTTTTGAAACCAGAATTATACAACCACTAAGGAATTCCATAGATCTCCAAGTCTTTGTTGAGAGGTGGGCCTAGTTTGACTGATCGTAAATTTAGATTTCTAATTTCCTTGTTGTGCTTTGCTCAGGAATAGCAGTATCATAGGTTGAGTCCCCAAAGGAAACCAGAGGTCTCCTCCTGCTCCCCCATATAAGGTGCTAATCTCTTTCTTCCTACCTGAGTCTGGAATCCGGCAGTTCCTTCAGCTCCACCAGTAGAAGGAGATGATTCAGTGAACAACAGTGACTCCATTTTGTCCACTGGGAAGGAGAGACAGGATGGAAACAGGAAAGGGTTCAACTTAACTTGTGAAACCACCACTTAAGATTTCTTCCCGTCTTGCCCAGGAAACCTCCATTTGCCTCTTCTACACTCTGCTTTTCATAGGCTCCAACATGGGAGCCAAGAATGAAAGGAGAAGACCAAACCCACCACATGCTGAAGAACGAACCTCAGTTAAATTGTTCTCCTAACCTTTGGAAATGGCCCAGCAGGGATATTTGTAGGAATTCAGTCAAAATTATCTCTTAAGAAAGGCCAGAAACAAAGAGAAATCTCTCAGGATGGAGGAGGAGCCAGAATGTAACTCAAGGTGGTCCCTACAAGAGTTGGTCTTTATGGCAAATTATAGGCTTGTTCTGAAGGGAGGGAATTCCTTTGTGCGCCTTAAGTCTTCTAGCTTGAAAAGGGAGTTCTGTCTTTCTTAATGGGTCACCTTCTACTAAGTCCAAGGACTAAGACATGAGAAGACACAGAGAATTAAGGAGAACTAGAATCTTTCTAGAAAGTCTCCAACCCAGTGGAACAGTCTGCCCTTACCTAGTGAGGTAGCCTGACCTTGACTTTTATCCTCGGGGATCCCTCGGAAAGACAGATCAGGAGAAAGATTTGTGCAATCCACCCTGTTACTCCCCATCCCTGGAAGGACCTCAGAACCTGAAATGTAAGCAAAGAATAGGAGTTAAGGGGACAGGAGAAAAGAGGATGTGGATTTTATTTTCTGCCCACAAAACCCTTCTGTCCATCAGTGGCGAAGGATGAGACCCAATGGGAGACTTGCTCCAAATGAGATATTCTTTGGAAGGACACAACCAATTTCGCTAATGTGGTTCTCTAAATATCTACTCGGATTATTAATCTCCCAAACCCTATCAGGGACATATTAAAGAATTCAAGCATGTGGAGATCCCTTCATATTCCCCAGAGATCTCTGACCTGGAGCTCTTCCTGCTTGTTGGCTTTTCAGCCAGGCTCAGAAGGGATCTTCCAGCCACTGGCACCGCCGGGCAACTGGTCTCGGCTGGCTCTCCAAAGATCCTTCCAGTCTTCCAGGGATCTGAATCTAAATGGAGATATGAGCAGGGGATCCCTTTAGGCTTCCTTCTCTCCTCCCCCCAGCCCCATTCTTGCATCTCCCCCCATGCACAGCCAAGAGCAGTTATGGGGCGGGTTTCTCGCTCCCTCCAAGCCTCAAATCTCCTTCCCTCCCCTGGGGAGGATATGAATCGCATGATCCCATCTTGCTCGCTCCCACCAGATTCCCAGGGAGCAACTCTCAGCCGGAACTACCAAACCATTCAGATGGAGTGGAGCATGCGCAGTGGCCTCGCTGTCGACAGCCAAAAACATCGCCCTCTGCTGGCACCAGGGGTGAAATGGCGGCCGTGTGGGGCAGCTTTGGAGGCTGTGCAGGGCAACTTCTGCCCGGAGCTGCACCTGCCCTGGAGAGGCGAGCTCTGCAAGTGGCGTCCGGGAGAAGCCAGGCGGAGATCAGATGCCGCTTCCGTCCTTTTGGGAACTCTGTCAATTTTCTCATTCATTCTCTCTCTCTCTCTCTCTCTCTCTCTTACACACACACACAAACCCACAGAGGGTTTGTCTCAAAGGTGCTTTTTAAAGATGCAATTGGACTTCGTTTTTTAATATAATATAACAACAGAGTTGGAAGGGACCTTGGAGGCCTTCTAGTCCAACCCCCTGCCCAGGCAGGAAACCCTACACCATCTCAGTCAGATGGTTATCCAACATTTTCTTAAAAATTTCCAGTGTTGGAGCATTCACAACTTCTGCAGGCAAGTCATTCCACTGATTAATTGTTCTGACTGTCAGGAAATTTCTCCTTAGTTCTAAGTTGCTTCTTTCCTTGATCAGTTTCCACCCGTTGCTTCTTGTCCTGCCCTCAGGTGCTTTGGAGAACAGCCCAACTCCCTCTTCTTTGTGGCAACCCCTGAGATATTGGAACACTGCTATCATGTCTCCCCTGGTCCTTCTTTTCGTTAAACTAGACATACCCAGTTCCTGCAACCGTTCTTCATATCTTTTAGCCTCCAGTCCCCTAATCATCTTTGTTGCTCTTCTCTGCACTCTTTCTAGAGTCTCAAGATCTTTTTTACATCGTGGCGACCAAAACTGAATGCAATATTCCAAGTGTGGCCTTACCAAGGCATTATAAAGTGGTATTAACACTTCACGTGATCCTGATTCTATCCCTCTGTTTATGCAGCCCAGAACTGTGTTGGCTTTTTTAGCAGCTGCTGCACACTGCTGGCTCATATCTAAATGGTTATCCACTAGGACTCTGAGATCCCTCTCACAGGTACTACTATTGAGCAAGGTACCACATATCCGGTACCTGTGCATTTTGGTTTTTTTTTTGCCTAAATATAGAACCTTACTTTTTTCACTGTTGAATTTCATTTTGTTAGATAGCGCCCAATTTTCTTTGAAGACATTTTGCTTCTTATCCAAGATGCTTCTTCAGCTCTAATTGGATGGTGGGGAATGGAAGGATTGATACTCCTTGCAGACTGCTGGGACATTTGCAATGTTTTAGCGAGTCCTTGAGGCCACTTGGAGGTCTATCTGGCTCTTCCTCAGGGTCACCCGAGTAGTGCAAATGAGTGTGGAGCCTTCTTGGAAGTGCTGAAAGGACCGTGCTGTAAACCCTCATCTTTTCCTTGAGATGAAGAAGCTGCTTGGATGAGAAGCGAAGCATCCTCAAAAGAAAAACAGAAAGTCCAGTTGCCTTTTGAAACAGCACCTTGGGACAACTATGATCTGGAGGACTGAGAATTTCCATAGACTCATTTTAGCAAGCTAATGAGCCTTTCTGGAACAAGTGGAGACTGATAGACCAGGGGGGCGGGTTGAGGCTCACCCCCCCCGAAAAAAAAGTCAGAACATATTACATTCTGCTACTTTTGAGATTTTGAACGATAGAATAGAATAGAATAGAATAGAATAGAATTTTTTATTGGCCAAGTGTGATTGGACACACAAGGAATTTGTCTTGGGTGCAGATGCTCTCTATGCATATGCCTGCTAATGTATCCCTATATTGCTTATTGCTTATATCAGACTTATATACCGCTTCACAGTGCTTTACAGCTCTCTCTAAGCAGTTTACAGAGTCAGCATATTGTCCCCAACAATCTGGGTCCTCATTTCACCCACCTCGGAAGGATGGAAGGCTGAGTCAACCTTGAGCTGGTGAGACCTGAACTGCCAAACTGCTGGCAGCCGGTGATCAGCAGAAATACCCTAAAGTATTGCATTCTAGCCACTGCACCACCGTGCCTCAATTGTATTGTAGACTACATCCTCATAAAACTGTCACCAGAGTTTCCTGGGCCACATCCTCTGAGTTTTCTCCTCCTTCATCTTTCGGAGCAGATGATGGAGCCAGGAGGGACAATCCCTGTTTCCATCCTCCAAACAACCCACAAAAGGCTGCCTGCAGTGATACATTTCATCCAGATTTTTCACCTTTGTGTAAATAAATCCCAGGAGATACATGGAGATTTCTCCCAAGAAATGGGAATGCAGACTCTGACCTTGATCACCGAGCTTCAGTATTCATGTAATTGATCATTATGGAACTAAGGATGGTGAGAAAAGCGTGGAGGGGAAAATGACAGCCACTACCCTGGAAGACAGAGATAAATGTTAAAAAGATCCTCATCACCTGATGCTTCATAGATGTCAAACTTCCCGGGAGGTCAGGGAAACAGGCTCCCCATGAAGTAGAAGGGGGAGAGTCACACAGAGAGTCCTCTGGAAAGCAAGAGTTGATCGTGCACTGGAAGGCTAGAGTCACGTGTCATGGCGGGGGGTCGTGTGAAAAACAAGTGAGCTGTGGCTGGAGGAGACCTCTAGATTTGGGGCCTCATCGGCTAGTGGCCTGGGATTTCCCCATCTCAGCAATCATTGCCTCCCCTAGACATTGCTTCACTCGGGGGCCCACCTGTGCCCTCTTTGGGACACCCTCCCTCCAGTTGAACACAGAAAGGTCCCCTCCAGTTGTGCTGCACAGAACCTGCATAACCCTTCCCCCTTTGTTTCTGCTCCAAAGGCTTTCTCGGCAGGGAGAAATCAACAGTGATACTGCCCAGAGACCGATGACTCAACAGAAAGCAGGATTCCCATTGGCGCAAACTGATTCCTGGCAAGCCAAGTTCGAAGTATCCGTCAAGCCCCCTCTCCCAATTCCACTTCTCTCCTCTCTTGTGGGAAGCTTCCATGGGCTCTGCACTTTGCTGCTGCTGGTGTGGATGTCCGCAGAGAGCCCTGGAAGCGAAGTGGGGAAGGAGGACTCATGGTAACGATGGGGGAGTAGGAGGGACCATTGATACTGCTGGGAGAGAGTTGATTGGGACCCCCCCCCCCAGGTGAGACACGAGTGAGGTGGAGCTTGCATGGCCCCTCCCCTCCCAGTGCTACTCCCTCAGAGGGAGAACCTGGAAAAGGGGTTTCCAGAGGAGTTGTTCTTAGCCGCTAAGTCGTGTCCGACCCATCACAACCCCCATGGACAATGTTCCTATAAGCTTTCCTGTCTTCTATCCCCTAGAATCCATTGAACTCATACAGACTACCTCAATGACTCCATCCAGTCACCTCATTCTCTGTCGTCCCCTTCTTCTTTTGCCCTCCATCGTTCCCAGCATTAGGCTCTTCTCCAGTGAGTCCTTGAGTCCTAGAGGGGTGGGAGGAGCCTATTCTGGCAGGAAGAGCAGAGAGACACCGCTCTAAGGCAAGAGCCACCATCTGGGGTCTTTGGGGTCCTCAGGGAGGGACTAGACTCCTTTCTCTGGGTCAGACACCGAATTGGGCCTCCTCCCCTCTCCCTCAGGGGCCCCTTTCCAGCTTCTCTGATGGGAGACCCCCAGAGGACCCTTTGAATCACCCTGTCACTGGGGCAAATGAATCGGACGATCCCCAGATCCCCACACTGGATCTCCTTTTCAAGCCCTCGGCCTCCACTCACCCCCAAAGACCCTTCAGATTAATTCGTTCAGGACTTCATTTGCAAAGGGAAAGAGTGGAATCGGTGGCTGGAGAATAAGGAATATATTGAACTTATTCAACGATACATTATTTAATGATATTAAATGGGAAGATAAATGTAGAAGCTGCCTGGATCTCCCCAATATGACTGAAAGTGCAAATCATTGAAGGCCAAAAATACCTTCCAAGTTGTAAAAAGAGGCAAAAGGCTTAAGCGGTGAATAGCGCAGGCTGGTAAAGCCTGTTATTAAGAACACAAAGCCTGCAATTACTGCAGGTTCAAGCCCGGCCCAAGGTTGACTCAGCCTTCCATCCTTTATAAGGTAGGTAAAATGAGGACCCAGATTGTGGGGGGGGGGGCAATAAGTTGACCTTGTAAATATACAAATAGAATGAGACTATTGCCTTACACACTGTAAGCCGCCCTGAGTCTTCGGAGAAGGGCGGGGTATAAATGTAAACAAAAAAAAAAAATTCTGGTTCCCCTTTGAGTCTTCTGGTGCAAAGGAAGAAGGGAAAGTTGGCTGAAGTACTTTCAATGTCTCATGGATTATCTCCAGGTGTAAAATGTACACAACTAGGAAAATTTCAATTGCTTAACCTTTCAAATTGAGAAAGATGGTTAACAATAAGGAAATATGTTTTTTAGACACCCTATACCAGTGATGGCAAACTATGGCATGTGTGCCAGAGGTGGCATACAGAGCCCTGTCTCTGGGCATGTGTGCTGTTGCCAGCTGCTCTTCCAGTTTCCAGGGTGTGCCTGCACGCCGACCAGCTGGTCTTTGTGTATACGGCAGCACTGGAACCCGGAAGACCAGCTGGCCGATGCACATGCTGCCAGCCTGCCCCATCCCGGCATATGTCCTCCTCCTCCTCCGCTTATGCGCACTTGCCAGAATGGCGTGGGCTGGGCCCTCTGCGCGTGTCTGCTTGCCGCCTATGCACATGCGCGTCTGCCAGGATGTGATGGGCCAGGGCGAAGCAATGCAGGTCAGCGCCTTACCATTTGCAGGACATCTACGCGGGACGGATCAGACCACATTGCGGGCCCTTGAGTTCAACAACCCTCCTTTAGATGGTTTCATATCACAGCAAAACCTTTTAAACAAATTAAGGACACTTCAGTCCCTAAAGGGATCTCTCTCCCATCCTGTATATAGCCCTGATGTGGGTCATGTTAATAAGGAAAATAAGTTTTATATATATATATGTTTTCTGAGGTTTTCGCGGGTGTTTATATGTAGGTCTTTGGTTATTCGGGTTTTCTCCCGCGTAAAATTGGAAGTGTCTTGGCGACGTTTCGACGAAGTCTCATTCGTCATCTTCAGGCTTCAGCTTCGTGCTTCTGGGAGCAATGTGTGATTGCAGCTGTTTCTTCCTTTTTAACTGCTAGTGGGGGTTTGAACTGATTGGGTGGGAGCTTGGCTGTGCTCTGATTGGATGTGGGTTTTTTTGTGCTCTGATTGGATGGGGGTGTGTCCTGTTTGGGTGGGGGCTTGGTTGTGCTCAAATTAGTCTGAGTTGCAGGGGGATCTGAGCTGGTGAGCTGCACTGCTGCTGTTTGGCTTCGTGTTCGTGGTCGTGCTACATCTTCGTAGTGGGTGTCAGTCTGCTGCATGTATGGATTGGAGGGGTTTGAAATGGCTAATGTTGCAGCTGCGGTCTGGCTTCTGGTCCTTGGTCGTGCTTCCTGATCAGTGTGGGTTTGGGTCTGCTTTCTGGGTGGATGTGTGGTGGTGACATCCTGTGTGGACCTCGTGAGTGTGGGTCTGGTGTCATTCCTCGTATTAGGGACACGTTTGTCAATAAGGGCAGGTTTCCAAATGGCTGGTAGGCGGGAGGTATCATCTCGTTTGTTCATGCTGTGTGGGCGTTTTTCTATCTCGATGGCTTCTCTGATTATTCTGTTGTTAAAGTGTTCAGTTTTGGCGATAGTTCTGGTCTTTTTAAAGTCAATATCGTGTCCTGTGACTTTAAAGTGTTACAACCAACTTCCCTTCCTAGATGTCTTAGTCTACAAGAAACCCAATGGCTCCCTAGGACACACCATCTACCAGAAGAAAACACACACAAACCGCTATCTGCATGCACTCTCACACCACCACCCAGCACAGATCAACTCCGTAGCCAAGACACTCATCTCTAGAACAAAATGCTTAGCTGACGAACAACACCTAAAAACCGAACTACACACTCTCACAAACGTACTAACATCCAATGGATTCCAGAGAAATAAGATTACCAAACTAATCCAAAAAGAACCCCCCACTAAAACCCAAGACAGAGAGCAAGAAAATGGCACAGCCCTCCTCCCATATATAAAAGGCACCACAGACAGAATCAGCAAGATCCTCCACAAACATAACATCAAGACAGCATTCTGCACAAACCAAAAAATATCCACCATCCTAAGAAACCCCAAAGACAAAATTGAGTTAGAAAATCAAGGAGTATATGAAATCCCATGCACCGCCTGCCCCACCACATACATTGGACAAACCAACAGAAGAATAAGTGCACGCATTGAAGAACACAAGAACTCATTCAAAAAAGAGGAACCAACTTCTTCCCTGGTCCAACACTTTAAAGTCACAGGACACGATATTGACTTTAAAAAGACCAGAACAATCGCCAAAACTGAACACTTTAACAACAGAATAATCAGAGAAGCCATCGAGATAGAAAAACGCCCACACAGCATGAACAAACGAGATGATACCTCCCGCCTACCAGCCATTTGGAAACCTGCCCTTATTGACAAACGTGTCCCTAATACGAGGAATGACACCAGACCCACACTCACGAGGTCCACACAGGATGTCACCACACATCCACCCAGAAAGCACACCCAAACCCACACTGATCAGGAAGCACGACCAAGGACCAGAAGCCAGACCGCAGCTGCAACATTAGCCATTTCAAACCCCTCCAATCCATACATGCAGCAGACTGACACCCACTACGAAGATGTAGCACGACCACGAACACGAAGCCAAACAGCAGCAGTGCAGCTCACCAGCTCAGATCCCCCTGCAACTCAGACTAATTTGAGCACAACCAAGCCCCCACCCAAACAGGACACACCCCCATCCAATCAGAGCACAAAAAAACCCACATCCAATCAGAGCACAGCCAAGCTCCCACCCAATCAGTTCAAACCCCCACTAGCAGTTAAAAAGGAAGAAACAGCTGCAATCACACATTGCTCCCAGAAGCACGAAGCTGAAGCCTGAAGATGACGAATGAGACTTCGTCGAAACGTCGCCAAGACACTTCCAATTTTACGCGGGAGAAAACCCGAATAACCAAAGACCTACATACAAACACCCGCGAAAACCTCAGAAAACATATATATATATATACATTTGTCAGAATTCCATGTAACACCCCAACAGAAGTAAAACTCCAAGACAGGCATTTTCCTCAAAGTTCCATTTTATTAGAGATGTCATCCTGGCACATCTGGGAAAACCTGAATCTGAAAGTCCCCCTAGGTTTTCCCCAGCCAAAAGAAAGTCAAAGTTTCTTCCCCTGCACTCACATGTCCGTCACATGGTCCAATCAATTCACCATGCCAAATGGAGAGGTTTCTCCAGAATAGAAAGCTATATATTTTCTTTTTTACTTTTTCATCCATCACTAATAATATCTGGTCATGTTGTTGGCTCTTTATAGAAACCATGTGTCTTTGCTATTTTTCTCATATCTTGATTGTGTTTGCAGGTGTGGCCACCATGCAAGGCCCACACTTCGGCTTTGTAGTTCCCGTTTTGTTTTTAGTTCCCCTCCCTCATTCAGAATGACTTTATATTTTAGAATTTTTTCTGTGTTTACATTTGGTTGTATTAGTGCTTCCATTCTGGAAAGCGAAACTGGTATTTTCATAGTTTTTTGCTTTAACCTTTGCCCATACTAAGAGTAGAGTGTTTCTTACATAGTGTCTGTTATTTATTTATTTATTTTTCAAATTTTTACACCGCCCTTCTCCGAAGACTCAGGGCGGTGTACAGCAAATAAAACACCAATAATCCAAAAATTTTTAAAATACAATATCCGGTTTAAAAATCTAATTCAATCGCTGTATGTTAAAAAATATTAAGTAAGAAAATTACAAAATAGAATAAAACCCCTGTTAAAAGCCCACTAAAAACCCACAGTATTAACATCAATCAGGCCAGCCCCGCTTGGTGAAAAAATAAGGTCTTGAGCTCGTGCTTAAAGGTCCGAAGATCATTATGCCCCCTGTCAAGAGTCTGAATCCGAGGGGGAAGATGAACAGCTGACAGAGCGAGAGAGTGGATCTGTCCAATCTCTCTCAGAGCGAGAGAGTGGATCTGCGAGAGAGTTGCCTGTGGAGGAAACTGGGGAAGGGCAAAGTCAGGCTGGGCACAGCAGGGGAGAGGTAGAACAAGGGAGAGGGGGTTCAGATGAAGACCAAGGCCCACTGCCTCCTCATCCTAGGGCATGCCGGGAAGAACAAAGAAAGTTGTTTGGGTTGCATGGCTTAGGCGGGAGGAAAGGGCCCCAATTCCCTTCACAAGGCACACCTGGGGATGGAGTTTAAAGGAGAGGCAAATGGAAGGGGCGATTGTCAGGAAAAAACACTGCGTTTGTTGTGTTAACTGCTTTATTGGAGTTCCTGCCATCCTCCCAACTGATTTGATTTACTGTCATGCAACTTTACTTCTGGAACTCCTTATCTTGATTGCCCTGCCGGATTAATTACTTTATCTTGTCTTGTTGGATTTATATTTGGACGTTTATAACTGTTTATAACGCTTGGACTGGAGTATTTTCAGCCAAAGGCTGTTACAGGTTTGTGGGTGAGTTTTTCCCCAGACTGGAGATTAAAAGGTACGTTGGGTGGGACAAATTGGAGTTAATAAAGGGACTCGTACTTATTCTCTGGCTCTGTTGCCTTTGTGCAACGCCTAAGGTCATCACAGTGTTTTTGAAAATATCTATGCATTTTATTCTTTTCCTACCACAAAAAGACATGCCATCCTAATTAAAGATCATGTCCCTCCAACAGTCGTAGTCTTCTGTGTCTTAGATTTATCCATTCTTTCACCCAAGTTAGTACGGAAGCCTGGTAATGAAGCTCCCAATCCAGCAACCCAAAGCCCCCATTGTTTTTAGATTCTTGCAGCATTTTTAGTCTTATTCTTGCTCTTTTTTCTTGCCTAACGTATTTCAAGATTATTGTATTTTTATATTGTATTGTATGTATCTGGCAGATAACAATCCAAAACACGTGCGGCAGGGACTGAAGCATCTAACTAAATATAAGGGCAACACGAGGAGCACGGTCAACAGATGCCTCATTGGTGGAGGAGTTGAACACCTTCACCTGCTACGAGGTGAAAAGACCAGATCCCGTAGCCACTGCCTGCTGGCCTTCTGATTCCCAGCCACTCCCTCTCTACAAACACCAAGTGAGAGCTGTATTGAAGGCTGTGAATCCTTGCAAAGCTGCAAGCCCAGATGGAGTGCTGGGGATAGTGGTAAAGAATTGTGCTGATCAATTAGCTGGGGTCCTGACAAGGATCTTTAATATCTCCCTGCAAATGGCCTTTGCTCCATCATGCTTGAAAGCAGCCACTATTGTCCCAGTCCTGAAGAAAACTGCAACTAACTGCCTAAATGACTACAGACCTATTGCACTAATGTCTGTAGTGATGAAATGCTTCAAGAGATTGGTTCTCCAACACCTTAAGACATGCCTCCACTGGACTTTGACAAACATCAGTTTACCTGCAGGGGGGATAGGTCGACAGCCAACACCATAGCTACTGATTTACATTCTGTAGCGAGCCATTTGAAGAAACCCAGGAACTATGTCAGGATGCTTTTCATAGACTATTGCTTGGCCTTCAATACCATTCTTCCGAGCATCCTTATCCAAAAGCTGACTGACTTGGATTTTCCCTCTTCCATCTGTGATTGGATCAAAGACTTTCTGAGGGACTGGCCACAAACAGTGAGGGTTGGGCCTGTCATATCCACCTCCCTGAAACTTAGCACTGGCTCCTCACAGGGCTGTGTGCTCAGTCGCTACCTGTATTCACTGTACACACAATTGTGTATCGTCTGACCCATCCACTGTGATCATTAAGTTTGCAGATGACACCATCGTACTGGGTCGTACTACAGGTGGAGACGAAACAGCATACAGGGGGGAGGTTCAAAAGCTATCCGCATGGTGGTTAAAAAACAACCTGCACCTGAACATCAGCAAGACAATGAAGAGGGCGTTGGACTTCTGGAGGAAGAGTGAGGAACCTGCCCCACTTTACATTGAGGGGGGCTGTGTAGAGTCTCTTCCTTTAAATTCCTGGGAGTCCATCTCAGTGAAGACCTCACTTGGAAAAAGAACATGATCTAGATGGCCAGGAAGGCCCAATTTCCTTAGGGTCTTATGTAAAAACAGGGTGGAACAACAACTAATGACCTCCTTTTACCGGTTCACAATAGAAAGCATCCTCACTTATTGCATCACAGCATGGCATGCTGGCTTGACAACCGCAAATAGAAAATTATTAGAGGGTGGTGAGCACAGCACAAACATCGTGGGCTGTCCCCTGACACCACTTGATGAGATCGCTACGGCTTGCTGCCTTAGAAGAGTGAGGAAAATTCTCAGGGACGACTCTCACCTTGGTCACCACTACTTTACCCTACCATTGGGAAGAAGATATAGAAACATAGCCAGCCGCACAAAAAGGCTGAAGAACAGTTTTTATCCGTGGGCTGTCAGACTCCTGAATGTGAAATAACATCATAACTGCCTACTCTGGATTCTTTCCTGAGAAGCGTTCTCTTTCACAAAAGCTCCTTCCGCATTCCATACATTTCTATTTCCCTCCGTTGTGGATCCTCTTATGTAAACCAAGATTACTGTTAAATCTGAAGCTCTTCCCACATTCCATGCATTTATAGGGTTTCTGTCCTGTGTGGGTCCTTTTATGGGAAGTCAGAGACCTACTGGCAGCGAAGGTCTTTCCACAGTCTGTGCATTTATAAGGTTTTTCCCCTGTATGAATCCTGTTATGCAAACTAAGTTGACTGCTTCGGCTGAAGCTCTTCCCACACTCCATACATTTATAGGGTTTCTCTCCTGTATGGATCCTCTTGTGAGAAGTAAGAGAAGTCTTGATAGTGAAGCTCTTACCACACTCCATGCATGTATAGGGTTTCTCTCCCGTGTGGACCCGTTTATGAGAAGTAAGAGCACTCTTTACACTGAAGCTCTTTCCACACTCCGTGCATTTATAGGGTTTTTCTCCTGTGTGGATGCGTTTATGGGAAGCAAGGCTACTGCTTCGGCTGAAGCCCTTCCCACAGTCTAGGCATTTATAGGGTTTTTCTCCTGTGTGGACCCGTTCATGAGAAGTAAGAGAACTCTTTACACTGAAGCTCTTTCCACACTCCACGCATTTATAAGGTTTTTCTCCTGTGTGGACCCGTTTATGGGAAGCAAGGCTACCGATTTGGCTGAAGCTCTTCCCACAGTCTAGGCATTTATAGGGTTTTTCTCCTGTGTGGATCAGTGTATGAATATTAAGAGAACTGCTTCCCTTGAAGCTCTTCCCACACTCCATGCATTTAAAGGGTCTTTCTTCTGTATGAATCATTTTATGGGATGTAAGGGAACACTTTGTACTGCACCTTTTCCCACAATCCATACATTTATAAGGTTTTTCCCCCGAATGGATCCTTCTGTGGCACATCAGGTAATTACTACTTCTGAAGCTCTTCCCACATTCTATGCATTTAAAGGGTTTTTCTCCAGTATGTACCTTTTTATGGGAAGTAAGGGAACCCTTCACACTGAAGCTTTGTCCACAATCCACACATTTGTACGGTTTTCTCCCTGTATGGATCCTTTTGTGGCATATCAGGGAACTACTACTGCTGAAGCTCTTCCCACACTGTTTGCATTTAAAGGGTTTTTCTCCCGTGTGGACCCGTTTATGAGAAGTAAGAGCACTCTTTACACTGAAGCTCCTTCCACACTCCATGCATTTATAGGGTTTTTCTCCCGTGTGGATCCGTTTATGGGAAGCAAGGCTACCACTTTGCCTGAAGCTCTTCCCACAGTCTAGGCATTTATAGGGTTTTTCTCCTGTGTGGACCCGTTTATGACAATTGAGAGCACTGCTTCCCCTGAAGCTCTTTCCACACTCCATGCATTTATAGGGTTTTTCTCCTGTATGTATCCTTTTATGGAACGTAAGGGAACACTGCATGCTGAATCTTTTCCCACAATCCACACATTTATAAGGTTTTTCTTTTGAATGAACCCTTCTATGGCACATCAGGTAAATACTACTTTTGAAGCTCTTCCCACATTCTATACATTTAAAGGGTTTTTCTCTGGTATGTATCCTTTTATGGGAAGTAAGGGAATACTTCCTACTGAACCTTTTCCCACAATCCACACATTTATAAGGTGTTTCTCCTGAATGGATCCTTTTATGGCATATCAGGTCACTACTAATTCTGAAGCTCTTCCCACATTCTATGCATTTAAAGGGTTTTTCTCCAGTATGTATCCTTTTATGGGAAGTAAGGGAACCCTTCCTACTGAAACTTTTTCCACAATCCACACATTTATGGATCTTTTTATGAGAAGTTAAATTACCTCTTTTCCCAATGCTTTTTCCACAGTCCACACCGTTGTAGAGCTTCTCCCTTGCCTGGTTCTTTTTATGTGAAGTAAGATCATTATTGCTGGAGCTTCTTCCTGATTTGCAGGGGTTACTAACATTGGGATTTGCTTTGAATCTGTTTCTACTTTGACATTTCCCCGTATTTTCTTTGGAATCACGTTTGATCAGGAAACGATCTATTTCCACCGATTCAAGAATAGATTTTTCTCTCAAATTGTGCTTCTTTTCATGTTTTTTCCTTCCGTGCTTATTTGTAGATGTTTCTTCAGGAATTTCAGTTGTGATTATTTGCAATGACACTAAATTTGGCTCTTGGTCGTTTTCCTTCTTCTGCGCATCAAATGCTTGTGGGGGAAGAAAAATAAATTAGAATAATATACAACATCCATTTTGGTGTCCCTATGCATAGATTTATCTACTACTAGGCATCTGAAGAGAAAGGAACGAGGGAAATGGCAGGATGAATATTAGTTAATAACTTAAAAGACTAGCATGGCTGCTCATCTAACCCTCATTCCTGGCAGTTAAAAAGTTAAAGCAAAAACAAATCTTGACATCAGGACGTGGCACACAAATTGTCTCAACTTACGGGACCGCCTGCTGTTACCATATGCCTCCCACTGACCCGTACGCTCTCACAGAGAGGGACTTCTCAGGGTGCCGTCCACCAAGCAATGTCGGCTGGCGGCCCCCAGGGGAAGGTCCTTCTCTGTGGGGGCTCCCACACTTTGGAACGAACTTCCCCCGGGCTTACGCCAAATACCTGACCTTCGGACATTTCGTCGTGAACTGAAGACACATCTTTTCATTCGCGCGGGGCTGGCTTAAATTTTAAATTTTAAATTACATAAATTTCATCGATTTTAAATTTTTTATTAATTTTAAATTGGGTTTTGGTTTTTATAAATTTTTAAAGTTCTAGGCTAATTATAATAAGTTTTTTAACTTGCATTTTAAATTGTATATTGTAGAGTCTGTATTTTATTGTTGCCTGTACACCGCCCTGAGTCCTTCGGGAGAAGGGCGGTATAAAAATCAAATAAATAAATAATAATAATAATAATAATAATAATAATAATAATAATAATAATAATAATAACAACAACAACAACAACTATGATGCATCCAACTTGCAGTAATGACCCAGGGCCCAAGGATGACCACGAGACTGAATGTTAACCTTTGCTGGTCACCAATCTGATCTCTTTCTTCTAAATGAAACTGAAACTGTGCTACTTGGAAGACCATGAAGGGGGACTGGAATTAATGTAAGAAGAAAACAGAAGAAATGAAATCATGTTTAACAAGTTACATATTAACGCTTACCTAAAGAGGCCACGATCCTAGATGTTTCCAACATGACTTCTTTATACAGGGCTCTCTGGCTGGGATCAAGCAGCAACCACTCTTCACTGTTGAAATGGATAGCCACCTCCCCAAAGGATACAGGACCCTAAAGAAGGAAGAATCCTTGTGAGAAGACTCAATAGAATTTGCAAGATCTCTTACTAACATTTCAATTTTATACTTTAATTTCAATTAATTATTCCATTTTACAGTAATCTGTATATTTCTTCTAATTTACCGTATTTTTCGGTGTATAAGGCATACCTTTTTACCCCAAAAAAGAGGGTGAAAATCTGGGTGTGTCTTATATGCCAAATGTAGCCCCGCCCACCCACCAGCGCCCACCCTTTGGACATTCTCGGGCAGTTCCAGGTGGCAGGGATCTGGGTTGGGGTACAGCCTGTCCCGAAGAGGAACAAACCTCTTCGGTACAGTTTGGGAGGGGGATTTGCCCGGCAGCTTTGGCGAACAAGGCGCGCCCTATGGTTTGTGGCTGGTCACCCCTCTGGCCACCCAGCGGGTAGATCAGGCCAGAGAATGGTCGCGATGACTTCACTCCCCAGCAACGTGAGGAGCCACTGCTGCCGCCACCGCCTAAGCCCTTTCTACATCCAGAAGCCAAGCAGGGAGTGGGAACCCCTAAAGTGAAACGTCCCTCCTTTCCAGCCACCCCTGCCCGTTGGCCCGATTCCCCAATGCAATTCTCAGAGCTGCATTTCAGGCATTGGCCAGATCCCATGCAATGTGCAGCAGGGAACCAGGAACTGTTTTGGATTCCGGGAGGGGATCACGGTCTGCCACCTGAAAATGCTTTCCTTTGGAATTGGGAAATCCTGATTCCAAAGTAAAGCGTTTTGGGGCAGCAGATCCACAATCCCCTTCCTGATTCCAAAAGTGGGGTGTGCAGAAGCAAAAAAAGTGCATCGAGTTTTAGACGACAGATCTGGCCAGGAGGAAAGAGGTGAGTCTGCTGAAGAGGACGAGGGTGCACGGCTCTGCAATGTGCAACAGGAAGGAAAGCATTTTCAGGCGGCAGACCCGCAATCCCCTCCCCAAATCCAAAACGGTTCCCGGTTCCCCACTGCACAACATCTGAAATGCGGCTCTGAGAATTGCATTGGGGAATCGAGCCAACGGGCAGGGGTGGCTGGAAAGGAGGGACGTTTCACTATAGAGGCTCCCAATCCCGACTCAGCTCCTGGGCGTAGAGAGGGCTTAGGCGGTGGCGGCAGCAGTGGCTCCTCACGTTGCTGGGGAGTGAAGTCATCGGGATCATTGTCTGGCCTGAGCTGCCCACTGGGCAGCCAGAGTGGTGACCAGCCACAAACGGTGTGGCCCGTCTTGTTCGTCAAAGCTTTTGGGCAGATCCCCCCCCCACCGTCCTGAAGAGGTTTGTTCCTCAGGCTGTGCTCCAACCCTCCCCCCAGAGCTATAGGTAGGAAGACGGGGGCATCTCGCGAGCAAGGTTCCAGAAAAACCTTTTCTGCATAAAAAAAACTCAGAAGCCATTGTTTTTCAGAGTTCTTTACTAGCATGAGGAAACTGGCACACGATGAGTGAAATTCCAAAACTGAACTTCCAGATTCTTTTCCCAGTTATACAAACCCCAAGAGTCCCACCCCCCTGACCCCTTTGCTGGTCACATGGTCCCACGTTCTCCCAGTTCATTCGAATATCTTCTCGCCACTCTTCCTGCAGATGTGAACACCATCCGACCTTGACCGCTTGAAGAATGTTACCATACCCCTCAACCCTCCTTCTTCCCCTCAGGGAAAAAATGTGGCAGCGTTTGGAACCCTAAAGTCTAGTATGGTTTCCAGGCCTGACACCTTCGGTGCCAAGTCCCTCTTCTGCCCCCATGAAAATCATCCCCTGCCCCACTCATTCCAGTTAAATGCATGTATAGTGATAGGGCTTGTTTTAAATGGATAAAAAGATCTGTGCTGCTCGTTATCAAAATCCGAGTGAGGATGCTGCTGATACTGATGCTGGTAGGCAGAGGCAGAATTCTTTTTTTCTTGTTTTCCTCCCCAAAAATTAAGGTGCGTCTTATACACTGAAAAATACGGTACTTCTTACATACAAGTTCCAGTACTAGTACCATTCCCTTAAATCCTCATATTAATGCTTTAATTCCCTTTCTACTATCCATTATTTCTTCCCCTTTAAACCATTTTCTTTTGATGTAAGTAAGGATGAAATGAAATGTATGTAAGAAGCAAAAAAGAAGTATATTGTCTAATGTAAAATAGATCAGCAGACGCAATGTGAAAGATAGATTGGTTTATATGTGAAAATAATTGAAATTGAGATATAAAATTGAAATGCTAGTAAAAGAGAAAAACAATTCATTGATGTCGGAATAAGAAATTAGGAACTGAAGAAAATAAGATGTGGAAGGTTAATTTAGTTAAAAGGTTAAGGTAAAAATGGAATAAGTTGACATACATTGTTAATAATTAAAATTAATTGTTGACATACATTGTTAATAATTAAAAAATGTGATGGGAAATATATTCAATCAATGGAGGAGAAATCGGGGTTTCTTGGACACCATAGTGGAAAATACTGAACTGAAAATGAATACAGTAATATAGAGAGAATGGAAGGAGTAGGGAGATGGAAGGAAGGGAGAAGAGAGGAAGGAGAGAGAGAAATAGAAGAAAGGGAAGAGAGGAAGAAAGGGAGGGGAAATAAGAATAGGAGAGAAGGTTAGATAGGGAGGAAGAAAGGAGGAGGGGGAGAAAGGAAGGGGAAGTAGAGAAGGAATAGGAGAGGAGGAAAGAAGAAAGTAGGAAGATAAAAGAAGAGAGGGAGAGGAAAGAGAAGAGAGGGAGAAGAAGGACTGCTGTAAAACAAAAAAGAGGAAATGGAAGAAAGGCAACCCTGAACAAGTTTAAATCTTTCAGGATAAAGAATAAAATACCATGAAAGTTAAAAGAAAATATATATGATTAAAAATGGAGAAATCAGAATTTGAGGGCCGAAGTTGTCCCACAGGTGCTTTTTTCAAAAGGCAACTGGACTTTCTGGTTTTTCTTTGAAGACATTTTGCTTCTCATCCAAGAAGCTTCTTCAACAACCAGGAAGTCCCGTTGCCTCTTGAGAAAAGCACCTTTGGGACTAAAAGCCAAAGTAAAAATTCTTCACTTGACATTTCCCTAGGTAGACCCAACACATTATATCATAAAAACGGCAGAATCCATAGCCTACTGCTGACATTCAATTAGTGCATTATGGCTCAGGGGCTAGGACGTTGAGCTTGTCGATCGAAAGGTCGGCAGCTCGGCGGTTCGAATCCCTAGTGCTGCCGTGTAACGGGGTGAGCTCCCGTTGCTTGTCCCAGCTCCTGCCAACCTAGCAGTTTCGAAAGCACGTAAAAATGCAAGTAGAAAAAATAGGGACCACCTTGGTGGGAAGGTAACAGCGTTCCGTGCGCCTTTGGCGTTGAGTCATGCTGGCCACATGACCACGGAGACGTCTTCGGACAGCGCTGGCTCTTCGGCTTTGAAATGGAGATGAGCACCGCCCCCTAGAGTCGGCAACGACTAGCACGTATGTGCGAGGGGAACCTTTACCTTTACCTTTTATCACCTTGACTGACTCTGCAGATCTTCAATATCATCAACCTGCCTTCATCAAGTGGCATAGCGTGCCTTAGACAAACCATCTACCAGTGGCCCCAATATTTCGTCATGTTTGCAAGAGGTTCTGTGGGATTTCCTCTGACATCGTAATCAAATGGTCTTTATGATTCTTTAAAGGGTCACCCTTGCTCACACTCATGAACGTTTCAATTTAACATTTTTGTTTTCGAAGTATAAAATACAAAGGACAAAAACCATGGAAAAATAGGAAGAGAAAAAGAGGGGATGACATGGCCAGCAGCTGACATACCCAAAGAATCCCCTCTCTCTGGACTGTCGTTTTTCCAACTTAACAACAGGAGGAGGAGCCTTCCTTTTGTCTGCTTGACTTTCCAAGGTGAAGGAAAGTCCCAGAATCATCCCTCAAGATCCTCCGATAACAGCAACGGCCTGCAAGTAGTTTTAGAAGCTGAGCTTCCAAGATAACTGGTGAGCTGAAGCTGGGAGGCGGCGTTGAAACTATGTTGTTGGACAAAAGAGCCATTTTGGCATTTATTTTTCAAACAGACAATAAGCTGTGTCCTTCATTTCTTAAACATTTATGAGACTATTACCTTTAGAAGCTATACAGGCTCTCTTTAGTTACAGCTTACCACCCGTTTTTGAAGTTTTGAACACTACTTTTGACACTTCTTTATTATAAAACAACAGGAAGAGGATTGCTAGAGGCAGCCAAAATAGGGAAGCATGAAATATTCTTTTGTCTGAAATATAAGGATAAAAGCTGTGGTTTTAATCTACTATGATGTCTCCCTGAAAATAGGACCAGGTCTTATAATTTTTTGGTCGCCAAACTAAGCACCAGGGCTTATTTTTTTCGTGGGGTGAAAAGAGACAAAGAGAAACACGTGTGTCTGTGTGTGTAGGATGTAGCTTCTCCTTGCTTGCTGCCACAACAAAGCAGGAGGCTGAGCGATACACCGGTACTGCGGCCACTAAGTGAGGGGTGGCACTAAGTGGCAGGGACAGCAACTCCTCCTCCCACTGTCGCTCCTGTGCACTGAGATGAGCAGCTGGCTAGACAGCACAGGAGAGTCCTGCAAAGTGCAGGAGAGTCCTGCGCCATCGCTGGATTCAGGGAGGGAAGACCTCCACTGTGCTGCGCAGGACTCTCCGCGGTGTGGCTCAGGCTGTAAAAAGCCTGTTATTAAACACAGCTGCTTGCAATTACTGCAGGTTCAAGTCCCACCAGGCTCAAGGTTGACTCAGCCTTCCATCCTTTATAAGGTAGGTAAAATGAGGACCCAGATTGTTGGGGGGGCAATAAGTTGACTTTGTATATAAATATACAAATAGAATGAGACTTTTCCTTACACAATGTAAGCCGCCCTGAGTCTTCGGAGAAGGGCGGGATATAAATGTAAATAAAATAAAAAAACTCATCAAGGACACTATAAAAGAAATGCTCAACTTTCAGTATGGGAAAAGGTGAAAGCAAAAATTTATATTAAAATTCCAGTTTGGCTCTCAACAATGGAAGTATTTCTACACCCAAATATAATAAATCTGGAAAAAAAATTTAACATATAAAGATATTTTAAATGTTGAAAGAGAACTTAAAGCAAACAAGAGTTACAGAATCAAGGTGTGGACTTATGGTGGCCGCATATGCAAATAAAATCGAGATATGAGAAAGATATTAAGGATTATGGCTTCTATCAAGAGCCTACAATATTTGACAAATAATGTTAGGAGTAGATGAAAAGTTGATAAAGAAAAAATGAACAGGTTGGAGAAGATGTTAAAACAACACATAGATTTTAAGCCAGAAATATTTTTGCCAGGCATAATACCTGAAAAGTATGACAGAGGAAACCTATATTTAATATTACATGACTTGACAGCAGCAAAAATTGTACTTGCATAGTACTGGAAAAATGTGGAAACTCCTACAAAGGATGATATAATTAAAACAAAATTTAGAACGTGCAGAAATGGTTAGACTGACACTAAAAAAAGAAAAGAAAAAGAAGATACAGAATATTTTTGAACATGGGACTCGGCCACAATATAATAGGTTTTCTTTTAACTTCTTTTAATCTGTATATACTGTATTTTTACTTGGCTATACACCGCCCTGAGTCCTTCGGGAGAAGGGCGGTATAAAAATCGAAATAAATAAATAAATAAATAAATGGTTGCCTAGCAGAGGTAGAAATTAGAAGTGGGAAAAGTATTATTGTTTAAAAAATTGATCCAGACAATATGCTGTTCAGTAAGCACTTATGTAGGTAATGTGAAAATATATAAATAAACTGTTAAAAAGGAATATAAATCTGACTTCAGCTCTTCTTCTTATGATGATGGTGTTGTATCAAGTAGATTCACAATTTCCAAGAGGTCAGGTTTGGGACTTTGCCGTTATGGACATTAACATGGCTGAGAATTCTTCAAGAAAAGAAGACATGATAGATATTTCAGTGAGGGAAAATTTAATCAGGGAAGATTTGCTTCAGACCAATTTACGTCTAACAGAACAACTTTGGGACTTTATGGATATAAATAAAGCGGAGAACTTCTTTAGGAAAGGAGACAAGATAGACTCTCCCGAGAAGAAAAAGACTCTACTCTATGAAGATAAGCTGGATGGAGTGATTTAAATATGGTTTAATTAATTAGGATGGATAAAAATGATATATTTACTGTTAGAAAGCTTTAAGTTAGTTTTGTATTTCTAAATGAATATGTATGTATACACAGGTCTGCCGGTTCTTTAAGTAATGCTGAACAATATTCTAAAATTGGTAAAATATTATGGACTAGATTTCAAAATATGAGAATGAATTGTATATTATTCCCCACAGCAAGAAGCTGAAATGGTTAAAATGATTCTTTTATCCAAATAAGAGGTTATATTTCATTTTACCTCTGGCTGGAAATTGCTTCCGGATTTTGCTTGCAATGAGAAAAAAAAAGAAACTTTTATTCTGTTTTTGTAAAGTAGGCAGGCTTATTGTTATAGAAATAATTTGTACATTATGTTGTGTAAAAGCAAAATCTTATGGTTTTAAGATTGTTATCTTCGACTGTACCAGAGTGTTGAAAGTTGATGCCTTTTTTTTTCTCCCATTACACTATATCCCCTTCCTCTCTTCTTAATTTTTCATGTTTTTTCCTTTGTATTTTAAACTTCGATAAACTAATAAAAAAGTTAAATTAAACAGTATCACAGGCTGAGTCCCCAAAGGAAACCAGAGGTCTCCTACAGCTCTCCCATATAAATTGTTAATCTCTTCCTTCTTACCTGAGTCAGGAATCCAGTGGCTCTTTCAGTTCCACCAATAGGAGATGATTCAGTGAACAACGGTGACTCCATTTTGTCCACTGGGAAGGAGAGAGACAGGATGGAAACAGCAAAGGATTCAACTTCCATCTTTTCTAGCCTGAAGGCACAACTTAAGATTTCTTCCTGTCCTGCCCAGGAAACCTCCATCTGCCTCTTCTACACTCTTGCCTTTCATAGGTTCCATCTTGGGAGCCAAGAATAAAAGAAGACCAAACCCACCACATGCTGAAGAACAAACCTCAGTTAGATTGTTCTCCTAACCTTTTGGAAGTTTATATTCTTGGCAACCAAAGCATTTGCTCAATCATGGTAAATTCTCTCCCCCCATCCTCTCTGCAGTTTGAAACCAGAGAAAGTAGTGATATTCTAGCAACCCAGGAAACATGCCTGCAAAGTCAGTGTTGGAAATAGCCCAACAGGGATCTTTGTAGGAATTTAGTCAAAATTATCTCTTAAGGAAGGCCAAAAACAAAGAGAAATCTCTCAGGATGGAGGAAGAGCCAGAATGCAACTCAAGGTGGTCCCTACAAGAGTCGGTCTTCTGTGAAAGGCAAATTATAGGCTTGCTCTGAAGGGAGGGAATTCCTTTGTGAGCCTTAAATCTTTTAGCTTGAAGAAGGAGTTCTATCTTTCTTATTGGGTCACCTTCTACTAAGTCCAGCGACTAAGACATGAGAAGACACAGAGAAATAAGGAGAACTAGAATCGTTCTAGAAAGTCCCCAACCCAGTGGAACAGTCTGCCCTTACCTAGTGAGGTAGCTTGACCTTGACTTTTATCCTCAGGGATCCCTCAAAAAGACAGATCAGGAGAAAGATTTATGAGATCCACCCAATTCCTTCCCATTCCTGGAAGGACCTCAGAACCTGAAATATAAGCAAAGAAGATCAATTAAGAGGACAGGACAAAAGAGGATCTGGATTTTATTTTCTGCCCACAAAACCCTTCTGTCCGTCAGTAGTGATGGATGAGACCCAATGGGAGACTTGCTCCAAATGAGATACTTTTTGGAAGGACACAAGTACAAATCCGCTAATTTGGCTCCCTAAATATCTACTCTAGCTGACCAAATCATGGAGGCTGAAGCCAAACACCCTGATTCACTGGCCATTGTTTTGGGAGATCTAAACAAGGCAAACTTAAGGAAAGAACTACCAAAATACTTTCAGCATGTCAATTGTCCCACCAGAGGCAAGAATACTTTAGACCACTGCTACACAACACTAAAAGATGCCTATCGGTCTTTACCACGTGCAGCTGTAGGACACTCTGATCATTGCATGATTCACCTTGTACCTGCTTACAGGCAAAGACTTAAAGCCATAAAACCAATAATTAAATCAGTGAAAACCTGGACGGAGGAATCAGAATTAAAGCTACAGGCATGTTTTGACTGCACTGATTGGAATATTTTAAAGATACCTCTGCAGACCTGGATGAACTCACAGATACTGTAACATCATATGTCAGCTTCTGTGAAGACCTATGTGTACCTACAAGGAACTTGCGAATACACAGTAATAACAAACCTTGGTTTACACCTAAACTTAAGCAGCTACGACATTCCAAAGAGGAAGCCTACAGAAAAGGTGATAAAATGCTGTACAATCAGGCCAGAAATGCACTAACAAGGGAGATAAGAGCAGCAAAAAGAAGCTACTCTGAAAAGCTAAAGAATCAATTTTCAGCAAATGAACCAGCAAACATGTGGAAAACTCTTAAAAATATCACCGGCTATGGCAAACCTCCTTCCCAGGCTGAAGGTAATCAACAACTGGCAGATGACCTGAATGAGTTTTACTGCAGGTTTGAAAGGAAACTACAGCCACCTATCTCCACAACCCCCATCTCAGACACACCAACAACAGCCAAGCCTCCTACAACTGACCCCATTTCATTGGGTTCACAACCCCTAGTGATCACAGAAAAGGAAGTGCAGGACCTATTTCACAGACAAAAGCCAGGAAAAGCTCCAGGCCCAGACAAGATAACTCCTTCTTGCTTAAAAGTCTGTGCTGACCAATTGGCCTCCATCTTCACCCATATTTTCAATAAATCACTAGAGATGTGTTATGTTCCTTCTTGCTTCAAACGCTCTACCATCATCCCAGTGCCGAAGAAGCCCACCATCAAGGAACTGAATGACTACAGACCAGTTGCTCTAACATCTGTAGTCATGAAAACCTTTGAAAGGCTAGTGCTTTCCTACCTGAAAACCATCACGGATCCGCTGTTAGACCCCTTGCAATTTGCATACCGAGCAAATAGATCAACAGATGATGCTGTTAATATGGCTCTGCACTACATCCTACAACATCTTGAGTCTCCAAAGACCTATGCAAGGGTCCTTTTGTAGAGTTTAGTTCAGCATTCAATACCATCATTCCAGACATTCTTCTAACTAAGCTAAACCAGCTACAGGTACCGGAACAGACTTGTAAGTGGATCACAAGCTTCCTAACAAACAGGAAGCAGCAGGTGAAGCTAAGCAAGATCACATCAAATACCTGTACAATTAGCACAGGGCCCCCAAGGCTGTGTGCTCTCCCACTTCTCTTCTCTCTGTATACCAATGACTGCATCTCCAATGATCCATCTGTTAAGCTACTGAAGTTCGCAGATGACACAACAGTGATTGGTCTCATTCGAGACAATGACGAATCCATATAGACGAGAGGTCGAACGACTAGCCTTGTGGTGCAACCAAAACAATCTGGAACTGAACACACTCAAAACCGTAGAAATGGTGGTAGACTTTAGGAAAAACCCTTCCATACTTCCACCTCTCACAATACTTGACAACACAGTATCAACAGTAGAAACCTTCAAATTTCTGGGTTCTATCATATCGCAAGATCTCAAATGGACAGCTAACATCAAAACATCATTAAAAAGGACAACAAAGAATGTTCTTTCTGCGCCAACTCAGTAAGCTCAAACTGCCCAAGGAGCTGCTGATCCAATTCTACAAAGGAATTATTGAGTCTGTCATTTGCACCTCTATAACTGTCTGGTTCGGTTCTGCAACCCAACAAGAAAAACACAGACTTCAGAGGATAATTAGAACTGCAGAAAAAATAATTGCTACCAACTTGCCTTCCATTGAGGACCTGTATACTGCACGAATCAAGAAGAGGGCCGTGAAAATATTTGCAGATCCCTCGCATCCTGGACATAAACTGTTTCAACTCCTACCCTCAAAACGACGCTATAGAGCACTGCACACCAGAACAACTAGACACAAGAACAGTTTTTTCCCGAAGGCCATCACTCTGCTAAACAAATAATTCCCTCAACACTGTCAGACTATTTACTGAATCTGCACTACTATTAATCGTTTCATAGTTCCCATCACCAATCTCTTTCCACTTATGACTGTATGACTATAACTTGTTGCTGGCAATCCTTATGTTTTCTGTTGATATATTGACCATCATTTGTGTTGTAAATGTTGTACCTTGATGAACGTATCTTTTCTTTTATGTACGCTGAGAGCATATGCACCAAGACAAATTCCTTGTGTGTCCAATCACACTTGGCCAATAAAATTCTATTCTATTCTATCCTACTCGGATTATTAATCTCCCAAACCCTATCAGGGAGATATAGAAGAATTCAAGCAGGTGAAGTTCCCTCCGTATTCCCCAAAGGAAGAATCTCTGACCTGGGGCCCTTCCTGCTTCATCTTCTCTGCCAGGCTCAGAAGGGATCTTCCAGCCACTGGCACCACCGGTCAAACTGGTCTCTGCTGGCTCTCCAAAGATCCTTCCAGCCTCGGAATCTGAATCTAAATGGAGACGTGAGCAGGGGATCCCTTTAGGCTTCCTTCTCTCCTCCCCCCAGCCCCATTCTTGGATCTCTCCCCATGCACAGCCAAGAGCAGTTATGGGGCGGGTTTCCCGCTCCCTCCAAGCCACAGAATCTCCTTCCCTCCCCTGGGAAGGATCTGCATCGCAGGATCCCCTCTTGCCAGGCGCAGATTCCCAGGGAGCAACTCTCAGCCGGAAAGACCCGACCAGGCAGACGGAGTAGAGCATGCGCAGTGGGCTAGTCAGCCGGCAGCCAGGAGAGCGCCCTCTGCTGGCACCTGGGGTGAAATCGCGGCTGTGGGGGCAGCTTTGGAGAGATGGAAAGAGAGACTCGCACCGCGGAAGCTTAAAAGGAAAACAGACACGGGAAAAGTGAAAGGTTTCCCAGGAAGTAAAAGTGACTTTCCCTTGTCAAGGGTGGGGGAGTGGGAGGGACGATTGATGCGTGGGGGGGGCGCGGGGGGAAGAAGGTGACTGGGACCCCTCCCCCCCAGGGGAGACGTTGGGGGAAAGGCTGCAGGGCGAGGGAGCCGGGAGCTTGCGCGACTCCTCCCCTTTCCCCTTGGCCACGCCCCTCCCCGTGCATTTCCCTCAGACGGAGAAGCGGGAAAAGCGGATCTGAGTGGAGTGGGAGGAGCCTATTCTGGCGGGAAGAACTGAGACAGACTGGCGGATGCGTCTCTGAGGAAAGCGCCGCCATTTTGGGGTCTTTGGTGTCCTCGGAATGATTTTTCTGTGGGTCAGAGACCGAACGGGGCCTCCTTCTGGTCCCCTTTTCTCCCTCCGCCCCCAGTGTCCCCCTCAGAAATAGAAATAGAATTTTTTATTGGCCAAGTGTGATTGGACACACAAGGAATTTGTCTTGGTGCAGATGCTCTCAGTGTACATAAAATAGAATAGAATTTATTGGCCAAGTGTGATTGGACACACAAGGAATTTGTCTTGGTGCAGATGCTCTCAGTGTACATAAAATAGAATAGAATTTATTGGCCAAGTGTGATTGGACACACAAGGAATTTGTCTTGGTGCAGATGCTCTCAGTGTACATAAAAGAAAAGATACGTTCATCAAGGTACAACATTTACAACACAAATGATGATCAATATATCAATGTAAATCATAAGGATTGCCAGCAACAAGTGATAGTCATACAGTCATAAGTGGAAAGAGATTGGTGATGGGAACTATGAAACGATTAATAGTAGTGCAGATTCAGTAAATAGTCTGACAGTGTTGAGGGAATTATTTGTTTAGCAGAGTGATGGCCTTCGGGGGAAAAACTGTTCTTGTGTCTAGTTGTTCTGGTGTGCAGTGCTCTATAGCGTCGTTTTGAGGGTAGGAGTTGAAACAGTTTATGTCCAGGATGCGAGGGATCTGCAAATCCCTCAGGAGCCCCTTTCCGGCTTCTTTGATGGGAGCCCCCCAAGGGACCCTTTGAAATCACCGTCACTGAGGCGAATAAATCGGATGATCTCCAGATCCCCACACTGGATCCCCTTTCAAGCCCTCGGCCTCCACTCGCCCCCAAAGATCCTTCAGAATAATGATGGTGTTTCTTTCAGGACTTCATTTGCAAAGGGAAAGAAAGAGTGGAATCACTCGCTGGAGAATAAGGGATATATTGGACTTATTCAATCAATACATTATTTAATGGTATTAAATAGGAAAGGGAATGTAGACGCTGCCTATTTATTTATTTATTTATTTATTTATTTATTTATTTATTTATTTATTTATTTAATCATATTTGTATACCGCCCTATCTCCCAAGGGACTCAGGGCGGTTTACAGCCAAGTAAAAAATATACATAAATACAAGTTAAAACCCCAATTAAAAAACTTATTAAATACGGCCGAATATTAAAACCCCAATAGAATAGTAAAAACCCCATTAAAACCAAATTTAAAATTTAAAATTCTAGTCCAGTCCTGCGCAGATAAAAAGATGTGCCTAGAGTTGCTCTGACTCAAACGTTGCTCTGACTTAAAGACCAAAAATACCTTCCAAGTTGTAGAAAGAGGCAAAAGGCTGAAATTTTCTGGTCCCCCTTTGAATCCTCCGGGGCAAAGGAAGAAGAGAAAGTTGGCTGAAGCACATTCAATGATGAATGGATTATCTCCACAGATGTAAAAATATGTAATTGGGAAGTTCTGCTCAAATTCTATATATGTACAAGGAGCCTAATGGTCTTCCCACATTAAAATAGGCTCTAGTTGCACCACTTTGTTGCTGCCTTTATAGGTGGATCCTGCGTGAAGAATGCTTTCCTCATGTTCCATGGATATGTATGTGCATCATTCTCGGCTGTGTGAAACTGAATCAGATCTGAAATCATTCTACCTTCCACTTTCTAACATTTTATCACACTTTTCGTCCCCCATGAAAATCTCCTGCGTATTCATCTGATTTCTTCATTTAATTTTCTTCTTCATTGCATATTAAGTAGGAAACATTTACATTTCACAACAATTATTGTTCCCAATAATTTATTATATTAACCTCGCAAACCAATACAGTTAATAATAAGTATATACTAAGATGTTATTTAAAAAGCTATGCTAAGATAAAAAGCACAAAGACACAATCATACTAGAAAAAGGAGTTGTTCCTAACTTGCAATGCCATGGCCCCTTAACATTTCAAATTAGATTGATCTTTCTATTCACCTTGATATCACAAAATTGGCACTAAAGTGATATTTTAAAACGTTGACCCAATAGAAAATAAGGTTCTGGTTATTTAGGTGGAGAAGTGAATAACTGAATAATTTAAATTAAGCAATTTAAATCCCTCCTTTTAAAAAAAGACATTGCTCATATGGTACAATGTTAGATCAATAAAACCATTTTTAAAGTAAAGAGGCATCAGCTGTGATAAACTCACCAGTTATGTTTCTCCTTTCAGCTGGGTTAATGCAC
This sequence comes from Ahaetulla prasina, assembly GCF_028640845.1. Lineage (NCBI taxonomy): Eukaryota > Metazoa > Chordata > Lepidosauria > Squamata > Colubridae > Ahaetulla > Ahaetulla prasina. The sequence goes on along the minus strand of NC_080540.1, from coordinate 2,652,428 downwards.
ATTTGCACTGGACAAATACAAGTCTAAGCAGGCATGTACATACAAATATTCAGGAAAAAAATCACTTCTAAACGAAACCTATGCACACATATGAAAAAAGAATCAACAGCTTGCTACATTTTTAAAGAAGGCCAGTAGTGTGAACACAATTACATCAACTCTCCACAAAGCGTGGAGCCTTATCAGACTTACTTCAGATGTTGCTTCTTGCCTAGATAAGACAGCTTGACCAGACAGGTTTGACATAACAAATGTGACAATTTACATTATAAAGACCGCTTGGATTATTGCATCCAGTTTTGGTCACAATATAAAAAAGATGTGGAGGCTCTGGAAAGAGTGAAGAGACTAACAACAAAGATGACTAAGGCTAAAACATATGAAGGACAGTCGCAGGAGATGTCTTGTTTAATGAAATGAAGGACTACGGTGACATGATAGCAGTGTTCCAATATCTGCCACAAAGAACAGAGGATAAAATAATAGGCTGGGAAGGGACCTTGGAAGTCTAGTCCAGGGGCAACCCATCCTCCAGAGCACCTGAAGTCAGGACAAGAAGCAATGGATGGAAACTAATCAACAAGAAAACCAACCTTAAAACTACAAAATTTCCTGACAACTTGCCTTCAGAAGTTGTGGGTGCTCCAACATTGGAAGTTTTTAAAGAAACATTGAACAGCCATTTGTCTGAAACAGTATTGGCTTTCCTGCTTGAGCAGGGATAGAAGATCTCTTCCAACTCTGACTGTGGTAAAATGGTATTAATAGAATAGAATTTTTATTGGCCAAGTGTGATTGGACACACAAGGAATTTGTCTTGGTGCATATGCTCTCAGTGTACATAAAAGAAAAGATACGTTCATCAAGGTACAACATTTACATTTAAGAAATCTATCCTGGAAGTTCTTTCCAAAATCCATACTTTTATTCAATTTCTCCAATGGCAGGTGATTCGCCAAAAAAAAAAAAAAAGACAGCTTACTTCAGGTGTCTTCCACAAGATCCTTGAATCAGTCCTTTTATGGGAATTAACTTGATTTCGTCGTATGAAGGTTTTTCCATACACTATGCATGATTTCCCCACTGGCTTTTTTCATAAGAAGTAAGAATCCTGTTTTCACAAAACCCTATTCCGCTTCCAACACATTTCTACTATTTTTCTCCTGTATGTACTCTTTTATGGGAATTTAGATGACTTTTCAATCGGAAGTACTTACCACACTCTGTGCAATGATATAGTTTCTCCCCTGTGTGGATACTAATGTGTTTAGTAAGAGAACCTCTCGTAACAAAACTTTTTCCACATTCATTGCACATATAGGGCTTCAACCCTGAATGGATCCTCTTATGACAAGTCAGGTGACTGTTGTGACTGAAACTCTTCCCACATTCCATACATTTATATGGTTTCTCTCCTGTGTGGATCCTCTTATGGGAAGTAAGGGAATCACGATGACTAAAGCTCTTTCCACATTCCAGGCATCTGTAGGGTTTCTCTCCTGTGTGAATCCTTCTATGAGAAGTCAGGTGGCCATACCAATTGAAGGTCTTGCCACAGTCCATACATTTATAAGGTTTTTCCCCTGAATGAATCCTTTTATGGTAAGCAAGAACACTGCTCTTGCTGAAGCTCTTCCCACATTCCAGGCACTGATAGGGTTTTTCTCCCGTATGGAGCCTTTTATGATAATTAAAAGAACTGTTTATACTGAAGCTCTTTCCACATTCAGTACACTTAAAGGGTTTCTCTCCTGTATGGATCCTTTTGTGGGAAGCAAGATCACTGCTTCGGATGAAGCTCTTCCCACATTCTGTGCATTTATAGGGTTTTTCTCCCATATGGATCCTTTTATGGTATCTAAGAGAACTATTCATACTGAAGCTTTTTCCACACTCAACACACTTATAGGGTTTCTCTCCTGAGTGGATCCTTTTATGAGAGGTAAGGGAACTGTTCATACTGAAGCTTTTTCCACAATCCGTACATTTATAGGGTTTTTCCCCGGTGTGCATTCTTTTATGGGAGGTCAAGTGATTGCTGTTGCTGAAACTCTTTCCACACACTGTGCATATAAAGGGTTTTTCTCCTGTGTGGACCCTTTTATGGGAAGTAAGCTGACTGCTGTGGCTGAACCTCTTCCCACACTCTAAGCACTGATAGGGTTTCTCTCCTGTATGGACCCTTTGATGAGAAGTAAGGGAACTTTTCATACTAAAGCTTTTCCCACAGTCTACACATTTATAGGGTTTTTCTCCCGTGTGAATTCTTTGATGAGAAGTAAGGGAACTTTTCATACTAAAGCTTCGTCCACACTCCAGGCATTGAAAGGGTTTCTCTCCAGTATGAACCCTTGTATGAGAAGTAAGGGAACTGTTCATACTGAAGCTTTTTCCGCACTCTAAGCATTGATAGGGTTTCTCTCCAGTGTGGATCCTTTTATGAGAAGTAAGAGAACTGTTCATACTGAAGCTTTTCCCACACTGCAGGCATTTATATGGTTTCTCTCCTGTGTGAATCCTTTTGTGAGAAGTCAGGTGGCCATGCCAATTAAACGTTTTTCCACAGTCTGTGCATTTATAAGGCTTTTCCCCTGTATGGGTCCTTTGATGAGAGGTCAGATGATCTCTGTTCCCAAAGCTTTTCCCACACTCCAGACATTGATAAGGTTTCTCCCCCGTGTGAATCCTTTTATGAGAAGTAAGGGAACTTTTCATACTGAAGCTTTTTCCACAGTCTGTGCATTTATAAGGTTTTTCTCCTGTGTGGATTCTTTTATGGATGGTCAGATAACTGCTGCTGCTGAAGCTCTTTCCACACTCCAGGCATTTATAGGGTTTTTCTCCCATATGGGTCTTTTTATAAGTAAGGGAACTAATCAAACTGGAACTGTTTCTCCCGTCCTCACATTTATAGGGATTCTCCTTCATATGGATCATTTTATGGGGAATAACGTTGCTACTATTGCTCTCTCTCTTTTTAATTTCATAGTCATTACTAATCATGGATTTTCCTTTGAACATTTCCTCACTCCCTAGAGTGTTGCGCGTATTGCTTTCCTTGAAAATGACCTGGGTCAGAAAATGATCCATGTCTGCATGCCGAAGAGTGAATGTTTCATTGCCATTGTAAGTTTGGTTTTTTTCCTGTTTCCTCATTGCCCACTTATCTGCGGATGTTTCTTCTGGGATTTCAATTTTTATTATTTGCAATGGCACCAGATTTGGCTCTTGGCAATTCTCATTCTTCTGTTCATCAACTGCTGGGGGAGGGGAGGGGAGAAAGGAAATCAGAAATGTCAGATGTTCGATGACAGAATATACATATCATTGCAAAATACCTTGTGAACTCTCAAGTTTCCTCTTTCCACTATGTTTTCAAAATGGACAGTGATAGATAGATGATAGATAGATAGATAGATAGATAGATAGATAGATAGATAGATAGATAGATAGATGGAGGGGGGAAGGATATCATTATCATTATATATATAATGGGTGCAGGTATATATGTATGTATATAGCATGTGTACATGTGTATTATGTATGTGTGTAGGGGTAGATATATACTTGCTCTTGAAAGCTGGCAACAAAATTTCATTTTTAATGTGGGCCAAAGTGCTCACAGTAAAATATGACAATAAAAGTTATCGTAAATCTTGAAATAATTGTAGGAGAAAATATGGTGATAAGGACACGTGAAATAAGAAAAAAAACATTTATACAGATCTCCCAAGGTGTAAATAAGCTGTCTAATGACTCCTTGCTCTTACTTAAGTTTTCTTCCAAAGGAACCCTTACCTAAAGAGGCCACGATCCTAGACGTTTCCAACATGACTTCTTCATGCAAGGCTTTCTGGCTGGGATCAAGCAGCAACCACTCTTCACTGTTGAAATTGATGACCACCTCCCAAAAGGACAAAGGACCCTAAAGAAGGAAGAATCCCTGTGAGCAGACTCAGGAAGAATTTCCTTTAATCACAGTGTTATGCTTATTTGAACATTTCCCTGGCTGGGCTCAAGATGTGATAACCCCAATCCCTGATCTCTCAGGGAAGGGGGGTGTTGGAAATGTTATAGAATAGTGGCCAAAATTATGGAAACCTTTTGAGAAAAGTATATTTTCTAAAACTAGCTAACACCACCATAAAATTATATATCAATGGAAAGATAATTTAATCAAGAATGTAATGCAATATCTTTTATGTAGGATTTGCTATTAGAATAGCAGTTACAACATAAAGAAGAAAATTAAAACACATAGAAAAAACAAGATATACAAAAATTGTCACGTCAGTTAATACTTAGTTGGATAATCTTTAGCATGAATTATGGCCTTACAACGTCTTCCCATGGAGTGAACCAAGTCTTTTAGTTTTGCAGCTGTTATCATGTGCAACCAAGATTGAAGGTTTGCTTCTATTAATTGGGTTTTATTGCTGGGTCACTTCTGACTAACAAGTTTCTTTAGTCAGCTCCATAGATGTTCAATTGGGTGAAGGTCTGGGCTATTCCCAGGCCATTCCAGCAGTGGAATATGATTATCTTGAAACTCCAAAAAAATAAAAGTAGTGTTATTAGCCATCAAACCTCAAAAATAAACTTTTCCCAAAAGGTTTCCATAATTTTGGCCCCTACTGTACAATTCATCCTTTTCATCTGTGTGTAAGTAACTTACACTAAAAGGTGTAAGTTGTAACTTACATTAAAAATCCACAACATAAACAACCCATAAAGAGGTCACCTAACCCCTTTGACTCTTTCCTAAACAAAAAGCTGGGAAGAGACCAATTTCAAGTGACTTCTGTAAAGCATCCCAAATCGGCACTGATAAAGGTTTTAAAAGACAAATTGGAGTCAGGGGTGTCTTTGTTCTTCATTCAATTTGGGGGATCTCCTTAAAAGAGGAAGCCTACAGAAAAGGTGATAAAATGCTGTACAATCAGGCCAGAAATGCACTAACAAGGGAGATCAGAGCAGCAAAAAGAAGCTACTCTGAAAAGCTAAAGAATCAGTTTTCAGCAAATGAACCGGAAAACATGTGGAAAACTCTTAAAAATATCACCGGCTACCTCCTTCCCAGGCTGAAGGTAATCAACAACTGGCAGATGACCTGAATGAGTTTTACTGCAGGTTTGAAAGGAAACTACAGCCACCTATCTCCACAACCCCCATCTCAGACACACCAACAACAGCCAAGCCTCCTACAACTGACCCCATCCCATTGGGTTAACAACCCCTGGTGATCACAGAAAAGGAAGTGCAGGACCTATTTCACAGACAAAAGCCAGGAAAGCTCCAGGCCCAGACAAGATAACTCCTTCTTGCTTAAAAGTCTGTGCTGACCAATTGGTCCCCATCTTCACTTGAATCTTCAATAAATCACTAGAGATGTGCTATGTTCCTTCTTGCTTCAAATGCTCTAGTATCATCCCAATGCCGAAGAAGCCCACCATCAAGGAACTGAATGACTACAGACCAGTTGCTTTAACATCTGTAGTCATGAAAACCTTTGAAAGGCTAGTGCTTTCCTACTTGAAAACCATCACAGATCCGCTGTTAGACCCCTTGCAATTTGCATACCAAGCAAATAGATCAACAGATGATGCTGTTAATATGGCTCTGCACTACATCCTACAACATCTTGAGTCTCCAAAGACCTATGCAAGGGTCCTCTTTGTAGACTTTAGTTCAGCATTCAATACTATCATTCCAGACACTCTTCTAACTAAGCTAAACCAGCTACAGGTACCGGAACAGACTTGTAAGTGGATGACAAGCTTCCTAACAAACAGGAAGCAGCAGGTGAAGCTAAGCAAGATCACATCAAATACCTGTACAATTAGCACAGGGGCCCCCCAAGGCTGTGTGCTCTCCCCACTTCTCTCTAAATACCAATGACTGCATCTCCAATGATCCATCTGTTAAGCTGCTGAAATTTGCAGATGACACAACAGTGATTTGGTCTCATTCGAGACAATGACGAATCCGCATATAGACGAGAGATCGAACGACTAGCTTGTGATGCGACCGAAACAATCTGGAACTGAACACACTGAAAACCGTAGAAATGGTGGTAGACTTTAGGAGAAACCCTTCCATACTTCCACCTCTCACAATACTAGACAACACAGTATCAACAGTAGAAACCTTTCAATTTCTAGGTTCTATCATATCGCAAGATCTAAAATGGACAGCTAACATCAAAAACATCATCAAAAAAGGACAACAAAGAATGTTCTTTCTGCGCCAACTCAGTAAGCTCAAACTGCCCAAGGAGCTGCTGATTCAGTTCTACAGAGGAATTATTGAGTCTGTCATTTGCACCTCTGTAACTGTCTAGTTTGGTTCTGCAACCCAAACAAGAAAGACACATACTTCAGAGGACAATTAGAACTGCAGAAAAAACAATGGCTACCAACCTGCCTTCCATTGAGGACCTGTATACGGCACGAATCAAGAAGAGGGCCGTGAAAATATTTACAGATCCCTCACATCCTGGACATAAACTGTTACAACTCCTACCCCCAAAACGATGCTATAGAGCACTGCACACCAGAACAACTAGACACAAGAACAGTTTTTTATCGAAGGCCATCACTCTGCTAAACAGATAATTCCCTCAACACTGTCAAACTATTTACTAAATCTGTACTACTATTAATCTTCTCATCGTTCCCATCACCCATCTCTTTCCACTTATGACTGTAACTTGTTGCTGGTAATCCTTATGATTTATATTGATATATTGACCATCATTTGTGTTGTAAATGTTGTACCTTGATTAAGGTATCTTTTGTTTTATGTACACTGAGAGCATATGCATCAAGAAAAATTCCTTGTGTGTCCAATCACACTTGGCCAATAAAAAAATTCTATTCTATTCTAAAAAAAAAAAAAAAGCCCAGGGGGAAAAAAACCTATTAAATTTTGAAAAGAAGGAATAACAGTGTAGCTCTTTTATTCCACTGTTGACAACCTCCTTATCGGCCTTCACAAAATGATCAAGGATGGAACTATCCTTTGCTTGTTTTAAAGTGTGAACTATCATTTTTTAAGTCCAACTACATATTACCACTAAATAATTCAACATGTTTCCAAAACAGTCTAGAGCAAAGCTGGCTGGGGAATTCTGGGAGTTAAAGTCCTCCAGGCTTAAAGTTGCCAAGGTCGGAGACCCCTGCTCCAAAGGATAGTAGAGGAAAGGAAGGCCTGGAGGAACGTTGTCCATGGGGTTGCGATGGGTCGGACACGACTTCGCAAGTAACAGCAACTACTGCTTCAGTGACTCCTTCCAGCTCTATTCTATTCTAATTCTGTGATCTTTTCACTTATTGCTTGTATGTACACTGAGAGCTTAGGCACCGGAGACAAATCCCTTGTGTCTCCAATCATACTTGGAAATGAAGAATTCTGCTCTGTTCTATTGAGCAGGGTTGGCCTGGATGGCCTTTAAGGTCATCAGGCTTAAAGTTGCCAAGGTTGGAGACCCCTGGTCTAGAGAGACAGACCAAGTGTGACTGATGTCTAATTTGAATCCTAATTCCCCCATCCCATGTTGCTCAGGAAAAACAGTATCATATGTTGAGACTTCAGATGACCCCCAAAGCAGTCTCCAAGTGCTCCCCAATATTAGCCCCAGATCTTTTCCTTCCTACCTGAGTTGGATGTTCAGCTGCTCTTTTAGCTCCACCAGTAGAAAGAGAGGAACCAATGAACAACGGTGACTCCATTTTGTTCCCTGGGAAGGACAGATGGGATAAAAACAGGAAAGGGATTAACTCCCATTTTTTGAGCTTGAAGGCATGACTTAGTATGTCCTCTTGTCCCACAGAGGTAACCTCTACCTCTCACTCCTATGCTTTGCCTCAGTGGCCTTTCAAAGGCTCCATATTGAGAGTCAAAAATCAAAGAAGCCCACAGCTCCAATACACATTGGAGAACAAACCACAATTCGACCTGCACCCTGAAACCATATTGTTCTGGTATCCCAGTCTGGCAATCATCCCACTGAAAATTCTGGCACCCCAGGAACATGCCTGCAAGGGACAGATGGTGTTGGAGATGATCCAGAAAGGATCTGCAACAGAATTCACTCAAAATGAAGGGCCTCTGGTGGCTCAGACTGCTAAGATAGTCTGTTATTAACAGCAGCTGCTTGCAATTATTGCAGGTTCAAGTCCCACCAGGCCCAAGGTTGACTCAGCCTTCCATCCTTTATAAGGTAGGTAAAATGAGGACCCAGATTGTTGGGGGCAATATGTAGACTTTGTATGTAATATACAAATGGATGAAGACTATTGCTTGACATAGTGTAAGCCGCCCTGAGTCTTCAGAGAAGGGCGGGATATAAATGCAAATTTTAAAAAAAATCTATCAAGAAAGGCCAAAGACTGATTGCTCCAATCCCCATCGGTGAGAACAAAGAAAAATATCTCAGGATGGGAGGATCCAGAATGCAATGCAGGGCGATCCCCAGACGAGTCGGTCTTCTGCAAAGGAGGAATTATGGGAAGGTAGTCTATCAGCTGAATGGAGGAGTTTCGTTTGTGAAACTGAAGCCCCCTAGCTCAGGGGTCTCAAACCTTAGTAACTTTAAGGCTTGTGGACTTCAACTTCCAGAGTTGGCTGAGGAACTCTGGGAATTGAAGTCCACAAGCCTTCAAGTTACTAAGGTTGGAGACCCCTGTTCTAGCTTGAAGAGGGAGAGTTAAATCTTTTTTGGTGGGTCATCTTCTAATAAATCAGTGGTAGCTAACCTTTTGCCATCGCCTGCCAAAAGTGGGGGAGCGGGGGGGTGTCACACACACGCGTGCCCACACTCATAATTCTATATGACCCATCCCCCATGCATGCGTGTGCAATCTCCCCAGCGCTCCCTCTGCTTCTGGCACGCGATGGCACAGTGGGCCCAGTAGGCCTGATTTTTGCTCTCCCCAGGCTCCAGAACTTCTCTAGGAGCCTGGGGAGAGCAAAAAATGGGCATTCCCCACCCCCTCAGGCCCTCCAGAGGCAGGAAACAGACTATTTCCCTACCTCCGGGTGCACCCCAGAGCTGAGCTCATGTGCCCACCGATATGGCTCCACATGCCACCTGTGGCACCCATGCCATAGGTTTGCCATCATGATAATAAGTCCAACAACTAGACATGAGAAGACACAGAGAATTAAGAACAGCTTGAAGCTCTCTGAAAAACCTCCAAACATGTAGAATGTTGCCTTACCTAGTAGGACATCTTGACGTTGTTTCTCCTTGGAGATCCCTCTGAAACACGGCTTCCGAGTAGGGTTTGTGGGATCCACCTTTTCTTCAGGATAATTAGCCCCCACCTCCAGGAAGGACCTTAGAACCTGAAATATTTGCGAAGAAGAATTAAGAGGGCAGGAGATAAAGAAGATCTGGATTTTCATTTTGTGCCCACAATGTTGCATGACCTCAGTGTCCATCATTAAGGATAAAAGAGTGCCAAAGCCTACTGCAACTACAAAGCAAAAAAAGCTCTAAGAGTTGTAAACTTAATTTTACGTAGCTTCTTTTCCAAAAACTCTACACTACTAACCAGAGCATACAAAACATTTGCCAGACCTATTCTTGAATACAGCTCATCCGTCTGGAACCCATACCACATCTCTGACATAAATACAATAGAACACGTCCAGAAATATTTTACTAGAAGAGTTCTTTGCTCCTCCAAAATCAACAAAATACCTTATACCACCAGGCTTGAAATTCTGGGTTTAGAAAACTTACAACTCCGCCGACTCCGACATGATCTGTGTTTAACACACATTGTAATATCCTTCCTGTAAAAGACTACTTCAGCTTCAATCGCAACAATACAAGAGCAAACAATAGATTCAAACTTAATGTCAACCGCTTCAGACTTGATTGCAGAAAATATGACTTTTGTAACAGAGTTGTTAACGCTTGGAACTCACTACCTGACTCTATAGTCTCTACTCAAAACCCCAAAATCTTCAACCAAAAACTGTCTACTACTGACCTCACCCCATTCCTAAGAGGACTATAAGGGGCGTGCATAAGAGCACAAAAGTGCCTACCGTTCCTGTCCTATTGTTCTCTTCATTATAATATTATATGCATACTTTTACTTATACTTTTACTTATATATACTTTTTCTCTCATGATGAGTTATTTTTATGTTGATGATTGTATATACTGTTGTGACAAAAAAAAAAAAAGAGGATAGTGGAAGAATTGCTCCAAATGTGTCCTCTGCAAGAAGACAAGAACTATTTCCTTAATTATGTTCTCTAAATATCTGGTTGTATTTGGCATTGTATTGTACTGTATTTGGTTGTGTTGTGTTGTGTTGTATTGTATTGTTTACAGCTAACTCCCTTAAACAGACAATTTAGAATTCAAGCAGATTAAAATCTATTTCCCAAGAGGAGCATCTCTCACCTGGCACCTTCCCAGTTCCTCCTCCTCCTCTTCCGCTTGGCTCAGCAGGAAACCTTCGGCCAGGGCCACCGCCTGGCAAGTGGTCTCCGCTCGGCACTCCCGCACCCAGCGCTGCATCTCCCTGGGCAGGACAGCCAGAAACTGCTCCAAGATCACCCGGTCCAACATCTGAGCCTTGCTGTGCTTCTCTGGCTGCAACCATCCCCAGCAAAGGCGGTGAAGGCGGCTGCAAAGCTCTCGTGGTCCTTCGGCCTCTTGAAAGAGGCTATTCCTGAAGCGCCAATGCTGGCTCTCAGAACTGAGGGCTTCCTCCAGGATCTTCTGCCCAGGTCCTGCCCAGACCTCCCCAAAGCTCCCGGGCTGAGCAGCAACAGGGTCTTTCCCCACTCCTTTCCATACTGGGTGGATGGCATCCATTTTGGCCTCTTCTCTGACAGGGATCCAGAAGGGCCCTGTGGATCTCCTGGGCCTCCGGATGTCTTTTCAGTCCTGCGGTCCGAAGAGGTCACACAGGAGTAGATTTTCAAGCCATTCAGTTCTCAAGTGGCCTCCAGCTTTTACATCTGAGGAGGAAAAGAAAGGAAATGGGCCTCTGGTGGCTCAACTGACTAAAGCAGTCTGTTATTAACAGCAGCTGCTTGCAATTACTGCAAGTTCAAGTCCCACCAGGCCCAAAGTTGACTCAGCCTTCCATCCTTTCTAAGGTAGGTAAAATGAGGACCCAGATTGTTGGGGGCAATAAAAGTTGACTTTGTATATAATATACAAATGGATGAAGACTATTGCCTAACACAATGTAAGCCGCCCTGAGTCTTCGGAGAAGGGCGGGATATAAATTCAAACTTTAAAAAAAATTCAAATTAAAAAAAAAATCAACCCGGGAGCTACCAATAGTCTTCTTTAATGGGAACTTCAGGGATGACCGACTGGTCCCCTTCAGAAAACGGTGACTGTCTAATCCAGGGGCCTGCAAACTTGGCTCTTTTAAGACTTGTGGACTTCAACTCCCACAATCCCCCAGCCAGCAAGGCTTCAAGGACAGCCCAGATTTCTTGCAAAGCGGTTGATCGCAATGGGCTGTTGCCTCCCAAGGAGGCAAGTCCAGAACAGGGCTCTGCAAACCTGGCTCTTTTAAGACTTACGGACTTCAACTCTGGGAATTGAAGTCCACAAGTGTCTTAAAAGAGCCAAGTTTGCAGACCCCGGCTCGAATCCAAATGAGGGCCAAGTGACATTTTTGGAAAGGGGAGGGCCCAAAATCAGCCTCCACCCCTCCGCCTCTTGGAGACTAACCCTCATTTTTTTTTTAATTTGCATTTATATTTGCATTTATATTTATATTTGCAAATATATTATATTTGGGGGGAGGGTCTTCTGCAGAAGTGCAACCGAGCTCCATTGACGGCAAGAAAAATATTGCTGGGAGGGGGCCCCCAGAAATCAATTCCGAGGCGCAGAATCAGAGCTCTCCAATGTTCCCCCCACCCAACCCCAGAATAGCTACCTAAGGACCCTTTGCAGAAGGCACGGGAATCCCAGGCAGGAATTCCTGGGTTCTTTTCTTTTTTGCAAAGAACCTTGCGAAGCAAAACCTGGTTGATGCCCAATGTGAGGTTCCACACACCCCCCCAACCCACCTTCCACTCTTTCTCTCCCATGCCACCCCTCCCCTCCCCAATGTCGGATGCTCCCTTGCATGCAAAGCCAGGAGCAGGATTTTTTTGGGGGGGGGGTGTCTCCCCTACTCTGCAAGCCTCCCGATCCTCAGTCCAGCCAACCCTCCGGCGTCCCTCCATCTCTCTCCGCCAGCCAAGACGGACTTTCCTCGCCTGCGGGAACCGGCCGGGCAGGCTCTATCTCCGGGTGGAAGGGGGTCGCTCCGGGATCGCGGGATCCCTTCCAGCCAGAGCCCCACCAATCCACGCAGCGCAGCTCTCCACCGGTCCACCCAAGGCAGGTAATCGTGGCGGAGCATGCGCAGTGGGGCAGCGAGCGAGCCAGCCAGCTGGCGGTGAGCGCCCACTGGTGGCGTTTGCGGGCATCGCCCGGGCTTCTAACGGCGAGGTCGCGAGGGGTACCTTAAAGCAGGGGTCTCCAAGCTTGGTCCTTTTAAGACTTGTGGACTTCAACTCCCAGAGTTCCTCAGCCGGCTGAGGAACTCTGGGAGTTGAAGTCCACAAGTCTTAAAGGGACCAAGCTTGGAGACCCCTGCCTTAAAGTCCATGGAGGCCAACCCTGCTCAATAGAACAGAGCAGAATTCTTCATTTCCAAGTATGATTGGAGACACATCTCTGACATCAATACAATTGAATGTGTCCAGAAATATTTTACAAGAAGAATATAAAATATTTGTAAAATATAAATGTAAAATTTATTAAATTTATTTTACATTTATAAATGTAAAATATTTTACATTCCTCTGAAAACAATAAAATACCCTATCCCACCAGACTCGAAATCCTAGGCTTAGAAAACGTGGAACTCCGTCGCCTTCGACAAGACCTAAGCTTAACTCACAGAATCATCTATTGTAATGTCCTTCCTGTTAAAGACTACTTCAGCTTTAATTGCAATAATACTAGAGCAACCAATAGATTTAAACTTAATGTCAACCGCTTTAATCTAGATTGCAGAAAATATGACTTCTGTAACAGAATCATCAGTGCTTGGAATACTTTACCTGACTCTGTGGTCTCCTCCCATAATCCTAAAAGTTTTATCCAAAAACTTTCTACTATTGACCTCACCCCATTCCTAAGAGGACCATAAGGGGCGTGCATAAGCGCACAAACGTGCCTACCGTTCCTGTCCTATTGTTTTTCTTTTCTTCTTCCTATATATATATATGCTTATACCTCCTTATATTTACTCATATATGTGTTTATTTACTATATAATCTTTTTGTATGATACCTACATATATTGTTGTGACAAAATAAATAAATAAATGAAACACAAGGGATTTGTCTCCGGTGCCTAAGCTCTCAGTGTACATAAAGGAATAAGTGAAAAATCATGATCACAGAATTAGAATAGAATAGAGCTGGAAGGAGTCACTGAAGCAGTAGTTGCTGTTACTTGCGAAGTCGTGTCCGACGCATCGTGACCCCATGGACAACGTTCCTCCAGGCCTTTCTTTCCTCTACTATCCTCTGGAGTAGGGGTCTCCGACCTTGGCAACTTTTAGCCTGGAGGACTTCAACTCCCAGAATTTTTTTCCCCCCCAGGTTTTGGGAGTTGAAGTCCACCAGGCTTAAAGTTGCCAAGGTTGGAGACCCCTGCTCTGGAGTCCAGTTAACCTCCCGCCGACTGCTTCAGTGACTCCATCCAGCCACCTCGCTCTCTTTTCTCTTTTCTTTTATGTACACTGAGAGCCTATGCACCAAGACAAACTCCTTGTGTGTCCAATCACACTTGGCCAATAAAGAATTCTATTCTATTCTATTCTATTCTCTCCTCTCTTCTCTTCTCTTCTCTTCTCTCCTCTCTCCTCTCCTCTCCTCTCCCCTCTCCTCTGTTCTATTCTATTCTCTCCTCTCCTCTCCTCTCCTCTCCTCTCCTCTCCTCTATTCTATTCTATTCTATTCTATTCTATTCTATTCTATTCTATTCTATTCTATTCTATTCTATTCTATTCTATTCTCTCCTCTCCTCTCCTCTCTTCTCTTCTTTCCTCTCCTCTCCTCTCCTCTCTCCTCTATTCTATTCTATTCTATTCTATTCTGTTCTGTTCTGTTCTGTTCTATTCTATTCTATTCTATTCTATTCTCTCTCCTCTCTCTCTTCTCTCTTCTCTTCTCTTCTCTCCTCTGTTCTATTCTATTCTGCAACCCAACAAGAAAACACAGACTTCAGAGGATAATTGCTACCAACCTGCCTTCCATTGAGGACCTGTATACTGCACGAATCAAGAAGAGGTCGTGAAAATATTTACAGACCCCTCGCATCCTGGACATAAACTGTTTCAACTCCTACCCTCAAAACGATGCTATAGAGCACTGCACACCAGAACAACTAGACACAAGAACATTTTTTTCCTGAAGGCCATCACTCTGCTAAACAAATAATTCCATCAACACTGTCAAACTATTTACTAAATCTGCACTACTATTAATCTTCTCATAGTTCCCATCACCAATCTCTTTCCATTTATGACTGTATGACTATAACTTGTTGCTGGCAATCCTTATGATTTATATTGACATATTGACCATCAATTGTGTTGTAAATGTTGTACCTTGATGAACGATCTTTCTTTTATGTACACTGAGCACATATGCACCAAGACAAATTCCTTGTGTGTCCAATCACACTTGGCCAATAAAAATTCTATTCTATTCTATTCTATTCTATTCTATTCTCTCCTCTCCTCTCCTCTCCTCTCTCCTCTCCTCTATTCTATTCTATTCTATTCTATTCTATTCTATTCTATTCTATTCTATTCTATTCTATTCTATTCTATTCTATTCTCTCTCCTCTCTCTCTCTCTTCTCTTCTCTCTCTTCTCTCTCTTCTCTCCTCTGTTCTATTCTATTCTATTCTGTTCTGTTCTGTTCTGTTCTGTTCTATTCTATTCTATTCTATTCTATTCTCTTCTCTTCTCTTCTCTTCTCTTCTCTTCTCTTCTCTTCTCTTCTCTTCTCTCCTCTGTTCTATTCTATTCTGCAACCCAACAAGAAAAACACAGACTTCAGAGGATAATTGCTACCAACCTGCCTTCCATTGAGGACCTGTTTACTGCACGAATCAAGAAGAGGGTCGTGAAAATATTTACAGACCCCTCGCATCCTGGACATAAACTGTTTCAACTCCTACCCTCAAAACGATGCTATAGAGCACTGCACACCAGATCAACTAGACACAAGAACAGTTTTTTCCTGAAGGCCATCACTCTGCTAAACAAATAATTCCATCAACACTGTCAAACTATTTACTAAATCTGCACTACTATTAATCTTCTCATAGTTCCCATCACCAATCTCTTTCCATTTATGACTGTATGACTATAACTTGTTGCTGGCAATCCTTATGATTTATATTGATATATTGACCATCAATTGTGTTGTAAATGTTGTACCTTGATGAACGTATCTTTTCTTTTATGTACACTGAGAGCATATGCACCAAGACAAATTCCTTGTGTCCAATCACACTTGGCCAATAAAAATTCTATTCTATTCTATTCTATTCTATTCTATTCTATTCTATTCTATTCTATTCTATTCTATTCTATTCTATTCTCTCCTCTCTCCTCTCCTCTCCTCTCCTCTCCTCTCCTCTCCTCTCCTCTCCTCTCCTCTGTTCTGTTCTGTTCTGTTCTGTTCTATTTTATTCGAAAGCTTATCCTTAATTCCAGATTGCTTCTCTTCTTGATTATTTTCCATCCATTGTTTCTTGTCCTGCCTTCTGGTGCTTTGGAGAATAATTTGACCCCCTCTTCTTTGTGGCAGCCCCTCAAATACTGGAATATTGCAAGCATGTCACCCCTAATTCTTCTTTTCTTTAGACTAGCCATACCCAGGTCCTGCAACCGTTCTTCATATGTTTTTGTGCCCAGGCCTTTAATCATCTTAATTGCTCTCCTTTGCACTTTTTCCCAAAGTCTCAACAATTTTTGGGGGAATATGGTGACCAAAACTGGATGCAGTATTCCAGGTGTGGTCTTACGAAGGATTTTGTAAAGCGGTAGGGATACTTGACTTTTTTATTTTTATTTTATGGTTTTATTCTTCGTTAACGTGAAATGTCTGCAGGGAGGGAGGGAAGCCTCCCCTCTTGATTAACCCTCTAATTAAGTCAATTAGGGATAATTCCATCTTCTCAAGGTCACCCTTTGCAGCCCCTGAAACTGGATCCCCTTGAAGTCCCAGGGGATGAGATGGGGAAGAATCCCTTGCACATAGGGACTACCCAGAGGGCTGAAAAAAGTGATTTCTGATAGGTTCTCGCACTTTTGACCAGTCCTCACACTTATGACCGGTCATCATTTATGCCTGTTTGCAGCATTTTGTGCATAGGGACTACTCAGAGGGCTGAAAAAGTTATTTTTGACCTGTCCTCACACTTTTAACCGGTCCTCACACCTACGACTGTCCTCACATTTTACATTTTGCGCCCTATCTTGTAACCGTGGTGAAGACAAGCAGTTGTGAAATGAGTGACATGGTTGCTAAAAATGCTGCAATGGGCATTAATGTGAGGATGGTCATAAGTGTGAGGACCGGTCAAAAGTGTGAGGACTGGTCAGAAATGACATTTTAGCCCTCTGAGTAGTTTCTATGCCCATAGCCATGGCCATCCGGTCACATGACCAGCTAGCCACACCCACCCAGTCACATGACCAGCCAGCCACACCCACCCGGTCACATGACTAGCTAGCCGCACCCCAAAATAAGCCACGCCCACAGAACCGGTTGTTAAAAAATTTGAATCCCACCACTGGATGTAACCCTGCATATCAACCACCCTCCTGCAGGGGGTCTTCCTGGGGGGGGGGCTGAATGGGAGGGAAAGGAGAAGCCCACCCTGTGTTTTGCCTGCAGACTCTCCAAAAAGAACTTAGTTACACTAAAGATTTTAACTATATATTTTCTTCTCTGTCTCTTTCCCCCACACTCATGAGTTAATCCTGCTGTCTCTTCCTATTTTCTGATGGGAAAGATTTTTGTTTTTTAGGGACAGCAATTTCTCCCTTTGATGGTTGGCTAGCTCAGAATTACGCTGACTTCAGTCTGACCTAAGCATAGTACGTAAAATTATCTACCACAATGTCCTACCTGTCAATGACTACTTCAGCTTCAACCACAACAATACACAAGCAAATAATAGATACAAACTCAAGGGGGCCTCTGTGGCTCAGACTGCTAATGCAGTTGTTATTAACAGCAGCTGCCTGCAATTACTGCAGGTTCTAGTCCCACCAGGCCCAAGGTTGACTCAGCCTTCCATCCTTTATAAAGTAGGTAAAATGAGGACCCAGATTGTTGGGGGCAATAAGCTGACTTTGTATATAAATATACAAATAGAATGAAGATTATTGCTAACATAGTGTAAGCCGCCCTGAGTCTTCGGAGAATGGCGGGTCTGGGTTGGGGGGGAGGATGGGGGGGGAACCCATCGGGGAGGGAGCAAAGTCCAACATGTGTTCGCGGCGGTAATTTAACAGGTCCGAAGGTGGTGGGGGAGGGTTTCGTTCCAGTTTATCAGGGTTGTGTTATCAATACGGTAAGTGGGAGAGGCAGATATGGCGGAAGGGGGGGGCACATCAGGTTTTGGCGGTATGCCCTCGCTATTTAAGAGCGATTGCGTGCTCCGACCCCCCAGAATTTTCCCGTTCCCCGAGTGGCCAGAGTATTCAGGACTTGGGCCTTCGGCTGATGTTATGGAATGCAAGGTCCGTGGTTAACAAAGCCCCCCTGATTTCAGATCTAATTCAGGAGGGGACCACGGACGTTATGGGCATTACGGAAACCTGGTTGGGCACCGAAGGGGGGGTTCCCCTAGTGGAGATGTGCCCACCAGGTTTCCGAGCATTCCATCAGCCGAGGGCCCAGGGTAGGGGTGTCGGGGTGGCGGTTATTATTAAGGAGAGTCTTGAGCCGAGGGAGACCACTGTGCCTCAGATAGCTGGGTGTGAATCCCTCTACGTGAAGTGGGGTCGTAGGACTCAGGTGGGCTTGCTGATCACGTACCTGGCTCCTTGCTGCATGACAACAGCCCTGCCTGAGCTGTTGGAGTTGCTGGCTGGGTTGGCAGTTGAAACCCCTAGACTGTTGGTCATGGGGGATTTCAATCTGCCATCAACCGGCGTGGCATCCTCGGCGGCTCGGGAGTTCATGGCTTCCATGACGGCCATGGACCTGATTCAATTAATTGACGGCCCTACCCATGTCGGGGGAGGCACCCTAGACTTGATTTTTATGTCTGGCCAGTGGTTGAATGATCTGATTTTAAATGATTTAGTTGTCGAAACTTTGTCATGGTCAGATCATTTTCTCCTTCGTCTGGACTTTCAGACCGCTACCCACCACCGCAGGGAGACGGAACCAATGCGTTGGTTCCGTCCCAGGCACCTGATGGACCCAGAGAGGTTCCTGACGGAGCTTGGGCTGTTTCCCGAGAATCTGGCCCGCGGCACGACTGAAGAGCTAGTCGCGGCCTGGGAACAGGCCGCGGCTGGAGCTTTGGACCATGTTGTGCCTTTGCGGCCTCTGACCTGGCGTCGGTCTCAACCAGCTCCTTGGTTTTCCGAGGAGCTGAGGGAGATGAAACGTCGGAGAAGACGCCTAGAGAGTGCCTGGAGATCCAGCCGTTCTGAGGCTGACCGGACATAGTTAGGTCATATAGTAGGACCTACCTAGTGGCATTGAGGGATGCGAAACGTTCCTACGTTTCCTCCCTCATTGCGTCGGCAGATAACCGCCCGGCTTCAACAGGAGGGGCGGGAAGACCCATTACAAGGGCGTGCCGAGGAGTTTAACAGTTATCTATACGATAAAATCGTTCAGCTTCGGGACGGATTGAATCAAAATTGGGTAGATCCAGGCGAGAGTTTCGAGACTCGTCTTGTTGAGACTGTTTGGGATAGTTTTGACCCTGTGACTCCCGAGGACATGGACAGGTTGCTGGGAAGGCTGAATGCCACCACATGTTTACTGGACCCGTGCCCCTCCTGGTTGGTGCTGGCCACGCAGGAGGTGACACGAGGCTGGCTCTGGGGGATTACAAATGCTTCTTTGCGGGAGGGGGTCTTTCCCGCTGCCTTGAAAGAGGCGGTGGTGAGACCTCTCCTCAAGAAGCCTTCCCTGGACCCAGCTGTTTTAGGAAATTACCGTCCAGTCTCCAATCTTCGCTTTACGGCAAAGGTTGTAGACAGTGCAGTGGCATGTCAGCTACCCCAGTACCTGGATGAAACTGTCTATCTAGACCCGTTCCAGTCCGGCTTTCGGCCTGGATACAGTACGGAGACGGCTTTGGTCGCGTTGGTGGATGATCTCTGGAGGGCCAGGGATAAGGGTTACTCTTCTGCCCTGGTCCTATTAGACCTCTCAGAGGCTTTTGATACCATCGACCATGGTATCCTGCTGCGCCGGTTGGAGGGGTTGGGAGTGGGAGGCACCGTTTATCGATGGTTCTCCTCCTACCTCTCTGACCAGACACAGACGGTGTTGACAGGGGGGGGCAGAGATCGACCCTGAGGTGCCCCATGTGTGGGGTGCCGCAGGGATCGATTCTCTCGCCTCTCCTGTTCAACATCTATATGAAGCCACTGGGCGAGATCATCAGTGGTTTTGGGGTGAGGTACCAACTGTACGCTGATGACACGCAGCTCTACTTTTCCACCCCAGGCCACCCCAACAAAGCTATCGAAGTACTGTCCCGGTGTTTGGAAGCCGTACGGGTCTGGATGGGGAGGAACAGACTCAAGCTTAATCCCTCCAAGACGGAGTGGCTGTGGATGCCGGCACCCCAGTACAGTCAGCTGCAGTTGCGGCTGTCTGTTGGGGGCGAGTCATTGGCCCCGATGGAAAGGGTGCGCAACTTGGGCGTTCTCCTGGATGGGCGGTTGTCATTTGAAGACCATTTGACGACCGTCTCCAGGAGAGCTTTTTATCAGGTTCGCCTGATCCGCCAGTTGCGTCCCTTCCTGGACCCAGCTGTTTTAGGAAATTACCGTCCAGTCTCCAATCTTCGCCACGGCAAGGTTGTAGACAGTGCAGTGGCATGTCAGCTACCCCAGTACCTGGATGAAACTGTCTATCTAGACCCGTTCCAGTCCGGCTTTCGGCCCGGATACAGTACGGAGACGGCTTTGGTCGCGTTGGTGGATGATCTCTGGAGGGCCAGGGATAGGGGTTACTCTTCTGCCCTGGTCCTATTAGACCTCTCAGAGGCTTTTGATACCATCGACCATGGTATTCTGCTGCGCCGGTTGGAGGGGTTGGGAGTGGGAGGCACCGTTTATCGGTGGTTCTCCTCCTACCTCTCTGACCAGACACAGACGGTGTTGACAGGGGGGGCAGAGATCGACCCTGAGGCGCCCCATGTGTGGGGTGCCGCAGGGATCGATTCTCTCGCCTCTCCTGTTCAACATCTATATGAAGCCACTGGGCGAGATCATCAGTGGTTTTGGGGTGAGGTACCAACTGTACGCTGATGACACGCAGCTCTACTTTTCCACCCCAGGCCACCCCAACAAAGCTATCGAAGTACTGTCCCGGTGTTTGGAAGCCGTACGGGTCTGGATGGGGAGGAACAGGCTCAAGCTTAATCCCTCCAAGACGGAGTGGCTGTGGATGCCGGCACCCCGGTACAGTCAGCTGCAGTTGCGGCTGTCTGTTGGGGGCGAGTCATTGGCCCCGATGGAAAGGGTGCGCAACTTGGGCGTTCTCCTGGATGGGCGGTTGTCATTTGGAGACCATTTGACAACCGTCTCCAGGAGAGCTTTTTATCAGGTTCGCCTGATCCGCCAGTTGCTTCCCTTCCTGGACCGGGATGCCCTATGCACGGTCACTCAAGCTCTCGTTACCTCTCGCCCGGATCCCTCCGCTTCTGGCACGCGATGGCACAGTGGGCCCAGTAGGCCTGATTTTTGCTCTCCCCAGGCTCCAGAGCTTCTCTAGGAGCCTGGGGAGAGCAAAAAATGGGTCTTCCTTACCTCCACAGGCCCTCCAGAGGCAGGAAACAGACTTTTCTTACTTCTGGGTGCACCCCAGAGCTGAGGTCACATGTCCACTGACATAGTTCGCCATCACGGTAATAAGTCCAACAACTAGATATGAGAAGACACAGAGAATTAAGAAGAGCTTGAAGCTCTCTGAAAAACCTCCAAACATGTAGAATGTTGCCTTACCTAGTAAGACATCTTGACGTTGTTTCTCCTTGGAGATCCCTCTGAAACACGACTTCTGAGTAGGGTTTGTGGGATCCACCTTTTCTTCAGGATAATTAGCCCCCACCTCCAGGAAGGACCTTAGAACCTGAAATATTTGCTGTCAGGAAATTGTTATTTGCCTAACTAGTTGGCCAGGCAATATATAAACTAAGTATGTATGTTTGTAGAAAGGCATGATATTCCTTTAAGGCTGTGCTGCATCATGCAAGCATTCTGATTGGTCGAGCTCTGTAGCCAATGTATAAAAGGACTACTAAATTATGGCTTGTGGGGAATCTACAGGGATGCTACAGCATTGTAATCTGATGACATGCTGCAACTATATATTTGAGCTTTATGATCGTTGCTTGATCATGGCTAGCTACTGATTCCTCAAGATACTGACTGTTGTGAATTGAACTGTGTTTTGCCGAACTGAAAGAAGACCTTGCTTGTTTGTTGTGCAAGTCTACGTTGGTAAGAAGACTTGGTATTTGTAACATCCCTGACTGACTTTATATGTGTATTATATGCCTTTCTACAAACATACATAGTTAGTTTATATATTGCCTGGCCAACTAGGTAGGCAAATAACAATTTCCTGACACCACCCACCTTCTGAAGGCCCGGGGATGCCAAAAATGGACTACACAGAGACCTACTGGACCCTCCACCTGCCCCATTTTTGGCCGGCAAAGTGTGACTGGAGGCCAGGGAGCCCAAACCAGGCTGCGTGGAGGCCTCTTCCCCACCCTCCCTTGCCCTTCTAGCACACTTTTCTTTCCTTTGATAAAAAACTTGAGGGGGTCAAATAGTGGAAAGGAGAGAGACGGAATGAGGGGAAGAGAGAGAGGTTTGCTGATTGTAAGCTTCTTGGGGCTGAGAAGAATTGCTGCAAAACCGAGTTTCCTGAAGTGGACCACTAGACTCCTAAACAAGTTAAAAAACAATCTAGTAAAAAGAAAAGTCAACAAAAGGAGCAACATGGAAACAAAAGCAAATAAAGCACCTTCAGGAGAAAACAAAGTTTAATTTGTGTGTATTGTTTAATGGACTGCTAAATTGGCCACGGTCGCCCAGTCACATGACCAACTAGCCATGGCCACCCAGCTGGTGCAGCCTCGCAACAGTCTAAGGCAGGGGTCTCCAACCTTGGTGCCTTTAAGATTTTGCTGGCTGAGAGACTCTAGGAGTTGAAGTCCACAAGTCTTAAAGGCACCAAGATTGGAGACTCCTGGTTTAAGGGACCCTGAATTAGCCCCATTTAAAAAGTTTAAAGACCTCTGCCTTATGGTTTTCTTTCATGGTTATTCCTTGCAATGCATAATGTGAAGCAAGGTGGAATGGCAGATTTCAACAATATTAAGCAAAATAAGAAAAGCTGAAACAATAGTAAGGGATTCAGGACTAACGCATTTCTGACTGCAACTCTGTGTCAGGGTTCCAAGTAACGCATCCACCGAAAGCAGAACTCCAAGGCAGGTAGATTCCTCAAAGAACGTGTTTATTGCATACACCGTATCGGAGCAGTTAGTGAAAACCAACTCTAAAATTTCCCCCCGTTTTCCCTTAATTAAAGGAGCAAACATTTCCTCCCCAAGTGTCACGGATAATTGTCCAATGAAGGTAGCTGGGAGGCTGCTTGGCTAATCCTCTATCATCTGTCAGGATGACCTTGGTTCCTACAGGAAAACTTTGTTTTGATGGATAGCTGGTCTATCTTCTTCCCCCCCTCACTGATGCTCATGTTTGCTTTAAAACGTCCTACTTAGCAAAAAAAAGCACAAGAAAGGATTTAGGATTCAGAAACAGAATAGAATTGGAAGGGAACTTGGAGCTCTTCTAGTCCAGCCCCCTGCTCAAGTAGGAGATCCTATACCATTTCAGGATCTATTGATCTTCCTATAGGATCTATTTCAGACAAGGGACTATCCAGTCTCTTCTTAAAAAAGCAACTACAATGTCTGAAGGAAAGCTGTTCCACTGGTTAAATGTCTTTAACCAGTCCACTGCTCAGAGTAAAGGTCTTTCCACACTCCATGCATTTATACGGCTTTTCTCCTGTGTGGATCATTTTGTGGCTTCTGAGTCCACTGTTATGAGTAAAAGTTTTCCCACAACCGTGCATTTATATGGTTTCTCTCCTGTGTGGATCTTTTTGTGGATAATAAGTCCACTGCTACGAGTAAAGGTTTTCCCACACTGCATGCATTTATACGGCTTCTCCCGTGTGGATCCTCTTATGGGAAATAAGTCGACCACTTTGAGCAAAGGTTTTCCCACACTGCGTGCATTTATATGGCTTCTCCCCTGTGTGGATCGTCTTATGGGAAATAAGTTGACCATTTTGAGCAAAGGTCTTTCCACACTCCATGCATTTATAGGGTTTCTCCCCTGTGTGGATCTTTTTGTGGATAATAAGTCCACTACTACGAGTAAAGGTTTTCCCACACTGCGTGCATTTATACGGCTTCTCCCCTGTGTGGATCCTCTTATGGGAAGTAAGTTGACCACTTTGAGCAAAGGTCTTTCCACACTCCATGCATTTATAGGGTTTCTCCCCTGTGTGGATCTTTTTGTGGTTAGTAAGTCCACTGCTATGAGTAAAGGTTTTCCCACACTGCATGCATTTATACGGCTTCTCCCCTGTGTGGATCATCTTATGGGAAATAAGTTGACCACTTTGAGCAAAGGTCTTTCCACACTCCATGCATTTATACGGTTTCTCCCCTGTGTGGATCTTTTTGTGGATAGTAAGTCCGCTGCTACGAGTAAAGGTTTTCCCACACTCCATGCATTTATATGGTTTCTCCCCTGTGTGGATCATCTTATGGGAAATAAAATTACTACATCTTCTGAATCTGTTACCGTAGTCTCTGCATTTATATGGCTTCTCCCCAGTGTGAACCCTTTCATGGGAAGTCAGTTGCCTGCTGGTTCTAAAACATTTTCCACATTCCAAACATTTATAAGGCTTCTCTTTTGTTTCAATCACTTTTTGAGATTTAAGGGACTTATTTCCAAGAGAAAGAATGAATGTACCACTGTGATTTTGTCTTCTTATAGCATCTTGTCCTTTGTTTTGGGTTAAATAGTGTTCATTTACTTGTACTTTAGCTTTGATTAGATTCACACTTTTTCCAGTATATTTTTCCCTTATTTTCTCTTGCTGGGCAACAAAGTCTTGCATCGGAGCATCAGTGGAAGATGAGCTTTCCCGATTCCAATTCTTTGACTGGTTTCTCTCATGGCTTCCTAATTCCATTCGAATTCCAAACTTCTCCCTTCCATCTTTAGCATTGATCACTTGGAACAGTTCACAGGAATCTTGATTCTCCTGATCATTATCACCTTCAAAGCAAAAGAGAAATGAAAATGATAACAAGGTTAGAGGAAAAGATCAAACTGTAGAAAATCAAGTTAATTTCCTTCTGAATTTTTCCAAGATTTCATTATGTTTTATGTTTGCATGCTTACAGTAGCGTGGTAGACATGATGATTTCTATATTCATGAGTCATGAAAGCTTTGAAAACATTTAGAAAACATCTCTTTCTTTACAATTATCTATATATCTGCAAATCTCAATCAAAGTCAGTTTTGAGTTACAGAATGAGGGCAAACATCCAAGGAGGAATTAGAATAGAATAGAATAGAATAGAATAGAATAGAATAGAATAGAATAGAATAGAATAGAATAGAATAGAATTCTTTATTGGCCAAGTGTGATTGGACACACAAGGTATTTGTCTTGGTGCATATGTTCTCAGTGTACGTAAAAAGACAAGATACATTCTTCACTAATCATAGGGTACAATTAAGCAATCAGGAAACGATATCAATATAAATCGTAAGGATACAAGCAACAAAGTTACAGTCATACATGGGAGGAGATGGATGATAGGAACGATGAGAAGACTAATAATAATGCAGCCTTAGTGAATATTTTGACAGTGTTGAGGGAATTGTTTAGCAGAGTGATGGCTTTCGGGGGAAAACTGTTCTTGTGTCTAGTTGTTCTGGTGTGGGTAGGAGTTGGAACAGTTTATGTCCAGGATGTGAGGGGTCTGTAAATATTTTCACAGTCCCCTTTTTGACTCTTGCAGTATACGGGTCCTCAGTGGAAGGCAGGTTGGTAGTCCTTTTTTTTCTGCAGTTCTAATTATCCTTTGAAGTCTGTGTCTGTCCTGTTCGGTTCCACAACCAAACCAGACAGTTATAGAGGTGCAGATGACAGACTCAATAATTCCTCTGTAGAACTGGATCAGCAGCTCCTTGGGCAATTTGAGCTTACTGAGTTGGCGCATTCTTTGTTGTGCTTTTTTTATGACGTTTTTGATGTTAGGTGTCCATTTTAAGTCTTGAGATATGATAGAACCTAGAAATTTGAACGTCTCTACTGTTGATACTGTGTTGTCTAGTATTATAAGCGGTGGTAGTATGGGAGGGTTTCTCCTAAAGTCTACCACCATTTCTACGGTTTTGAGTGTGTTCAGTTACAGATTGTTCTGGTTGCACCACGAGGCTAGTTGCACCACGAGGCTAGTCTGTTTGTGGATTCATCGTTGTCTCGAATCAGACCAATCACTGTTCTATCATCTACAAACTTCAGTAGTTTAGCAGATGGATCGTTTGAGATGCAGTCATTGGTATAGAGAGAGAAGTGGAGAGAGCACACAGCCCTGGGGGGCCTCCTGTGCTCCAGATCAGTTTCAGTTTATCACAGCCATAGGCCAGAACAAATAAAAAACACTCAGTAAATATACAATTAAAAATTCAAGAATAAAATAATACATAACAGATAAAATCTATGATAAAATCCAGTTATCCGTTATGTAACTTAAAATTAAAATACTACATCAATCATGTCTAATACCATTCTTATCATTAAAACACATGATCTCAACCAATAGGGTCCCTTCCTAATTTACATGCGTGGAGAGCCGTCAAGTATGTGAGTAAATGTGTTTTTCCCATAACTGTTACCTGTATCTTCAAAAAGTTGGCTTCAGTTGACATCTATAATTCAGTAACCAATTTTTTTCTTGTGGACATGCAGCGACACAAAATTTTGCCACTGCATGTGTGGTAGCCGGATTTGAGCCTTGGAGGAGAAAGTCTACATAAAAGTCGTCTGTCCTCCCTGGCAATCTCTCTAGTAAGGGGAGAATATATATTGACCTACATACTCTGTATAACTCACAGTACAATAAGACATGTGAGATATCTTTGACTTCTCTTTTACCACATATACATACCCGTTCTGCTATTGGTGTTTTCTTGTACCTACCCTGGAGAAGTGCTGAGGGGAGAATATTAAATCTGGCTCTGAAGAAAACTATTCTTTGTTTTGGGGAGATCAGATCATTCAGATATCCTGCTGATTCCCACACACCCTGTTTGATTTTGTCCCTACTGTGGAGAGGCAATCTGTTTAATTCTTCTTGGAACTCCATGTCCTTCATTCTATCAATTACCACTTGCTTTGCTTTGTCAAAGCCTAGGGACATTAAGAATATCGGTGAGAGCCCATAAGAGCCCAGCTTGTGATCTATCATCTGATTCCGGCAGCCGGGGGGAGGGCCTCCTGTGCTAATTATACAGGTATCTGATGTGATTTTGCCTAGCTTCACCTGTTTCTTCCTCTCTGTTAGGAAGCTTGTGATCCACTTACAAGTGTGTTTAGGTACCGCTAGCTGATTTAGTTTAGTCAGAAGAATGTCCGATATGATGATATTGAATGCTGAACTAAAGTCTACAAAGAGGACCCTTGCGTAGGTCTTTGGAGATTCAAGATGCTGTAGGATGTAGTGCAGAGCCATATTAATGGCATCATCTATCAATCTATTTTGCTCAGTATGCAAATTGCAAGGGTTCTTAGCGGATCCGTGATGGTTTACAGGTGGGACTTTACTAGCCTTTCAAAGGTTTTCATAATTAAAGATGTTAGAGCAACTGGTCTGTAATCCTTCAGTTCCTTGATGGAGGGCTTCTTCGGCACTGGGATGATACTGGAGCATTTGAAGCAAGAAGGAACATAGCACATCTCTAGTGATTTATTGAAGATTCAGGTGAAGATGGGGGCCAATTGGTCAGCATAGACTTTTAAGCAAGGAGTTATCTTGTCTGGGTCTGGTGCTTTTCCAGGCTACTGTCTGTGAAATAGATCTTGCATTTCCTTTTCTGTGATCACCAGGGGTTGTTAACCCAATGGGATGGGGCCAGTTGTAGGAAGTTTGGCTGTTGTTGGTGTGTCTGGGATGGGGGCTGTGGAGACAAGTGGCTGTAGTTTCCTTTCAAACCTGCAGTAAAACTCATTCAGGTCATCTGCCAGTTGTTGATTTCCTTTAGCCTCAGAAGGAGGTTTGCCGTAGCCGGTGATATTTTTAAGTTTTCCACGTTTGCTGATTTGTTTGTTGAGAACTGATTCTTTAGCTTTTCAGAGTAGCTTCTTTTTGCTGCTCTGATCTCCCTTGTTAATACATTTCTGGCCTGATTGTACAGCATTTTATCACCTTTTCTGTAGGCTTCCTCTTTGGAACGACGTAGCTGCTTAAGTTTAGCTGTGAACCAAGGTTTATTGTTACTGTGTATTTGCAGTTTCCTGGTCGGTACACATAGGTCTTCACAGAAGCTGGCATATGATGTTACAGTATCTGTGAGTTTAAGTCTGCAGAGGTATTTCCAAAAACATTTCAATCAGTGCAATAAAAGGCAGGCCTGTAGCTTTAGTTTTGCCTCCTCAGTCCAGGTCCTCACTGATTTGTTGATTTTGTGGTTTTAAGTCTTTGTTTGTAAACAGGTACAAGGTGAATCATGCAATGATCAGAATGGCCCACAGCTGCTCATGGTAAGGACCGACATCTTTTAGTGTTGTGTAGCAATGGTCTAAAGTATTCTTGCCTCTAGTGGGACACTTGAGATGTTGAAAATATTTTGGGAGCTCTTTCCTTAAGTTACCTTTGTTGAAATCACCTAGAATAATGGCCAGTGAATCTGGGTATTTGGCTTCAGCCACCATAATCTGGTCAGTTATAGTTCGTAATGCCGTGTTTACAGAAGCTTGTGGAGGTACATACACAGCAATTAGGAGAAAAGTTAAGATTTATTGAGGTGGGTTAATTTCAGCAGAGACCTGTAAGAACTGCAACAATTTTGAAAAGAGCTCCTTCTTCTCCAGTATACCTTAAAGCAGCTGCTCCACAACATCTGGCAGGCAAGACCCTCACTCGGCCTGTTCCTTGATACCAGCGATGAGATTTTGGAACGAAACACCGTGTTTGAAGCCTCCCATTGGGCTTGCAAATGCTCTTCGCACCGAGACGGGAAAGGTTGGGAGGCTTCAAGAATGGCTATTACACTGCTCCAAAGTCTCATTGGCTTTAGATCTTTGGCTGGATCTGGTATAGGCTTCAATTCGCAGACAATAGAGGCCTAAACTACTTTAGTGCAAGATCACACGAGACCAGTAGTGCAAGATCTCAGGCTAGTAATCTCGCATGATCTCGCACTGCAGTACTTTAGGCCTGTGTTCTTTTAAGAACTGAGGACTGCACGAGATCCAAGGCCAAAGTCTTTGAAAAAAAAAAAGGCCTTCCTTCTGTTTACAAAGCACTTTGCTCTGGTTCTCGTGGAGGCCTTGGTTAGAGAATATAGGCCTAAAGTAATGTATTGTGAGATTCTGTGAAATCAGTAGTGCGAGATTTCCCACTACT
Organism: Ahaetulla prasina; assembly: GCF_028640845.1. Taxonomy (NCBI): domain Eukaryota; kingdom Metazoa; phylum Chordata; class Lepidosauria; order Squamata; family Colubridae; genus Ahaetulla; species Ahaetulla prasina. The sequence continues at coordinate 2,623,419 of NC_080540.1, read as the reverse complement.
GATCTCGCATACTCACTACTTTAGGCCTCCTTTTTCTCCAAATGCACTGAAGCAGGCAAAGGAACCAACAGCTTGCTACATCGTCGTAACCTAAGTCCCATCGGGTGGGATGGGGGTGTAGGTAGGGCGAATGTTGTTGCAGTGCCTCTGCTGTGGTTCGTGTGAATGACAGCCGTGGTGCTGCAACATTCGTAATTTCAGGATGAGTCTTAAGTACTTGGGAGTGGGCTAGGTCATAAACTGTAACAGTCGCTTAGTGAACGGTCGTAACTCGGGGATTACCTGTAACCTAGGATGCTCTGAGTCACACTGCATGAGGCCTTTGCTCTTGAATTGGATTGGGAGAATGCTCTTCCATAGCCTAAGTGTAAAAGTTCTGTTCTCACACAATTTAGGGAGGTTTCAGAGGACAAATGACAACACATTCCTCTCACATGACCTCCAGAGGACACATAAAAGTACACCTCATTCTCTTCAGCCTCCACAGATAAGTTAAAATAGAAATGGAAAAATACAGATAAGAAATGGCACAGAAAGAATCTAAGCAAAGACTCTTGGAGTACAAGGCCAGATCCTTTCCTTCTCCCTCCCAGGAGATGATAAAAACTAACTATCATCTTGAACGCTCTGATTGGGGACTAGAGAACTCTTACCCAGAGAGACCACGTTCCTATGGTTTTCAAGCATGACTTCCGAATGCAGTGCTTTCTGGTCAGGATCCAGCTGAGACCATTCCTCCTCAGAGAAAGACACAGCCACCTCCTCGAAGGACACAAGACTCTCCTGAACATGGAAAAAAGAACAGAACAGGAGGATTTGCAAGATCTGTTCATCTTCATCAATGATTTAGACAAGGGGATAGAAGGGGAACTCATCAAATTTGCAGACAAGACCAAATTGACAGGAATACCAACACTCCAGAAGATAGGCTGAAAATACAGAAGAATCAACAGACTGGACCCCATTAACAAAATGAAAAACAACATTGAGAAATGTAAGGTTCTACATTTAGGAAAGAAAAATCAAAAATCAAATGCACAGGCACAGAATTGGTGACACCTGGCTCTACGTAAGGGGTAAGGGGAAACCGTGCTGACATCAGAGTGAGATAGTTGTGGCGAGCAGAGCTCTGCGGAACCCAACTCTTTTCTGCCTGCCTGGAGGCTCTTCGGAACCAAAGTTACCCTGTAGAGGTAATGAAGAAAGGAAGGGCTTTCTGTCGATCACAAGTGGATGGCAGTCCACTTTGTTATATCCAGAAAATTTTCCTGACAGGCGGAGAAGAAGCCGGCCATTAATGGCTGAACCGGAGCTGTGACAGCCAGGACGAAGAAAGCACAGAGAGAAACGGAAAGTGAAGCAGTGTGCTGGATCTGGGTAAGGATTGTCTAATTTCTACCCAGAAGTAAGTTTAATTCCCCAAATACATTTAAGAAAAGAGGGACTTCAGAGAAAAGGAGGGAGGGCACAGGTTCTTCCCTCCAAAGAAAAAGTGAAGTGAAAGCAAGTGAAAGTTTTGAGCTGATTACAAATCCATTGAAGTAGAGAAGCGATTGGAAAATTAATTTTAAAACAGAAGACTAGACTGGATATTTTAAAAAGATAAGTATAATTCAAAGCATGCATATGGATAAAAGTATTTGAGATTCTAGAAAGAATGCAGAGAAGAGCAACAAAGATGATTAGGGGACTGGAGGCTAAAACATATGAAGAACGGTTGCAGGAACTCGGTATGTCTAGTTTAATGAAAAGAAGGTCTAAGGGAGACATGATAGCAGTGTTCCAATATCTCAGGGGTTGCCACAAAGAAGAGGGAGTCAAACTATTCTCCAAAGCACCTGAGGGTAGAACAAGAAGCAATGGGTGGAAACTAATGAAGCAGAGAAGCAACTTAGAACTAAGGAGAAATTTCCTGACAGAACAATCGATAAGTGGAACAACTTGCCTGCAGAAGTTGTGAATGCTCCAACACTGGAAATTTTTAAGAAAACGTTGGATAGCCATTTGTCTGAAATGGTGTAGGGTTTCCTGCCTAAGCAGGGAGTTGGGACTAGAAGACCTCCAAAGTCAACTCAAGTCAACTCAAGTCTAGTCTAAGCTATTTTTTACTCTACTCTACTCTACTCTATTCTACTCTATTCTACCCTACCCTACTCTAACCTAACCTAAGAAGGAACATTTGGAAGTGACCAGACTGAATATATGCACTCTGTTTTCAGAACTGTTGCACCTGGTGTTTAGAGACAGATTGAAGATTGAGGGTTTTTTGGAAACTATCATGGGAAAAGCGAGATAGGTGGTAGCTGTAGAAAAGGATTCCTCTTGAATTTTTGTAGATTATAAATACCTTTGAATGCTTGAAGAGAAAAATAGAAGATAAAAATTTGTTTTGCGAACGTGGGAGCAAGACAACTTTGAGTTTAGCATGATATCTTGGAACACCAGAGAATTAGACAGAGGGCCTTGTAGATTATAAATACTTTTCTTCACTCTTTCAACTTTTATATAAAGGGAGGCCCGGGCTGATTGACCTTGTGGATTATTGGGATTAGCTTCAATAATGTGGAACATTGGAGTATTAAAGATTGGGGACGCAGCGGGCTTTATGGATTACAAATACTAATTGACAGAAGATAAATATTTTCCCCCTTTTCCCTGTTTTGCATTCTTTAAGTTTTTCTCTTTTTTCTAAGGCCTGTGTGGATTGATTTTGGACTAACTCAGGGGTGAAATGCTACCAGTTTGCTCCGGTTCACGCGAACCGGTGGTGATAAAAACTACCGGTCTGGGCAAACCAGTAATAAAAAAAACCTACCAGTTTGGTCGAACCGATAGTTATAAAAGCTACCGGTTCGGGCGAACCACTAGTTAGCTACCGGTTTGGTTGAACCTGCAGTTTAAAAAGCTATTGGTTCCTCTGAACTGGTATTTTCGATGATCAAGCTGTGCAGCAGGCTTTAGCTTTGCTAAAAAGCAGTTTTAAAAATTGCTTCATGTAAACTCAAAGTTGGAGGAGTACCGAGCAGAACAAGATAACCAGAGGAAGCTATGCTGGCTGACAGCAACTTGAACCTGCTATTGTGATGTCCATGTTGTGGAAGAACACAAAAATAACCCAGTCCAAACAAGGGGGGAAAATGGAAGGAGAAAACACTCTGCACACCCGCTTCACTTCCTGAAGGGAGAATAGAAATCTAATAAAATTTCCCTTTCTTACTTGATTTGGAGGGTCAACCGCTGTTTGATCGCCGTCATAAAAACCAGAAACCTTCATTCTTTGTTTCTCTGTAAGGAATAAATAATTTCAAAATGCATAATTAACAAAATAGGAGGAGGTATTCTATAGAAGAGAAGAGAGAGCGAAGGGAAGACAGATGGGTAATCGGAGGATTTTCCATTACCTCCTGAGGTGTCCTGACTTTGATCTTCCCAATGGATCCTCCTGAAAAATAGCTCCTGAGGGGGATTTGATGGGTTCTTCCTTCCCTCAGGATCTCTGATCTCCACAGTGCAGCACTTCCAATAGGAGGAAGGAATAAAGAAGCAGAATTAACGTATTTCACACAAAATAAAATGGATTCTTATATTCAGAATAAAACCTCAAAGCCCCCAATATCCATCAGTGAGGTTGAGTGAGAAAACAATGGAACAATGTCCTACAAGAACTGGTGGGACATTGCCACATTTTATGAATGTCTGAGGCATTGGTAAGGAGGGGTGAAGCATTCAAACACATTCTCTATTCTTTTTTGAACTCTCACCTGCAACTGGACCTGCTTCTTCTGCTCCTCCGCCTGGCTCAGGAGGAAGCCTTCAGCCAGGGCCACCGCCTGGGAGCTGGTCTCTGCTCCACACTCCCGCACCCAGCCCTCCATCTCTGGGGGCAGGAGAGCCAGGAGCTGCTCCAGAACCACCAGGTCCAGCATCTGGGCTTTGGTGTGCTTTTCCGGTCTCAGCCATCGCCTGCAAAAGTCATGGAGTCGGCTGCAAAGTCCTCGGGGACCCTCAGCCTCCCGATATTGGATGAAATTCCAGGGCTGAACTTCTGAAGGGAGGATGGTTTCCTCCTCCAGGATCTCCTGCCTGGTCCTTGTCCAGAGCTTCCCAGGCTGAGCAGCTGAAGGGCCTTTTCCGGCTCCCTCCTTTCCCAAAGGTTGTGTCTCCATCCTTTCTCTCTCCTGCAGAGCAACTCCAAATGGCTCCAAGGACTCTTCTGGGTCTCCAGATGCCTTTTCCTTCACGGGACCATTTCTGGCGCCTCAGGACTCTGATCCCTCCAAGTGACTCCGCTCTTTTTTTCCTCAGGGAGAGAAAAGTTTGCCTTGGAAAGATTTCACATGATTTCGAGTTTCTGTACCTGAGATTGAAGGAAAAATAAATGGTGCTGGAATTTAGCCACTGAACAACCTTCACCCAACCTGCCTGGAGCCCCAAGCGGCTCATCCCAGCGCAGGGCCGGGAAGGAGGCAGCTGGAGAGGCCGCCCCGCTTCTCTCCCCCTCCGGAGACAGGATGGGGCCCTCGGGGAGCCTGGTGCGAATCCTGCCTCCTCCTCGCCCGGCTTCTCTCCTCTCCTGCTGGGCCTCCGCAAGGCCGACCCGACCCTCCCCCCACTCGGGCCCTTCCCCGGACCTCCGCCGCCTTCCCTGCATCCCCGCTTCTTCCGCTTCCCCTGCAGGGAGAGGGCGGCTGGGGAACATGGGACCCGGGAAGAGCCCCCAACTCACCCGGAGCACGTCTGCATCCCCCCCGCCAGACTCTCCCGCAGCCTCTCCGCCTCCTGCGGAGCCCCAGGGGTTAAGGAGAGCGAGTGCGGCCTCCTAGAGCGGCAAGCGTTTGTGATGTCATTTCCTTCCCAGTCTCCTCTGGAAAGCAGCTGTGACGTTTACCCTCCAGTGGACCAATGGGGAAGCGCATGACGTTACCGTCTCTTGGCAGAGACGCCCCCTGGTGGATTAGGGGCAAAGTGCCAGGATTGTAGAAAGCGCGGGAAAGAGGAACGCGTCTGAGGGGAAGGAAGAGGGCAGGGATGATGGGTTTGGGAGTATTGACATAAGGCCCACAGAAAATTCCAAGACTGCATGTCCAGTCTGACTGGTCACCACTGATCGCTTTCTTTTAACTGAAATTGTGCTACTTAGAATTTCGCAGAGGTGGACTGCAATCAATACCAAAGAGCTGAAATAATTTTAATAAGATCTGCACAGAGCCAAGATATGACTCCTCTCTCTGACTTCATTTTCCCCCAAAAGGAACCCTTACCTAAAGAGGCCATGATCCTACATGTCTCCAACATGACTTCTTGGTGCAAGGCTTTCTGGCCGAGATCCAGCAGTGACCACTCTTCACTGGTGAACTGAATTGCCACCTCCTCAAAGGAGACACGATCCTGAAGGAGGAAGAATTCCTGTGAACAGACTCAATTTGCAAGATCTCATTTAATCTGCATATCCAAAAAAACCACAGCTCTAATTCTTAATTAGATATTTCCTCAGCTGGACTCAACTTGTTATGTGATAAAACTATCCCCTGATCTCTCAAGGAGTGGTTACACATACCATGTTCTCTATAAAGATCATATAGGATGGCAGACTCTCCCTGAAGATCATCAAATCTGTTATATGCGTATTAATTGTATTCCTGATTTCATATTATTAATGAGTGTAAATTGGACCCCAGCAAGTAGCAAATTCAGGTTCCCACAGCTGATCATCTCTAGTTCAGCCCCGGTTAGTCACAGGATGAGGAACTACTTAACACCCTTAAGTTGAAAAGTCTGGGAAGAGACCAAGGTAAAACCACTTATAGATTACAACCAAACACTAGCATGGATTCAGTTCTTTAAAAGCCAAGCTGGAGTCATGAGAATCTTCAGTCTTTACTCATTTTTGCAAACCTCCTTAATGCCCCAAAGAGGAAACTCTGATCTTAAAAAGAAGGAATAGCTCTCACTGTAGATCTTTTATTCCACTGCATTTCTGCAAATTAGGTTGGCAGCTTCTTAGTGATCTTCCAAAAATGGTCAAAGGTGGCACTATTCCAGAGGAGTTTGTGATTATATCTATTAATTTTTTTTATTTTTAGATTTTATTGTATGAATTGCCAAGTGGCATTTGAGTCCAGCAGTATATAACTACCAAATAATTCTATAATTCTTTAAAAAAGAAAAAGAATATAAAATATATAAATATATATGTATAAAAATATATAATATAATATATATATATAATATAAATATAAAAATATATAAAAATAAAAAAATAAAAAATATATAAAATATTTATAAATATATATATATATTTATAAAATATTTATATTTATAATATAAAAATATTTATAAAATATTTATAAAAATATATTTATTTTTATAAATATTTATAAAAATATTTATAAAAAAATAAATAAAATAAAAAATATATAATATAAAAAGAATTCGACACTATAGAGCACTGCATAACAGAACAACTAGACACAAGAACAGTTTTTTCCCAAAGGCCATCACTCTGCTAAACAAATAATTCCCTCAACACTGTCAAACTATTTACTGAATCTGCACTACTATTAATCTTCTCATAGTTCCCATCACCAATCTCTTTCCACTTATGACTGTATGACTGTAACTTTGTTGCTGGCAATCCTTATGATTTATATTGATATATTGACCATCAATTGTGTTGTAAATGTTGTACCTTGATGAAGGTATCTTTTCTTTTATGTACACTGAGAGCATATGCACCAAAGACAAATTCCTTGTGTGTCCAATCACACTTGGCCAATAAAAAATTCTATTCTATTCTATTCTATTCTATTCTATTTTATTCTATACAATCTTGGGAAGCTGGTGGAATGTGAGTGATCATTAATTTGAACTCTAAATTCCCTACCCTGAGTTGGTCATAAACAGCAGTCTCATATGTTGAGACTCCACATGAAACTGTATGTCTCCCAAATTAGCTTCCCCATATTAGCCCCAGTCTTTTCCTTCCTACCTGAGTTAAAAGTGCAGCTGCTCTTTCAGTTCTGCCAGCAGGGGACCGAATGAATTAACAGTGACTCCATTTTTTTCCCTGCGAAAGAGACAGACAGGATGAAAGCTGAAAGGGGGTTAATTCCATTTTTTCTAACTGAAAGACTTCCTGTTCTGTGGAGGAAACCTGCATCCTACCATCTACCTTAGATAATAATAATAATAATAATAATAATAATAATAATAATAATAATAATAATAATAATAATAATAATAATAATATCAGAGTTGGAAAGGACCTTGGAGGTCTTCTAGTCCAACCCCCTGCCCAGGCAGGAAATCGTACACCATTTCAGACAAATGGCTATCCAACATTTTCTTAAAAATTTCCAGTGTTGGAGCATTCACAACTTCTGCAGGCAAGTTGTTCCACTGATTAATTGTTCTGTCAGGAAATTTCTCCTTAGTTCTAGGTTGCTTCTCTCCTTGATTAGTTTCCACCCATTGCTTCTTGTTCTACCCTCAGGTGCTTTGGAGAATAGCTTGACTCCCTCTTCTTTGTGGCAACCCCTGTGATATTGGAACACTGCTATCATGTCTCCCCTAGTCCTTCTTTTCATTAAACTAGGCATACCGAGTTCCTGCAACCGTTCTTCATATGTTTTAGCCTCCAGTCCCCTAATCATCTTCGTCGCTCTTTTCTGCACTCTTTCTAGAGTCTCAACATCCTTTTTACAATGTGGCGACCAAGTGAATGCAATATTCCAAGTGTGGCCTTACCAAGGCATTATAAAGTGGTAATGGGTTTCATTTGCCTTTAATGGGCTCCATCTTGAGAGCCAAGAGTAAGAGGAGAAGACCACAACCACAGCCTACGCTGAGGAACAAAACCAACTGGACCTGCCTCCTAAGCTTTTGGTCACCAACAAGACAAAGAAATATACTTTTGGCAACTAAAGAATTCACTCAACCATGGTAGATGCTGCCTCCAGCAGCCTGAAACAATCCTGTTCTATGTGGATTATGAAATCCTGGCACCTGCAAGGACAGATGTTGGAGATGGTCCAATAGAAATATATGTCAGAATTTACTTGAAATTATGTATCAAGGAAGACTGAAAACAGGTTGCTTCTGTCTGCATCGTTGAAAACAAAGAGAAGTATCTCAGGATGATGCAGTCAGAATGCAATCCAGGGTGACATCCGACACCCTCCACCCAAAGAGTCAGTTTCTGCTAACAGAGATTATTAAAAGTCAGTAAGTGGAATGAAGGATTTGTATGAATGCATGTTTTTATAAACCCTGACCAGAGAGTTTTATGGGCTGCGTCTCTAAGGCTAAGTTTGGGATCATCTTTGAAGATGGATTAAGGCGATTAGATGTAAGGAATAGCTTTAAATGCATACATAACTGTAAGACTTGAAGAGCCTGAAGTAAAATATTTTTACTGTAGTTAATTTGTTTGTTGAAATTGTGCTCTGCATGTGTGTTTTAATGTGTGGTTACTGTTTTGCCATACGCTCAGTTTCTTGTTCTATCACAGGGGTGTTAAACTCAAGGGCTGGATCCGGCCCCAGGGTGCTTAGATCTGGCCCGCAGGGCCAACTTTGAAATAGCACAGGACCAGCCCGTGGTGCCTCTGCCAGTGAAAACAGAGCATGCAGGCCTCCTGAGCTTCATTTTTTGTTGGCAAAGAGTTGCAGGAGGCTGTTGCGGCAGAAAACAGAGCTCAGGAGCCCGTTTTCACTGGCAGAGCGCAGGCGCCAACGTGAGTGACATTGAACTGGCCATACCCACCCTGGCCATGCCCATCCCAGCCCCACAAGGTCAGACACAACTCTGATGCAGCCCTTAATGAAATCAAGTTTGACACCCCTGTTCTGTCAGGTAAGAGGAACTGGAGCTATGGGAAATAGGGAACTATGTGCTAGCTATACCTGCTAAAAGAGCAATGTTGCAATGCTGAGGTTGACCGAATGGGAAAACTGCCCCGGTTGCTATGACGGCATAGCAAGGTCTGAAAAATCATGTGTTTGCAGTTTTAAGGTATATAATGTAATTGTTGTACCTCGCCCGTCCTCTCCGCAGCCGGGCCCCTCCCATCTCCTGCTATCTCAGCCAGAGACTGATAGTGAAGAAGAATGGCCTGGCATGCCTCCAGCCCCCAGCCCTGGCACCATGCCCGGACAGACTGAGCAAACAAACCTCCCTCCTATAGCATGTGAGCATGAAGCCAGCCACGAGCTAGAATTGCCAGCAGCTGAGCAGGAAGACGAAAAGTGGACAGATCCCCACTTCCGGAGAATGGAGAGGCGACGTCAGCAAAAGGAAGGGAGGGGCAGACCTGGATAAGTGCTGAGTCATGGAACCACACCCCATGGCCTATATAAAGGATCTGCTTTGTGGCATTCCTTGAGTCAGGCAAAGTCTCATCTGGTTGCTGAAGTCACACCTTGGATTCCTGCCTGCCCTGAGAACTCTGACAAGAATTTACAAAGCTGCAGAGGCTTCGTGGCCACGACAGTAATGTGGGTGGGGGCCAATTGGCCTCAAACCGTCCCCCTTTGACTGCTTGTCCAATTGACCCTCATTGCAATGTGATGTAAGTACCTTATGTTTGCTATGTTCTAAAATTCAATAAAGCTCTAAATCCTAAATTGAGACTTTTGTGGTATGCTGTCTTTTCAATTTTACAAGTGCAGCTTTGCTAATGATCTGGATTTTTCCCCTGACAACCTTCAAGTTTCTTTCTTTCTGAGTCCTCTTCTAATAAGTCCAATGACTAGATATGAGGATAAGGAGAATTAAAAAAAATTGGAATTTCTTTAGAAAACCTCCAACTATGTAGAGTGGCCTTCCCTTACCCAGTGAGGTATCCTGAGATTGACCTTCCTGCTTGGAGATCACTCTGCAACATGGCTCTTGAGAGGGACTTGTGCCCAGATTTCCCTCTGCACAATTAGTGCCCGCTTCCAGGAAGGACTTCAGAACCTGAAGTATAAGCAAAGAAGTTAAGAGACAAAGAACTGGAATTTCAATTTCGGCCCACAGCGTTGCTAGACCTTTTATGTTCATAATTTGGAATGGAAGAGGACGATGGAAAAATTGCTCCAAATATGTTGTTTGGAAGAATGCAGGAACAATGTTGCCGATAAGGTTCTCTAACCATCTTATTGTATTATCAGTACCCAAAATTCTTAGGAGACATTTAAGATTTCAATTACATTAAGATCACTCCATATTTCCCATGTCTCTCACCTGGTACCCTCCCTGTTGCTCCTCCTCTGCCTGACTCAGCAAGAAGCCTTCGGCCAGGGCCACCGCCTGGCAAGTGGTCTCCGCTCGGCACTCCCGCACCCAGCACTGCATCTCCCTGGGCAGGACAGTCAGAAACTGTTCCAAGATCACCCGGTCCAATATCTGAGCCTTGGTGTGCTTCTCGACCAGCAACCACCCACAGCAAAGATGGTGAAGGCGGCTGCAAAGCTCTCGCAGCCCCTCGGCCTCCTGAAAAGGGCTGTTCCTGAAGCGCCAGTGCTGAATCTCAGAACTGAGGGCTTCTTCCTCCTCCTCCAGGATCTTCCTGGGTTCTGCCCAGACTTCCCCAAAGCTCCCAGGTTGAGCAACAGCGGTGCCTTTTCCCACTCCCTCCCAGGCTGGTTGGTTTTCATCCATTTCCCGTCTTCTCTTACAGAGGAGTCAGCTCTCAAGTGGCATCCAGCTTTTTTACATGTGAGACAGAAAAGTAATGAACCACAGTGAAAGTGTGTAGAGATTCTCCATCATCCAGGTCCCAGTTGTCCCAAAGGTGCTTTTTTCCAGAGGACAACTAGACTTTCTTGTTTTTTTTCTTTTGAAGACGTTTTGCTCCCCATCCAAGCTTCTTCAGTTCCGACAGGATAGCGGGGAATGGAAGAATTTATATTCCTTGCAGACAGCTGATCACTTACATCCTTTTAGAGAGTTGTTGAAGCACTTGGAGGTTTATCCATGTCCTCAGGGTAATGAAACACTGTATGTTTTCATTCAAAAACAGTGATTTTTGAGTCAAAATCAGGCTCTATGGAAAGACCATCAAAGACCAGCCTTCCTTTTGGGGAGGGACTTCTGCAGAGGCGCAGCTCAACTCCTCTGACAGCAGAAAAACTCTTGGGTGTCTTTCCAATCTATCTCCCCCCACCCCAAAAAAAACCCTTGAAATGGGACGGTTTGCAGGTATATATATATATATGTCTGTCTTTGGTTATTCGGGCTTTCTCCCGCAGAAAATTGGAAGTGTCTTGGCGACGTTTCGACGAAGTCTCATTCGTCATCTTCAGGCTTCAGCTTCGTGCTTCTGGGAGCAATGTGTGATCGCAGCTGTTTCTTCCTTTTTAACTGTTAGTGGGGGTTTGAACTGATTGGGTGGGAGCTTGGCTGTGCTCTGATTGGATGGAGTTTTTTTGTGCTCTGATTGGCTGGGGGTGTGTCCTGTTTGGATGGGGGCTTGGTTGTGCTCAGATTAGTCTGAGTTGCAGGGGATTGAGCTGGTGAGTTGCATTGCTGTTGTTTGGCTTCGTGTTTGTGGTCGTGCTACATTGCTGTTGTTTGGCTTTGTGTTTGTGGTCGTGCTACATTGTAGCACGACCACAAACACAAAGCCAAACAACAGCAATGCAACTCACCAGCTCCAATCCCCCTGCAACTCAGACTAATCTGAGCACAACCAAGCCCCCACCCAATCAGTTAAAACCCCCACTAGCAGTTAAAAAGGAAGAAACAGCTGCGATCACACATTGCTCCTAGAAGCACGAAGCTGAACCCTGAAGATGACGAATGAGACTTCGTCGAAACGTCGCCAAGACACTTCCAATTTTACGTGGGAGAAAACCCGAATAACCAAAGACCTACATAAATATAAATATATATATATATTGCTAGACTAGCTGGGAAGCAAACCTGGTTAACGCACAATGTGAACCCTCCCTAACCTTTCCCCTCCCACCAGGGTTGCATCGCTTGCATGCACAGCCAGGAGCAGGAATCGGGGTGGGTGGGTGAGAGAGAACCCCGCCCCTCCCACAGCCAAAAGATTCCCAGGCTGAACCCCACAGGCGGCACTTCTCTCTCAGGCGGCGGCTGAGGCGGAGCATGCGCAGTGGCGCTCAGGGAGCCGGCAGCGAGAGCGCCCCCTGGCGGGGTATGCGGACAGTCCTTAATGACGCGAAGCGAAGGGGCGCTTCATTCTTCAGTGGGGAAAAGGGGTAGACGCCGCATAAAAGCCAGGTTGTTTGGCGGTGGGGGTGGGTCACCTCATTGGGAGGCCGGGAGGCCATTTTCCCTCCTGGCCCAGACTGTTATTTTGGGGCGGGGAGAGGGGGGGGTCGTCTTCATTGTCCCCCTGGCCGGCAAGTGCATGCAAAGGGTCCCCGGGACTCTCCCGCCTTCAGAAGTGGGAAGACTGACCCTGACTGAGCCCCTTGAACGTCCGGCGTTTTTATTTTATTTTTTTTGCCGCCTGCGGAGATGAAGGGGTTACAGCCAGCGAGCGGTGTTCTAGAGGGTCCGGAGATTATTCGACGCCCTCCACCCCGGTGGCGCGCATGCTCAGTCGCCCTCCGAGCGAGCGAGGCTGCCCTTTTTGCCTCGGCTGTGGGAACCTGGCGTTTGGAAAGGGGCGGGACTGAGGGAAGGAAAAGGAGAGGAAACCCGCGGGGAGGGGAGCGAAGGGAGGAGAATCCTTCGGATCACGTGAGCTGGGGAGCCAATGGCTGAAGAGCATCGTCTGTCAGGGGTTGGGGTTTTTTTGGTGGGAAACGGGTGTCTGGGCCGCCTCAGCCGCTCGTCTGCTGGGCGCGAATTTCTCTCCTTGCCCTGAGGAAAGAAAGACAGACTGACTGCACACACACACAAACAAAACACACACTCGCACTCATAATTTCCTCCTGGGAGAGGAGACGCTGCACCTGCCCAAAGCAAAACTGTTCTGACCTTGATAGAAGGGGTTAATGACTGAGGCGACCAGGCTTCTAACAATACGCTTTATTTATAACCGCAACTAACAAGGCAACCCTGGGACAAAAAGCGGAGCCGAAAAACAGCTGACAGCCCTTTTAGATCGGCTGTCAGAACGGCTCAGCCAATGGGAGACCAGGAAAACTCCCGCGTCCGCGAACCAGCCAATTAGGAGCGTCGCGTCATTTGTCGTTAGGGAAACATGCCAAACTCCAACAAAAACATTGACTGACTGACAGACTGACACACACAAACAACAGACTCACACTCATAATTTCCTCCTGGGAGAGGAGAGGCTGCACCCACCCAAAGAATAGAATAGAATAGAATTTTTTTTTATTGGCCAAGTGTGATTGGACACACAAGGAATTTGTCTCTGGTGCATAGGCTCTCAGTGTACATAAAAGAAAAGATACCTTCATCAAGGTACAACATTTACAACACTTATATATTGATATATTGATCATCAATTGTGTTGTAAATGTTGTACCTTGATGAAGGTATCTTTTCTTTTATGTACACTGAGAGCATATGCACCAAGACAAATTCCTTGTGTGTCCAATCACACTTGGACAATAAAAAATTCTATTCTATTCTTAATGGTAGTCATAGGGTACAAATTTAACACTTAATGATACAACAGTTCATGATAGTCATAGGGTAAAAATAAGCAATCAGGAAGCAATATCAGTATAAATTGTAATGATAAAAAGCAGCAAAGTTACAGTCATAAGTGGAAGGAGATGGGTGATGGGAATGATGAGAAGATTAAGCGAGACAATCCCCAGTTCCCTGACCTGAGGCAGTTCCTTTGTTATTACAGGTAGCCTTCAATTTACGACCACAATTGAGTCCCAAATTTCTGTTACTAAGGGAAACATTTGTTAAATAAATTTGGCCCTATTTTACAACCTTTCTTGCCACAGTGCTTAAGTCGTGCAGCTGTTAAGTTAGGCAGACGGTTGTTAAGTGAGTCTGGTTTTCCCATTGGCTTTGCTTGTCAGAAGCAAAGATGGACCAGGACACTGCAACTGTCATAAATATGACTTAGTTGCCAAGCATTGGAATTTTGATCGTGTGACCATGGAGATGCTACAATGCTTGTAAGTGTGAGAAATGGTCGTAAGTCACTTTTTTCAGTGCTGTTGTAACTTCGGTCACTAAACAAACTTGTAAGTTGAGGATTACCTGTGCTAAAAATGCCTCCATCTTTTTTTTTGCAGGATGTTTCAGCTTCAGTGAGGGGGTCCTGAATTGACTGCCTCCTTTAAAGGTGATGCAGGGAGAGAAAAATGCCTAGAAGGAATGACTATTGAGCCAAAGTGACACCCTTTTAGAAGGGAGACCATTTGAGGCAGATGTGTGGAAATAGAAGCCACTCTCTCCCTGCTGAACTTAAAAAGAGACCAAGGAAAGCTTGAAATGGAGATGGCTGACTGTGCTTGCTCTGCTTCAGAACTTTTAATAATGAAAAACCTCATTCTCCACAAGCTCCAGTCATTTTCCTTCCAAGACTACAGCCTGGGCAGCCCTGCCACTGGGCAATGCTCTCCAAAGCTGCCAAAAGAAATCTTAAGCGCTAGTTCATCAAGATGGTAGGCAAGTTCCTCCCTTCGGCAAGAGAAGCCATCAAGAATAACTAACACTCTGGCTCCTCAAATTAAATATATATTTAATGAATGTAACCTAATTAAATGTACAGGATGAATCAAATTTATGGTGTGGGGCTGTTTTTTCCAGATCCATGGACTTTTCTGCAAAAAAAATAAATAAAAAGCCTTCCAACTCCCTGCAAGAACCAGCTCTGAGGCAGCTTCGGGGAAGAAGGCCACAAGGAGCTGCCTTGGATAGGCCACATGGGCCTCTCGACCGCAGGAGGAAAAACGCCTGAAGTAAGCACTACATGGCAATTCTTGAGTGTTGGGCTGTCAATTGCCCCATTACCCAAGGCTTGTGCACAACTTCTGCCATGGCTGTTTGCTACACATGCCTCAGCTGCCACTGGCTTTGCAAAATTTTCTCGGAGTTGGTCCTCATATCTGAATGTGGCCAAGGTTGAGAAACAAATATTTAGAGCATCTCAGGCCATTTTGCAATGTGGCAGTGAAGTGGTAAACTAGATTTTCAAGCTTACTTATACCTGTGTCACTGACAGTGTTCTCTGCTAATAGTAAGTCCAGTCCCAGCCAGTTTGGGTACATGTAGGCCACTGGGTGATAACCACAATCAAATCCAGCTTTAAACTATAAATGTGCAAGCTTTGCTAGGCAACTGAGGATCTGAAACCCAAAGACTGCCTTACAAGACTTGACCTCTATATACTTTTTGTGTTTCATGGAGTTCTTCAGAGGCAGAAGGGTCATTTGGAAAGCACCCCAGCAGATCTTATCCCTCAGCACATGTTGGCTTGGATAGAGTCTAGGACAGGGGTGTCCAAAGTTTTTTTGGTGAGGGCCAAATACAGAAAAATAAGCAAAGGCCCGGGCCACACCATTGAACGGGGGTGGTGGTGGTGGGGCGCTAATTTTTTTATACCAGTTCTGTGGGCGTGGCTTATTTTGGGGTGTGGCTTGGTGGTCATGTGACTGGTGGGCGTGGCTTGGTGGTCATGTGACTGAGTGGATGTGGCTATGGGCATAGAAACTACTCAGAGGGCTAAAAAAAGTAATTTTTGACCAGTCCTCACACTTATGACCATCCTCACATTTATGCCCATTGCAGCATTTTTAACAACCATATCACTCATTTCACAACTGCTTCTCTTCACCATGGTTACAAGATAGGGTGCAAAATGTAAAGATAGTTGTAGGTGTGAGGACCAGTCAAAAGTGTGAGGACAGGTCAAAAATAACTTTTTCAGCCCTCCGAGTAGTCCTTATGCACAAAATGCTGCAACAGGCATAAATGATGACCGGTCATAAGTGTGAGGACTGGTCAAAAGTGTGAGAACCTGTCAGAAATCACTTTTTTCAGCCGTCTGGGTAGTCCCTATGCACAGTTTAGGCTTAAGTATACGAAAGTTTGGTGGTTGAGACACGAAGGACTTCACAGAGATGGCTATCAGTCATTCTGGATCTCAGTCTGCTTTTGTTCTGATTTAACAGAGAAAATGTTTGTTCACATATGTATGTTGAGCCGAACAGGCTCATCATTCTTTTTGCGTGGCGTCTCATCAGAGGAAACTTGGCATGATCCAAACTCTGATAGAAGTCAGGAGGAGAGAAGCTGATGTTGACTCTTCAGAGAATCATCACATTGCATTTCAATCAGTTCTAACTGCAGACTCTCCTCCACTTCTTCTGCATCCACCAGGAAGGGGGTCGAGAACAGCTTGATTTGTTTTTCAATGACAGAAAAATCTTGAAAACGCTGGTTGAATTCTGTCACAAGAGATGTAATTACAGAAACATATTTCTCCTTTTTAGCAGAAAGGTCTGCCTTTGGAAAAGCAGACTTGATTTCAGACAGCGAGGGAAGTGTGCAGCATTAAAGCTTCGTAGTTGTGTCTCAAACAGGCGGAGCTTTACACAGAAGGCTTTCATGTGCGCATACAGGTGTGACACCAGCTGTTCTTTGCCTTGTAGGTTCTTGTTCAGTGTATTCAGATGATGAGTAAGATCAACTAAAGATGCCAGGTCTGCCAGCCACAGAGGGTCACTCAGTTCATGAAGAGGTCGGTCCTTCTCTTTCAAAAATTGTCGATTTCTGATCTCAGCGAATAAAACCGCTGCAGCACAGAGCCGGCTGAGCCAGCGCACATCAGAGTGGTAGAGTACATCCCCGTATTCAGCATCCACGTCAGATAAGAAAGCTTGAAATTCCCTGTGGTACAGTCCTCTAGCTCGAATTATGTTGACAGTTTTTACAACAGTGTTCATCACATCGCCCAGCTGCACAGTCTTGGCACACAGTGCTTCTTGGTGGATTATACAGTGCATCCTAACAGCCTCACCTCCGCTCTCTTTTACCTTGACGCACACCATGGATGCCATTCCTTTGCACTCACCCGTCATGGCCGGAGCTCCATCCGTTGTTACTCCACAGAGCTTGTCCCATTTAAGCCCCATCTTTTCAACTGCCTCTGACACAGCGTCAAAAATATTTCCACCCGTCGTTGTGCCTTTTAGGCTCATCATATCAAGCAGCTCCTCCGTACAGCACAAATTATCATCGACTCCCCGCAAAAAAATTAAAAGCTGTGCGGTGTCTGTGGCGTCTGTGCTCTCATCGCATGCTATCGAGTAAAAATCAAAAGCACAAGCTTTCTCTCTCAGCTGAAGTTTCAGGTTAGCTGACAAGTCCTCGATTCTCCGCACCACTGTATTTCTGGATAAGGTCACGTTGTTGAAATCCTGCACTTTTTCCGGGCACATTACTTCTGTGACTTTGATGAGGCACTGCTTTATGAAATCACCGTCTGAGAACGGTTTGCCATGCTGGGCAATAAGTTTTGCGACTTCATAGCTTGCTGCTGTGGCGTTTTCCTGTATTTTGTTAGCACGAAATAAAAACTGTTGTTGAGCTTGCAGGCTAGCTGCCATTTGCTTGAATTTCTGTGCTCGTTTGGCACCTGTGTACGATCGTAGCTCTGATGCTTGGTCTCATAGTGCCGACGGACATTATACTCTTTCATCACGGCAACATCTTCATTGCAAATCAAACAGACACACTTTCCGTTGATTTCTTTAAAGAAATATTCATTTTCCCACCGTGTTTGAAATCTTCTACACTCACTTGCTATCTTGCGTTTCTTGTGCTGCCATTTCTGGTGACTCGTGGTAAATATTTAGGACTATATCAGAGGCCTGAAAACCTGGGACATTACAATACAGATGGATACAGTCAGTCTACTAAAAGCAACAATATGTGGATATCATCTTCATTTAAGGGGAAAATGTTTCATATTCATTCATCTTGGCCAGGGTGTCAAACTTGGTCCCTTAAGACTTGTGGACTTCAACTCCCAGAGTCCTCAGCCAGCAAAGCTGGCTGAGGAACTCTGGGAATTGAAATCCACAAGTCTTAAAGAGACCAAGTTTGGACACCAATCTTAACTTTGTTTTGTATTTGGTATGAACTTGAAACTCCCTTCGTTATTCCCTGCCCAAGGGGTGGAGGCGCGAGGAGCCTCGCCAGGCGGCCCGAGGAAGGCGAGGGTAGAACTGCTGGGGTCGGGCACAGCCAGCAGCCTCTTTCTCGCTTGCCGCCGCCTCCTCCACCCCCTCCCTTCGTTATTCCCTGCCCAAGGGGTGGAGGCGCGAGGAGCCTCACCAGGCGGCCCGAGGAAGGCGAGGGTAGAACTGCTGGGGTCGGGCACGGCCAGCAGCCTCTTTCCCGCTCGCCGCCGCCCCCTCCGCCCCCTCCCTTCGTTATTCCCTGCCCAAGGGGTGGAGGCGCGAGGAGCCTCGCCAGGCGGCCCGAGGAAGGCGAGGGTAGAACTGCTGGGGTCGGGCACAGCCAGCAGCCTCTTTCTCGCTCGCCGCCGCCTCCTCCGCCCCCTCCCTTCGTTATTCCCTGCCCAAGGGGTGGAGGCGCGAGGAGCCTTGCCAGGCGGCCCGAGGAAGGCGAGGGTAGAACTGCTGGGTCGGGCACGGCCAGCAGCCTCTTTCCCGCTCGCCGCCTCCTCCGCCCCCTCCCTTCATTATTCCCCACCCATGGGGAGGAGCCGCGAGCCTCGCAGCAAACCACCGGGCAAGCACCGGGAGGCGGCCGAAAAGGGCCATATTCAGTTATACTTTCAAAATTTGCTGCGGGCCAATAAAAACTGACCCGCGGGCCGTAGTTTGGACACCCCTGGTCTAGGACGACCCATTACCTTGTTTTCATAGGCCCAGGCACTACCTGCAGGCGCCACCAGAGGGTACACTACACTGCTCAACGCTGAATTGAATTGGGCGGTATATAAATTTGAAAAAATAAATAAATAAATATAAATAAATAAATTGCTGACCACCACTGCGCATGTTCCATTCTGTTTGCCTGTCTGGGCAGGACTCTGGAATCTACAGAACCGGCAGGAGGTGTACTGCGACCCAGAACAGTCCCCTCTGTTACCACCTGCAGGCAGAGCCTTCCCAGCTGTTATTGCAGGAGGGGAACTGTGGCTGCTCCTCAAGAGCCCCAGAACTGATAGAGAGAGGGAGATACCCCAGATTCCCCAAAAGGATTAACTTGAGGGTGGGAGCGAGAGGGGACTGTCCCCGCTCCATAACTGCTCCTGGCTGTGCATGCAAGAAATGCAGCATTGGGGGAAGGGAGATAAATAGCTGTGAGGGGGAAAGCCACAGGAAATAAGTGCTCCCATTCTGCATAAACCAGGTTTGCTTTCCAGCATTAAAAAAATATACAGAAAAGGGGTTTCTTGCCTGGCACACCTCCATTAAACTGCAAATGGTGTCATTTCAAGCTGAGTTTGTTTTTGTTTTTCTGGAGGAGTGTGGAACAGTTCAATTCTGGGCCTGAAAAGCCCTTTCTGGTTAGCTTGTAAATCCCCCAAGATTCTTCTCTACAGAAGACCCTTCCAAATGAGGATTGGTCTCCAAAGGGGGGAGAGGTTGAGATGAGAAAGGAACAGTCCTTGCACTGCCATTGAAACATCTCTTAATTCCCCCCCCCCCCCCGCTGCCATTGTGCCCTGAAGTTTCTTTCCCACCCACCCCCACCTCAGTTGTAAGTGCTGGAGGCAGCATGGGAGCTGAATGTTTTGAAAATTTTCCCCTTGCCTCTTTACACAACTAATTCAGATCCTAGGACTGAAAAAGGAGATACAGGAAATACACAGGGCCCTTCTGGATCCCTGTCAGAGAAGACTGGAAATGGATGCAACCCACCCAGCCGGGAAGGCAGTGGGAAGAGCACCCACTGCTGCTCAGCCTGGGAGCTGTGGAGAGGTTTGGGCAGGATCCAGGCAGAAGATCCCAGAGAAGGAAGCTCACAGTTCTGAGATTCAACATTGGCGCTTCAGGAACAGCCCCCTTCAGGAGGCTGAGGGGCCACGAGAGCTTTGCAGCCACCTTCATCACCTTTGCTGGGAGTGGTTGCAGCCTAGAAGCACACCAAGGCTCAGATATTGGACCGGGTGATCTTGGAGCAGTTTAGGGATCTCCTGCCAAGGGAGATGCAGTGCTAAATGCGGGAGTGCCAAGCGGAGACCAGTTGCCAGGCAGTGGCCCTAGCTGAAGGCTTCCTGCTGACCCAAGCAGAGGAGGAGCAGGGAGGACACCAGTAACTTTGTTGCTGGCAATCCTTATGATTTATATTGATATATTGACCATCAATTGTGTTGTAAATGTTGTACCTTGATGAACGTATCTTTTCTTTTATGTACACTGAGAGCATATGCACCAAGACAAATTCCTTGTCACACTTGGCCAATAAAAAATTCTATTCTATTCTATTCTATGAGAGACACTCCTCTTAGGAAATATAGAGAAATTTTAATGTGCTGGAATTCTTAAATGTTTCCTTCGGAGAGTTTTGGGGATTAATAATATGAGATGTTTAGAGAACTTCATTAGAGAAATTGTTCCAATGTTTTTCCAGAGGATGTATTTGGAAGAGTTCTTATTTATTTATTTATTTATTTATTTATTTATTTATTTATTTATTTATTTATTAAACTTATATACTGCACCATCTCCCATAGGACTCACAGGCATATTAAAACAATATAAAACAATATAATAAATAGACTTTTAAAACCCAGATTAAAATTAAATATTATCAAGGCCTGATCACTAAAACAATAAGAACCAATAAAACCCCCATTAAAATTTGTTTAAAACATTTTTGTTCTTAGGCTAGTCCCGCGCGCTGAAATAATAGAGTCTTCAGTTCACGTCTGAAGGTCCGGAGGTCAGGGAGTTGTCGTAATCCAGGAGGAAGCTCATTCCACAGGGCTGGTGCCGCCACAGAGAAGGCCCTCCCCCTGGGGGTCGCCAACCTGCATTGTTTGGTCGACGGCACCCTGAGGAGGGCCACTCTGTGGGAGCGCACAGATCGTTGGGAGGCAATCGGTGGCAGAAGGCGGTCTCGAAGGTATCCCGGTCCTAAGCCTTAATCCTTAATCCTCTTAATCCTCTTAATCCTCTTAATCGTCACTGATGAAGACAGATCTCTTGCAATATTGTAGGAATACTGTGAAAATCCAGTTCCTCTGATGCCCTGTGGTATTAACTCCTTTTCTTTGCCTATATTTTAGGTTCTGAAGTCCTTTCGGGAAGTGGGTACTAATTCTTCAGAGGAAAGGGTGAATCCACAAATCCCCCTCAGGAGCCATTTTTTAGAGGACTCTCCATGGAGGAAGATCACTAGGTAGAGAAAGATTCTTCTATATGATTGGAGATTTTTCAGAGAGATTCTAGTTTTTCTTAATTTTCTGTATCTTATATCTAGTTGTTGGACTTAATAGAAAATGATCCCAGAAGAAAAACTTAAGTCTCCCTCTTTATAGCTGAAGGCTTAAGTCCCATGAAAGTAGTTCCTTCAGTCCATTCACTACCTTTTCATGATTCCCTGTTAGTTGAAGATGGACTCTTCTGGGAATTGCCCTAAGTTGCATTTTCAGCTCCTCCATCCTGAGATATCATGGGATAACATGGGAGCCTCCTGTTTTGCCCTTGCTGCAGATGTGGTGTTTTCCTTCATTCTTGGCTCTCAAGATGGAGCCTTGAAAGGCTACTGGAGGCAGAGGGTAGGACTGGCAGATGGAGGTTTCCTTTGCAGAACAGAAAATCTTAAATCATCCCTACAAACTAGAAAAGATGGAGTTAATCCCTTCTTCCATCCTGTTTCTGTCCTTCCCAGGGAATACAATGGAGTCACTATTATATATCCGATCATCTCCTTGTACTGGTGGAGCTGAAAGAACAGCTGGACCTTCAGTTCAGGTAGGAAGGAAAAGATCAAAAGCTAATATGGGGGAACAGTTGAGACCTCCATTTTCATTTGGGGTCTCCAGATATCATGCTGCTGTTCATGAGCGACACAGGACAGGGAAAATAGAATTATAATGATCAGTTACACATGGTCTACCTCTCAAGACCATTTTGTAGATGTATTGAATAGTGGCTATATACCACTGGACTGAAATGCCACTTGGCAATTCATGCTATAAAACATAATAAAACTAACAGGCAAAATGACAATCTCCTCTCTAACAGCTCCACATTTGACTATTTTCAGAAGGTCAATAAGGAGGCTGCAATTTGCAGAAATGCAGTGGAATAAAAGATTATTGAGAGTTATTTCTTGTTTTCAAAGAGTTCAGAGTTTACTGTTCTGGGCTTTATGGACTTCACAAAAAAGTGAAGTCTGAAAACATTCCTTGCTCCACTTTGGCTTTTAAGAACTACATCCATGCTGGCTTTAGGATCCATTGCAGAAGTAGTTTTTAGCTGTTTTTAGCTGTTTTGTCTGGGAAAGTGATAAAGGGGTTAATGGTCCCTCTTCCTGTGACTAACTAGTAATGAACCTACTTTCCTGAGGGCATCTGGACTTGCCATCTGGTTAAATTCAATTTACCATAACTAATAACATGAAATATTTCAGGAGACAGGAATACAATCAATCCACAACTAACAACTTTAATAATCTTCAGATAAGGTCTGCTGTCCTACACCACTTAGATGGAGAGAATGTTACTGTGTTTCCCTGAAAATAGGACCCCATCTTATATTTTTTTGAATCCTGAATCCTTATTGCCATGCGCTCAAAAGCCCGATTGGGCTTATTATCAGGGGATGTCTTATTTTGGGGGAAACGGTATGTGTAACCACTCCTTGAGGGATCAGGATGATTTTATCCCGTATCATGTTGAGTTCAACTGAGGAAATGTAAATTAAGAATTATAACTCTGTGCTTTTTAGGGTTTGCAGATCAAAGGAGATCTTGTAAATTCTATCGAGTCTGCTCACAGGGATTCTTCCTTGTTCAGGTTCCTGTGGCCTTTGAGGAGGTGGCTGTTAATTTCACCAGTGAAGAGTGGTTGCTGCTAGATCCTAGCCAAAAAGCCTTGTATCAAGAAGTCATGTTGGAAACGTCTAGGATGGTGGCCTCTTTAGGTAAGGGTTCCTCTGGAGGTCTATGGAAATATTCAATCATCCAGATCATGGGTGTCCAAAAGGTGCTTTTTCAAGAGGCAACAGAACTTTGGTGGGGTTTTTTTGGAAGACGTTTCGCTTCTCATCCAAGAAACGTCTTCAGCTCTGACTGGATGGTGGGGAAGGATTTATACTCCTTGCAGACAGCTGGTCATTTGCATTCTTTTAGAGAGTCCTTGAGGCCACATGGAGGTTTATTTGTGTCCTCAGGGTCACCTGAGTAGTGCAAAGTTTTGTGCTACCCTCCTGTCAGAGAAGCTTCTTGAATGAGAAGCAAAATGTCTTCAAAGAAAAAACAGAATGTCCAGTTGACTCTTGAAAAAGCACCTTTGAGTTCCTCTAGAGCAGGGGTGTCAAACTCAAGGCCCAGGGGCCAAATCCAGCCTGCAGGGTGCTTTGATCTGGCCTGCGGGGCTGTCCTGGAAACAGCAAAGGATCGGCCCACAGTGCCTCTGCCAATGAAAACAGCTCCATTTTTGCTGGCAGAGGGTTGCAGGGGGCTGTTGCAGCCAAAAACGGAGCTTGGGAGCCTGTTTTTGTTGACACGAGTAACATCCACCTTGGCCACACCCACCCCAGCCCCCCCAAGGTCAAACACAACCCTGATGCGGCCGTCAATGAAATTGAGTTTGACATCCCTGCTTTAGAGGAAAATTATTAGATGGGATATTTACATATTAGGAAATCTATGCAAATATTGTTAAAATAATTTCTCTTTCTGTCTTACATTAATTCCAGTCCACCGCCACGGTCTTCTAAGTACCACAGTTTCAATTAGAAGAAAGGGATCCATCTGATGTCCAGTCAGTCTAGAAAGGGTTGATATGCAGTCTTGGGATGTTCCTTGGGCTCTATGTCAATACTGCAGAGGTGCTGGGGAGATAATCAGGAAGGGGATGTTTTTGCTTATTTTACTTGTCCTAATCAGTTAGAACAATCAATGGAATAGCTTGCCTCCTGGACTTTTGGGTGTATGTCACTGGAGGTTTTCAAAAATAGACTGGACAACCATTTGACTGGAATGGTATAAGCCCTCTTCTTCTACCTTGAGCAGGGAGTTGAATTAGAAGACCTCCGAGGTCCCTCCAGCCCTATGACTATAGGTTCTATATTCTAATCAGCAGTGTATTTTCCCCCACCATGATAGTGCAGTGATATGTTATCGTATCACATGCAGCTAAGGTGCAGTATGTGTCACTCAAATGACACATCATGATGTCAGGACCTGGACTGCAGGGAATTTTATTTGATTGATCCTATTTTCTGTTATGTTGTTGTTTTAAACTGTTACTAACTGCTCAGAATAACACAAGATCAGCAGCCACATAACTTTTATATTCGTCAGTTGTGCCCCTTTCTTGACCGGGATGCCTTACGCACAGTCACTCATGCTCTTGTTACCTCACCTGAACTACTGCAATGCTCTCTACATGGGGCTCCCCTTGAAGAGCACCCGGAGGCTCCAGTTGGTCCAGAATGCGGCTGCACGGGTGATAGAGGGAGCTACTCGTGGCTCCCATATAACACCGATCCTGCGCAAGCTGCACTGGCTACCTGTGGTCTTCCAGGTGCACTTCAAGGTGTTGGTTACCACCTTTAAAGCGCTCCATGGCTTAGGACCGGGTTACTTACGGGACCGCCTACTGCCACCGTTTTCCTCCCACCAACCCGTGCGCTCTCACAGAGAGGGACTCCTTAGGGTGCCATCAGCCAAGCAATGTCAGCTGGTGGCCCCCAGGGGAAGGGCCTTCTCTGTGGGGGCTCCTACCCTATGGAACGAACTCCCCCCTGGACTCCGACAACTCCCTGATCTTCGGACCTTTCGCCGCAAGCTGAAGACCTATCTATTTTTCCGCGCAGGACTGGCATAGAATTTTTAAATTTTATTATTGGGTTTTTAATATTTAATTGGGTTTTATGGTTTTTTAAATGTATTTTAAATTGGGCCAAATTTGAATACGTTTTTTAGTTATGGTTTTATTTGTATTATGTCATTGATTGTTGTTTTTACTTGTCTGTAAACCACCCTGAGTCCTTTAGGAGAAGGGTGGTATACAAATTAAATAAAATAATAATAATAATAATAATAATAATAATAATAATAATAATAATAATAATAATAATTATTATTATTATTATTATTATTATTATTATAATATTAGTACAGGTATTCCTCAATGCATGACTTTAATTGAATCTGATATTTAGGTCATAAATTACTTTTGGGGGTCATAAATCACTTGTAACTAACATTCATGCTGTCATTTTCCCTGTTCCTTTCCCTGCCCATGAATAGATGCAGGCTAGGGACTGGCACAGGGATTGTAACTATATGCCGTCAAGTTTCTGATTTTTTTTTCTTCCTTCTCAAGGAATTGATCACCAGAAGAATGACCATTGCCAAGAGAACGGTATAGTGTCATCACAAATGATCAAAATTGAAATATCAGACGAGACATGCACAAATAAGTGGGGAAGGAAGAGAGATGACAAAAGCCAATCTTACAACTGGAGAGAAAAATCCATTCTCAAAGACGCAGAAATGGGTCACCACTTCCTGACCCAATGTGATTACAAAGAAAGCAGCAAAGGAAATTGTCGTGGAACTGGGAAAAGATTCAAAGCAAAACTCAATTTTAGTAATAATAGCACAATTAAAAAAAGCTTCATCACTAACAATATTTTGCCCCAGAGAATGATCCATGCCCCAGAGAAGCCCTTTAAATGTATGAACTGTGGAAAGAGCTTTAGGTCGAGTAGTAATTTAACTTCCCATAAAAGGATCCACTCGGGGGAAAAGCCTCATAAATGCATAGAATGTGGGAAAAGCTTCCATATGAACAGTTCCCTTATTTTTCATAAAAGGATCCATACAGGAGAAAAACCCTATAAATGTATAGACTGTGGAAAGTGCTTCACAATAAGCAATTCCCTTAGTTATCATAAAAGAATCCATACGGGAGAGAAACCCTATCAGTGCTTAGTGTGTGGAAAGAGCTTCAGCCAAAGCAGTTCCCTTACTTCCCATAAAAGGGTCCACACAGGAGAGAAACCCTATAAATGCAGTCTGTGCGGAAAGAGCTTCAGGTACAGTGGTTCTCTTACTTCCCATAATAGGGTCCACTCAGGGGAGAAACCATATGAATGTGAAGATTGTGGGAAAAGCTTCAGTATGAAGAGTTCCCTTATTTCTCATAAAAGGATCCACACCGGAGAGAAACCTTATCAATGTATAGAGTGTGGGAAGAACTTCAGCACAAGCAGTGACCTTAGTTCCCATAGCACGATCCACACAAGGGAGAAAAAATATGCATGCATGATGTGTAAAAAGAGTTTCAGATCACGGAAACAACTTACTTCACATAATAGGAGGATGCATACAGCAGAGAAACCCTATAAGTGCCCGGACTGTGGAAAAAGCTTCAGCATGAACAGTTTCCTTAGTTCTCATAAAAGGGTCCATACTGGAGAGAAACTGTTTCAATGCTTGGAATGTGGGAAGAACTTCAACACGAGCAATGACCTGACTTCCCATAAAAGGGTCCACACGGGAGAGAAACCTTATCAATGTATAGAGTGTGGGAAGAACTTCAGCACAAGCAGTGACCTTAGTTCCCATAGCACGATCCACACAAGGGAGAAAAAATATGCATGCATGATGTGTAAAAAGAGTTTCAGATCAAGGAAACAACTTACTTCACATAAAAGGAGGATGCATACAGCAGAGAAACCCTATAAGTGCCCGGACTGTGGAAAAAGCTTCAGCATGAACAGTTTCCTTAGTTCTCATAAAAGGGTCCATACTGGAGAGAAACTGTTTCAATGCTTGGAATGTGGGAAGAACTTCAACACGAGCAATGACCTGACTTCCCATAAAAGGGTCCACACGGGAGAGAAACCCTATCAATGCGTAGAATGTGGAAAGAGCTTCAGTATGAATAGTTCCCTTACTTGTCATAAAAGGATCCATACAGGAGAGAAAAAATATGCATGCATGGTGTGTGGAAAGAACTTCATGTGGAGCAATCAACTTACATCCCATAAAAGGATGCATACCGGGGAAAAACCCTATAAATGCATGGACTGTGGAAAAAGCTTCAGCATGAACAGTTCCCTAACTTCTCATAAACAGGTTCATACAGGAGAGAAACCTTATCAATGCGCTGAGTGTGGAAAGAGTTTCGGTAAGAACAGCTCCCTTATTTCTCATCAAAGGGTCCATACAGGAGAGAAACCCTATAAATGCATAGTGTGTGGAAAAAGCTTCGGTATGAGCAGTTCACTTACTTCACATAAAAGGATCCATACGGGAGAAAAACCCTACAAATGCTTAGAGTGTGGGAGGTGTTTCAGCACAGGATGTAACCTTAATTGCCATAAAAGGATCCATTCAGGAGAGAAACCCTATCAATGCATAGAATGTGGAAAGAGCTTCAGGACAAACTGTAACCTTAACTCCCACAGAAAGATACACACAGGAGAGAAACCCTATAAATGCATAGATTGTGGGAAGATTTTCAGAAAAATCAGCGATTTTACTTCCCATAAAAGGGTTCACATTGATCAACTAAAGATACCTTTCAAGTTATCACCATAATTTAGCCTGTTCATGATTGCAAAGTAGGTCATTTATGTGACCAGCCCAATTTTATAACTTTTTTTGCAATAGTCCTTAAGCAAATCATTCCAAATCAAGTTTATTGCAGTCGGAGACCAGAACAAATAAAAATATTCAAGGAATATCCAGTATAAAATTTAAGAATAAAATAGTAAATAACAGATATTAAAGTCACAATTTGGCATCCAATCTGTCAGTTACACATGCCCTAACTATACTATAATATCAGTCCTGAAACTGCGGGTCATAGTTTTAAATACTAAAATGCAAAAGAGTAGCAATGCAAAAGGATTTGTTAAATTAGTTGTGTAAAAGAGCTATGATGGATTAATCATGTGTTTCCAATGAATTCCCAGCAGAAACTAGCTGCACTGTAATGACAGTCTGTTTGTCTTAAAGCAGCCACTGGAGATAAGCAGTGTCAGAACGGCCTGATAATTATTGGGAGAATTTTTTTAATATATAGAAAGAGCATCACAGGAGTATGTGTCCAACAGTCCCCACCTCTCCTGAGCCACAGGAGCAGTGTCTTTCAGTCAATGGTATCTTTTTATACTTGCCATGTAGGATGGCCAATGGAAGTGCATGGCACCGTGCAAGCACAAATACTTTCAGGTTGTTCGCCGTTTCCAACTGGCTAAGATAACTGGCAGGAGTAACAACATAGAGTCTGGAGCCAGAAAAAATGGAGCTTTCTCTAAGTCTGCTTGCCTCACGATGTCTTCTACTCTTTGTTGCAAGATTTGTCTTGCTTGGTTGTAGTCCAACTTAAGTATTGAAGCTGGAAAAAAGCCTAGTTTGGCAAGGTTGAACTTGACAGCCTTGATCCATGAAGAGGAGAATTTGTCTTGGAGGATTAATAGAAAGGATTAATGGAGCAAGACCTTGCCGGAAGAAATTAAGCTTTAGTCAAAGATTTAAAGAAGCTGTACAGATTTTTGCTTCGACTTTTATCAATCCTGCCTCCAGGTGCAGAAGTGCATTTGAAAAACAACGCAGCAGCTGGAGAATTGCTCTAATAAATTTGGATTGAACTCTTTCCAATGGTGTGAAACACTAAACTGAGGATCCTGTAAAGAAGCTGTGCTAGCAACTTGGCCAGAAAGAGCTTAATTGCAGCAGGAACATAATATCCTCCCTTTGTGCAGAAAAAAATTGAAGATGGTGTTCATTGATCTTTGGCCAGAGGCAGCAAGATATTTGCCATATGCTTTTCTTGAGCCAGTGGCATGGATAACCATCCCTAAGTACTTAAACGTAGTTACCTACTCTATATTATGACCATTAAGATACCATGAGCAGAGTTTCGGCCTTTCTGCAAAGGCCATAACCGTGGTTTTCTCATAATCCAAATCGTTTATTATAATTACAATACTGGATGAGGGCTTACAAGGCTTTTAAGTTCTACTGGTGTCCTGGAGAGAGTCACAGCAGCATCTCCATAGTGCAGCAGGATGATGTTTCGATCACCTATTTTTGAGGGTGGCAATTTGATTTAACCATTTAATGGACAGACTGATCCAAGAGTGAACACACTTTCTCTGAGCAGAAGACACACATTGGGAATATTGAAAAGGTGCTCAGGAAGGGCTTCATTCTAAAAAAAGCATAGAGGGAATTGTTGACTGCTTGAACAATAACAAAATTTGCATGCATTGCCTTCTCCCTGATAACCATTCTGCGTGTCATAAATCTATCTGCATTCGTAGCTGAGCAGCCTAAGCAGCTCAGAGACAGCCTAACAGCTTTTCTATCACTTTTAACGCCCTCTATTCGTTCTGTCGTAAATTTGCAAGGTAACCTGGTTGGTCTGCAAACAGAAATTATATTGTTCATCTCTTGGACCTTTGTCTGATTGTTATTTTCTTAGTAAGTGTTCTTCCCTCTCACATTTTTGAGAGAGAGAAGGGCCTGCTCTAGTTTCAGTTTCTGAATTAGCCATCCCTTGTCTATCAATAGGGGCAACAGGTGTGTCGTGAGTTCTGCGATATTCGGGTGACTCTTTTTCATGCAGTCAACCTTATTTATGACAGTTGATAAAAGTTCATAGATTGAATTTAATTCGAGCTGTAAGCAAACATTGTCTGGAAAGGAAATCTGTTACATTCTCCCTTTTTAAATTTGTTTACATTCCCATCCTGTGCGAGGAAAGCAGCTGTCAATCAGACCGCTGAGTTCTGAGGAGGGGAGAAGAAAGAAAAATGAGGGAAAAAGAAAGTTCTATAAACTGTTGGCTTTCAAGTTCAGTTTGTAAAGCCCATTCCAATGAGTCACATAAATAGACAAGGAGACATCTGACAAGGAGACTACAGATGAGTTAACTGGAGCAGACTGTTTGCAGTATAATCTTCCATTTTCTGCTGCTTCAATGGCTTGGCAGTGTGCACACAGTCTCTTTCTCCTTTTCCCCATTCTTAAAAATCCTGGCTTCCGGTATTGTTAAAATGTAGCTAGAACAAATTGGTAGCCATTCCAATAATTGTGCTTTTAAAAAGGTCAGATATAGCTTAAAAATGGGTTAAAATACAAAGTTAAAAAAAAAAGCTTTTTTAGTTTTGGAAGACCTCTTTACAGCTGTTGCTCCTCCCATTCCAGCCATTAACTGAATCCATGGTTATTGTGCAAATGCTGCAGTCTTTAAGCAAACCAATGAGTCATTATGGGTGAAGTTTGGCTGAAAACCAGCATTTCCAAGTTTTGACAAAACCAACATAAAAGGTGCTAACATGACAATGGGACACTTTAAAAGGCTATATATCTGTATTTATTTATTTATTTATTTATTCTGTTATATTATTTAGTGTATATTGGAGGTGGTGACACTTTGAGAGCTGTATGCAACAAAATTTCACTTTAATGTATGCCGATTAGTATACATTCAAAATGACAATAAAGTTATTATTCTAATCTAAATGCAGCCTGGTTGCCGAGTGATCAAATTGCAGCCATATGACCATGGAGGGGTAGGGGGGTGTCCCAACTATTGGAACTTTGAATTTCACCAGGTATGTCCATCAGAATCTAAACAGTTGGTAAGTGACCAGTCCTAAGTTGAGTACCTGTATAGAAATATTCACAATGTAAAAAGCATTTTTGTAAAAAATCAGGCCCTTTCTCATAACAGGAATCATAGAAAGGAGAAAAAATATAAATATAAGATGTACAAAACAAACGTCAGGTAGAGCAAATAACAGTTCCCTTAAAGAGCCTATTTGGTGTAATGGTTAAGGCATCAGGCTAGAAAGGGGAGATGAGTTCTAATCCTGTCCTAGCCATGAAAGCCAGCTGGGTGATTAATAGGCCAGTCTGTCAGGTGTGCCTCCGTTCAGAACCCAAGAAAGAAAACCTCCGACTCCATATTTTTAGAGCAAGGTGCTTTTACTGGGTAGAACTGAATGCAGCAAAAGGAAAGCAAGATCTGAATATAGAAGTAACCTATACAAGCATATCCCTCATAAATCCCTCCTCCCTCCAAAGGTCAAACAATCTAGTCCAATTCATTTCTTCTTAGGCTTCACAGTGGTGTTCTTCAGGTGACTCTGCTTCTCTGGTATGCAGAGTTTGTTAGTGTCATCCCCCGTCTTGGAGTTTGAATTCCTCCTCCCCCTCTTTGTATGGCAGCTGAAGTAATCTTAAAGGAACATTACCCCATTCCTAATATTTAACACTAACATAGCAATAAAACATTTAACTAAGCAATAAACAGTAATAAAACAATTAAACACTTAACTAAGTAAATATAACAGTCAAGATAGCATGCGGAGGCTGACAGTCACTCTCTCAACCCAACTCACCTCACAGGATGATTATTGTGGGGAAAAGAGGACGAAAGAGTGCTAGTTATATATATAGCTATATACATTAAAATAACATTGAGTTTATAAAACTAAAGGCGAGATACAAATAAATAAAAATAATAAATAAAAGGGAACATATGGGGGGGATGCCTGCCTCATGTTCCCTTTTATTTGTCCTTAATTTCCACTATGATATGAAACTATATAAAGGCATGAAACCCAGAATCTGCCTCATTTCCTGTAATGGAATGTGTAGATGACCTTAGCAGATGAGGGGAAAGAGAAATTTCCTAAGAATCAGATAATAGGAAATGTTTCCATCTTCAACTTTGCAGGACTCTGTTAATGTACTGGTAACCTTACAATAAGGCAGAATTAATTCTTCTAGTTATGTTTCCTGTCTTGTCTACCTGGGAAGCCTGATACTTCCACAATGGAATCCACTCTAAGGATCCTGTAACTATAAGCAATCAGTGGAAAGGGGTTGAGCAAAAAGCATAAAAATATTCAAAGCCAAATCAGATTCAAAAAAGCATTACCAAATCCATATTGAAAGAAAAAGGATCACTACTGCAGAATTACAATTCAACATTGAGTTTATCTTTACAAAAGTCAGTACAGGAGAGAAAATACATGAATGGTTCAGATGGCACAATTACCTAATTAGAAGAATCCATACAAGGAGAAGTTCTTAGTGTGAAAAACACTTCTGTCAAAAATGTAACCTTATTTTGCATCACAGGTTCCATATAGGGGAGAAACTAAAAATCCATGGAGTATGGAGAGTTGCAGTTGGAACAATGACCTGACTTCCTATAAAGGATCCATGCAGGAAAGAAACCTATAAGAGCTTCAGCAAAAGGAGCCTTTTTTTCCTATAAAAAAATCCACTCTGGAGAAAATATAAATACATGGGATCTGGGAACAACTTCTACACTTAATCTCCATAAAAGTCTGCACATGGAAAAAACATAAATGCATGGAATGTGGGATGAGCTTCAGATGGCAGTTACCTAATTTGCCATAAAAAAGACCACAGGAAGAAACCATATGGTTGTATGGTAAAATTTTCATGAAGAGCTGTTACCTTGTGTTCTCATAAAAGGATCCACGTGAGAGAAACTATACATATGTGGGAAAAGTTTCTGGAAAAGCAGTTCAGGAGCTTCCTAAAACAGTCACTGTTTTAGAGATGCTGGCTTCCTGAGCCTGCATGGAGCAGAACTGGGTTTTGGTCATGCTCCTGTTCTAATGGCCAAAACATACCAAAACTGATTGCTTACCACTATGCAGAAAAAATTCTGTGTCACATGAGAGTCATTCAGGTTGTTATACCTTTAGGTATCTTACCGCAAAGCATGATGTGGAAGTTCACACGGCCCTCCCAAGCTCTGTTTTCGCTGGCAGAGGGTTGCCGGAGGCTTTCCCAGTCAAAAACAGTTTGGGAGCCCATTTTCCCTGGCAGAGCACTCAGGCCACCACAGGGGCCCCTGACACACAAGTGACATCAAACTGGCCACACCCACCCTGACCATCCCTCCCCTCAGGTCAAACACAACCCTGATGCGGCCCTCAATGAAATTGAGTTTGACACCCTTGATCTAGGCCATCCTGAAGAATGATAGATTTTAAATGTTTTGCTTAGAACAGCATGCAAAAAAACCCCTCCTTTTTGTCCTTTAACTTGGAATAGATTAAAAAATAGATTTAGGCTTAAAAGTAAGGAACTGCAAGAAAGCCCAACATATGATCTCTTTGTTTTGGGTTTACATTTTGTTCCATCCTCTTTTTCTCTCTGAATACAGTAAGTAAAAAAAATCTGTGAGGGCCTAAAGTGAATATAATTGCAAAGCCTTCTTGATTGCAAAACTCAGTGTATGGGGTCATCCTTGCCTCCAGTAAAAAAACAACCCAACTTTCGTTCATTTTAAGGCCTAAAATTGAGGCTCTTTTCCAGAGCTTTGTGCCACTGCAATGCTGGGATAGAGGACAGAGATGGGACAGTTTGACATTTCGATTTTCCTTCTGTGTTCTCAAGCCAGGCTCTGATTTTGGGGACCACTTAGAGATTTTGTCCAGGACAATCTCTCATGAATGACAGCAAATATACCTGTCCCAGGAAAATATTGCAGGATCCAATCTGGCTCAGTTACTGGGACCAGAGATTGTCTTCTAAACTTTCAGACTTGTGCTGGAACCCATCCTCAGGGAACTTCTCTTTACCAGAATGTGTGCTTTCACATAAATAGTACTTATATGGTGCCTGGTTGTGTGTGGCTTTTTAGTTGTTGATTAGGATCTGGATAGCTGGCTTTTTAGTTGTTGACTGTTGTTTCCTTGTGCTGCAAGTCCTCATTTGTCCTCCAAGAACAATCTCTCCCTGTGTCTTTTTCCAGCTGTGCCCCACTATTGAGGGAGCGAAGAAAGGGAAGCTTATTCTAGAGGGCTCAACCCAGAATAGGAATTTAGACTCTCCTCTTTGTTGGGGCCCAGTTGGGAGACCACCAGGAGATCCTATGCACAAAAGAGGAAGCTGTCAAAGGCTGTCCATGAGTCTGAGGTGAAGTACAAGGGCCCAGAGATCCCCTGCCAGGGGGACACCTTGACAGGACCCAGGTCACCAGAGGATCATCTCTGTCCATGCTTCTCTCACCCAAGGCCCATCAAGACGGTGCTGCCTCTCTTCTCTCAGGAGTAGTGTGTGAGCTTATTTGAGTACTCCTTCCTTCCTTCCCTTCTTTCATCTTTTGTTTCTTCTTTCTTTTTTCCTTTCCATCCTTCTTTCTTTCCAATTTTCCTTCCTTTCTTCTTCTTTTCCTTCCTTCCCTTCTTTCATCTTTTGTTTCTTTCTTTTTTCCTTTCCATCCTTCTTTCTTTTTCCTTTCCATCCTTCTTTCTTTTTCCTTCTTTTCCTTCCTTCCCTTCTTTCATCTTTTGTTTCTTTCTTTTTTCCTTTCCATCCTTCTTTCTTTCCAATTTTCCTTCCTTTCTTCTTCTTTTCCTTCCTTCCTTCCCTTCTTTCATCTTTTCTTCCTTCTTCCTTCTTTCCTTTCCATCCTTCCTCTTTCTTTCCAGTCTTCCTTACCGACTGACTGACTGCCGCGGCTGAGGCGACTCAGAAACTTCTTTCCCGCCCAAACTGACACTTCTCGCCTTCTATTGGCTACCCCCGCTCACGTGGCCCAGGGCGCTCCACTCCCATCCCCGCCTCCAGAGCGCCGGGCGCCCAGAGGCTTCGGGTGCCGCGGCGGGAGGGGCAGCCTTTGAGGACGCCTGGCCTCTCTAGGACTCCGCGCTCGCTCGCTGTAACCCTTTCGTCTCCGCAGGCGGCAAAGAAAGAGAGTCGAGGTGTGCAGAGTCACCTCGTGGGAAGCAAGCCAAAGTGGGGGTGGGGAGAGAAGGAGAACATGCAAAGGGCTCAGTCAGGGTTAGTCATCCCAGTCCAGGAGGTGGGTGGGATGAGGAGAGTCCATGGTCCCTTTGCATGCAAACACCCCCCCACCCCACCCAAAAAAATAACTGTCCTTGCAAGGAGTCTCGAACCACCCTCCCCTTTCCTGGGAAAAGCCTCGACAAGACTTAAGTTTAACTCATAGAATCATCTATTACAATGTCCTTCCTGTCGAAAACTACTTCAGCTTCAATTGCAACAATACACGAGCACACAATAGATTTAAGCTTAATGTTAACCTCTCCAATCTTGATTGCAGAAAACATGACTTCAATAACAGAGTTGTTAATGCCTGGAATACACTACCTGACTCTGTGATTTCTTCCCAAAATCCCCAAAGCTTCAACCAAAAACTGTCTCCTATTGACCTCTTCCCATTCTTAAGAGGTCTGTAAGGGGCGTGCATAAGAGCACAAGCATGCCTACCATTCCTGTCCTATTGTTTCCTTTCGTTATATCCAATTAATATAGTTATTACATACTCATGCTTATATATATGCTTATATATTGTTTAGTTATTTCATGCTTATATATACTGTGTGACAAAATAAATAAATATAAATAAATAAATAAAAAGGGAGAAGGGAGGTTTTTGCATTGCAAACTCAAGTAGGACAATGCATTCCTTTCCCTCTTTATTCCGCCCTTTGCTACCTTGTATGCGACTCAAGGCACCAACTTCATCACAACGGTCCTGTGAGGTTGTGCAGATCTTGTTCAAAGGCTTGGAGGCTAAACCATATGGAGAAAGGTTGGAAGATTTGGGTTTGTCTAGTTTGCAGAAAAGAAGGACTAGGGGGGGACAAGAGAGCAGGATTCCAGTATTTGGTGGGCTGCCACAAAGAAAGAAGGGGTCAACTTTATTTTATTCATTAAGAGTTGTAAACCTAATCTTGCGTAGCTTCTTCTCCCATAACATTACACTACTAACCAGAGCATACAAAACATTTGCTAGACCAATTCTCGAATACAGCTCATCTGTCTGGAACCCACACTGCATATGGGACATTAATACAATTGAGCGCGTCCAGAAATATTTCACAAGAAGAGTCCTTCATTCCTCTGCTCACAAGAAAATACCTTATGCCACCAGACTTGAAATTCTGGGTTTAGAAAATCTAGAACTACGCCGCCTTCGGTATGACCTGAGCATAGCTCATAAAATCATCTGCTACAATGTCCTTCCTGTCAATGACTACTTCAGCTTCAACCACAACAATACACGAGCACACAATAGATTCAAACTTAAAGTGAACTGCTCCAATCTCGATTGCAGAAAATATGACTTCAGTAACAGAGTTGTTAATGCCTGGAATGTACTAGCAGACTCCGTGGTCTCATCCCAAAATCCCCAAAACTTTAACCTAAGACTGTCTACTGCTGACCTCACCCCATTCCTAAGAGGTCTGTAAGGGGTGTGCATAAGAGCACCAGCGTGCCTACTGTCCCTGTCCTAATGTTCCCTTTAGTTGTATTCATTTTATATAGTCAAATCATGCTTATACTTATATATATTATTTAATATGTATTTGACAAAACAAACAAACTTATTTTCCAAAGCACCAGAAAGCAAGAAACAACAGATGGAAACTAATCAAGGAGAGACGCAATCTGGAATTAAGGAGAAATTTCCTGACAGAACAATTTTATTTATTTATTTTATTTATTTATCACATTTCTATATCGCTCTTTTCCAAAGACTCAGGGCGGTTTACATTTATAAGAACATTATTAAAAATCTAATTCAAAATTTGGCCCTATAATTAACCAGTGGAACAGCTTGTCCATCACAGGATGTTTTTAAGAAGCGACTGGACAGTCACTTATCTGAAATGATATAGGGTCTCCTGCTTGAGCTGGGCTAGAAGACCTCCAAGGTCCCTTCCAGCTAGCTATTCTATTCTAATGTACGCTACTCCACTCCACTCAACCCAGCTGAAAAGGACTTAAAAATGGTTTTATTGATCCAACAGCGTACCATACGCGCAATATTTTTTTTAAGGATTTACATTTCTTGATTTAAGTGGCTCAACAGGCTAATGCAGTCTGTTATTAACACAGCTGCCTGCAATTACTGCAGGTTCAAGTCCTACCAGGCCCAAGGTTGACTCAGCCTTCCATCCTTTATAAGGTAGGTAAAATGAGGATCCAGATTGTTGAGGGCAATAAAAGTTGACTTTGTATATAATATACAAATGGATGAAGACTATTGCTTAACACAATGTAAGCCGCCCTGAGTCTTCAGAGAAGGGCGGGATATAAATTCAAATTAAAAAAAAAAAAAGAATAGGATAGATTTTTTTTTAAAAATTATTCATTGTTCAGTTCCTCGGATTAATCAGTACCGTATTTTCTATTTCTCCAGATTTTCAAACGTCACCTTAGTGCAGTGTTTCTCAACTGTGGCAACTTGAAGATGTGTGGACTTCAACTCCCAGAATTCCCCAGCTAGCCAGCTGGCTGGGGAATTCTGGGAATTGAAGTCCACACATCCTCAAGTTGCCACGATTGAGAAACACTGCCTTAGTGCAAGGTCCTATCCAGCCCCCTTCTGATTCTGATTTGGAGTTGTTGTTGATTTTTTGCATCTGATATTAAGATGGATATGTGGATCCTCCGCGGTCTTCCAATTCAGGGGTCTCCAACCTTGGCAACTTTAAGCCTGGAGGACTTCAACTCCCAGATTCTGGGAGTTGCAGTCCACCAGGCTTAAAGTTGCCAAGGTTGGAGACCCCTGTTCTAATTCTAATTCCCGCAGTTTCGCAGCTAGAAGAAAGGACCAGTCTGGGGCGGCGTGGGGAGGGAGGACGAGGGCGGGGAGACGACACAATCATTGCCGGGATCTGCTTTGGGGTCCGCCGTCAATCCTGCGGAGCTGCGGGGGAAGATAATCGGAAAGGGGCTGCCTAGGGGGCGCCCGCCTCAATGTCGACTACCTGAGCGCCACTGCGCATGCTCCGCCACGTCTGCCCAGCTGGGAAGGAGCGACTGTGAGCTGAGCCCTGGGAAGGTGGGGAGGAAGGGATCCCGCAAGCCCGGCTTGACAGAGAAATAGCTGGAGGGAGGCTAAAGGAAAGCAGCTCTTCACATTTGCATCAATCAACCAGGTTCGCTCCCCAGCATTTTGAACAAAGAACCTGGCACTCCCTGCCTGGCACTCCTTCGCCACCCTCTGCAAACAGATCCCTTTCAAGCTTTGGGGTGGGGAGGAGGGATCAAAAAGACACCCCCCCCAAGAGTTTTTCTGCTGCTGGGGGAGCCGAGCGGGCACCTTCCAGAGAAGACGCTCCCCAAAATGAGGTGCATGTCAAGAGAGTTGAAGGAGGGACAATCCTTCCACTGATTTCCACTGAAATCTTTCGGAGATTTCAGAGAAAGATTTCCGCTGAAATCTTTCCGAGTCCGAAAGATTTCTTGGGTTTGCCCCCCTCTCCTCCAAAGCGTTACTTGGCCCTGAATTTGATCATACAATGGTAGTTTCTGAATTGAGAACAGTACGTAATTCCTGAGGTTTCTTTTCTTTTTCCGCCTCAGATGTAAAACAAACGGGAGGCCTCTTGAGAGCTGAATGGCTTGAGAATCATCCCCCAACCTCTCTGGGCAACTCCTCCAGATCCCAGGACTGAAAAGACCTCTGGAAACCCAGGAGATCCGCAGGACCCTTCTGGATCCCTGTCAGAGAAAAGATTGGAAATGGATGGAAACCAGCCAACCTGGAAGCAAGTGGGAAAAGGGCCTGTTGCCGCTCAGCCTGGGAGTTTTGGGCAGCTTTGGGTAGGACCTGGGCAGAAGATCCCAGAGAAGGAAGGTCTCAGTTCTGAGATCCAACACTGGCACTTCAGGAACATCCCTTTTCAGGAGACTGAGGGGCCACGAGAGCTTTGCAGCCACCTTCACCGCTTTTGCTCGGGATGGTTGCAGCCGGAGAAGCACACCAAAGCTCAGATGTTGGACCGGGTGATCTTGGAACAGTTTCTGGCCATCCTGCCCAGGGAGATGCAACACTGGGTGCGGGAATGCCGAGCAGAGACCACTTGCCAGGCGGTGGCCCTCGCCGAAGGTTTCCTGCTAAGCCAGGCAGAGGAGGAGGGAGTGCACCAGGTGAAAAACATTCCTCTTGGCAAATATGGAGGAAGCTTAATGTGCCGGAATTATTAAATGTATCCTTTACCAGTTTGGGTGATTAATACATCTTAACAATCCCTGTTCACCGATTCAGGTTACACAGAGTTTGCAATGTTGAAAATGAAAATGTAGTTCATATGTTCTTTTAACTCCTTTTTTGGTCAAAATTTCAGGTTCTGAGGTCCTTCATGGAGGTAGGGACTAATTGTCCTGAGGAAAGGGTGAATCCCACAATTCCCTCTCAGGAGCCATGTTGTAGAGGACTCTACAAAGAGGAAGATCAATGTCAAGACACCTCAATAGGTAAGAGAAGGTCATTCGACAAGCTGTTATATTATATAAGGTTGGAGATGTTCCAGAGAAATTCTAGTTATTCTTTTATCTTCCGAAATGGGGAGGGGAGTAACCTGTCTTTGGCCTTCCCTGATACATAATTTCAAGTAAAATCTGACATATATCCCTGTTAGAACAGCTCTAAACCGTTTTTCCTTGTAGGAGTCTTCCCGGGGTGTGAAAATTACTGGTATGTCAGTTGCCCTTCCAAATGGGTTGGTTTCAGCAGTTAGGGGGAGCATCTATCAACTTTGGTTGGCAAGAGCATACTTGTGTGTCTCTGCTCAAAAGGGTAGGAGAGGTCCACTTGGAGTTTGGGTCCTAGTGCATGGTGGGGCGGTAGTCTTTTTTTCTCTCTTTTTCCTTGGATCTCAAGATGAAGCCCACAAAAGACGTCTGAAAGAAGAGGGCGATGGATGGAGGTTTCCTTCGCAGGACAGGAAGAAATACTAAGTTGATGCTTCCAGCTAGAAAAGATGGAGTTGATTCCTTTCCTATTTTTCTGTCTTTTCCCCAGGGAACAAAATGGAGTCATTGTTATTCATCCGATCATTTCCTTGTACTAGCGGAGCTGAAAGAACAACTGGACCTTCAGTTCAGGTAGGAAGGAAAAGATCAAACACTAATATGGGGGAACAGTTGAGACCTCCAGTTTCATTTGGGGTCTCATGATATTGCTGTTCCTGAGCGATGTAGTAGTTGAATTAGGGTAGTTGAATTAGGGGATTAGGGGACTGGAGTCTAAAACATATGAAGAACAGGAACTCGGTATGCCTAGTTTAATGAAAAGAAGGACTAGGGGAGACATGATAGCAGTGGTCCAATATCTCAGGGGTTGCCACAAAGAAGAGGGAGTCAAACTATTCTCCAAAGCACCTGAAGGTAGAACAAGAAGCAATGGGTGGAAACTAATCAAGGCAAGAGAAGCAACCTAGAACTAAGGAGAAATTTCCTGACAGTTAGAACAATTAATCAGTGGAACAACTTGCCTGCAGAAGTTGTAAATGCTCCAACACTGGAAATTTTTAAGAAAATGTTGGATAGCCATTTGTCTGAAATGGTGTAGGGTTTCCTGCCTGGGCAGGGGGTTGGACTAGAAGACCTCCATGGTCCCTTCCAACTCGGGTATTATTATTATTAATTAGTATTCAAGTATAAACACTCAACTTAGAACATAGAATATCAGAGTTGAATAGAATAGAATAGAATTCTTTATTGGCCAAGTGTGATTGGACACACAAGGAATTTGTCTTGGTGCATAGGCTCTCAGTGTACATAAAAGAAAAGATACATTTGTCAAAGAAACCTTAGAGGATTTCTTGTCCAGGGGTCATCAACCTTTCAGACCTCAGGGACCACTAAATTCATAATTTTAAATCCCGTGGACCAGTAATATGGATTTTTTTTTAAAAAAAAATAGTATTTAGTGCAATATAAAAAATGAAAATAATTTTTCTACGGACCACCACAATTTTCTCGTGGACCACCAGTGGTCCACAGACTACCAGTTAGTGACCACTGTTCTAGTCGAACCCCCTGCTCAAGCAGGAGACATTATACCATTTTAGACAAATGGTTGTCCAGACCTTTTTAAAAAGTCTCTAGTGATGGAGCACCCACAACTCCTGAAGGAAACTGTTCCACTGCTTAATTGTTCTCACTGTTAGGAAGTTTCTTCTTAATTCCAGGTTGTTTCTCTCCTTGATTGGGTTCCATCCGCTGTTTCTTGTCTTGCCTTTGTGTTCTTTGGAAAATAGGTTGACCCCCTTCTTTGTGGCAGCCCTTCAAATATTGGAAGACTGCTATCATGTCTCCCCTGGTTCTTTTCACTTCTTTTCACTACTCTTGCACTGTGGCCTAGAGGTGGAGCTCTTGTCTCACAATCAGGAGGTGGTGAGTTCAACCCTAGGTAGAGGCAGATGTAGGGTCTCCTGTTTGGGCAGGGGGTTGGACTAGATGGCCTGCGAGGTCCCTTCCAACTCTGTTAGTTTATTTATTTTTATTTTTAGATATCCATGCTCAATTCCTGCAGCCTGTTCATAATGTTTTTCTCCAGGCCCCTAATTGTCTTCATTGCTCTTCTTTGCACTTTTCCCAAAGTCTCAACTCTTCCAAACTCTTAACAGCTCTTCTCAACTTTTCCAAAGGCTTAACTCTCTAGACTATTTTGGAAAAGCATTCATAACTTCAATGGTTATACTGTCGGAGTCCAAAATATAGTTTATACTATGAAACATAAAAAACAATAAAATAAAACTGATAGGTAAAGCAATAGAAACATCTGAAAC
Organism: Ahaetulla prasina; assembly: GCF_028640845.1. Classification (NCBI taxonomy): domain Eukaryota; kingdom Metazoa; phylum Chordata; class Lepidosauria; order Squamata; family Colubridae; genus Ahaetulla; species Ahaetulla prasina. Next base: position 2,581,747 of record NC_080540.1, on the reverse strand, counting down.
ATTGCCAGTTTTTATCATTTTTGGAAGCCCAGGAATAACGCTGCCAGTTTAACTTGCATAAACAGCTAGTCCTCAATTTATGACCAAATTGGGATATTTGTAAGTCATTGTGGTTGTTGAGTAACCAGCTGAGTTGAATAACTGGTTATTTAACAAATCATGTTTATTAAGCTAGTCACATGTCACAAATACAAATCCAACTTAACCAATGGCTTTTTTTTGCCAGACCACATAAAAATGAACTGGTTTCTAAGTGCATGAATTGCAATTATATGACTGTGGGGATTGGTGCAACTGTTTCTGATGGTCTTAAGTGACTTGGAAAAGACTGCTTTCATTTTGGAACTATCATTAAGTGAAATATCATCATACTAGGAGAAAATATGTTGAGAATTATACCTTATTTTCAAAGAGTTAAGAACTTTTTTTTTCTGGGTAAAGACTGAAGACAATCCTGACTTCATATTGGCTTTTAGGAACTGCAAAAATAATGTTGTTGTTAGTTGCGAAGTCGTGTCCGACCCATCGCGACCCCATGGACAACATTCCTCCAGGCCTTCCTGTCCTCTACCATCCTCTGGAGTCCATTTAAACTCATGCCTACTGCTTCAGTGACTCCATCCATCCACCTTGTTCTCTGTCGTCCCGTTCTTCTTTTGCCCTCAGTCTTTCCCAGCATTAGGCTCTTCTCCAGTGAGTCCTTCTTTCTCATTAGGTGGCCAAAGTATTTCAGTTTCATCTTCAGGATCTGGCCTTCTAAAGAGCAGTCAGGGTTGATCTCCTCTAGAACTGACTTGTTTGTTCACCTTGCAGTCCAAGGGACTCGCAGGAGTCTTCTCCAGCACCAGAGTTCAAAGATCTCAATTCTTTGGCGCTCAGCCTTTCTTATGGTCCAACCTTCACAGCCATACATAATATAGTTGGAAGGGATCGTTGAGGTGTTCTAGTCCATCCTCCTGCTTAAGCAAGAGACCCTATACCATTTCAGACAAGTGGCCGTCTAGCCCCGTAATGGCGAAACTATGGCACGCATGCCGGAAGTGGCACACAGAGTCATCTCTCCAGGCCTGCCAGCCATCACCTGTTGCTCTTCCAGGTTCCAGTGCACAAATGCCCACCATGTGCACCAGAAACTGGAAGACCATGTGACTGGCGTGCATGCGCATGCTGGAAACCGGAAGCTCAGAAAGGTTCGCCAATGCTGGTCTAACCTCTTTTTAAAAGCCTCTAGTGATGGAGCACTCATGGCTGCATTACCCAAGTGGTTTTATATTGGCTTATTTCCAGTTTTTTTAACATTTTGGATTAGAAAAGAGATAAAGGATAAGATAAAGGAAAGAGATATAGTGGTCCCGCATCCTTTGAAACTGCTTAGCTGAGTAAGTCAACTGAAGGCTGGAGTTGTCAATTGGTAAAATTCAGTTTATAGTAACCAATCACATGAAATCTTTCAGTAGAGAGGAATACAGTTATAAACATATAATAACTTTAATAATCTTCAGGGAGAACCTGCTGTCCTACATCACTTAAATGGAGAGGATGGTGTGTGTAACTATCTCTTGAGAGATCAGGGGACAATTTTATCACACAACATGTTGAATCCAGCTGGGGAAAAGTCCAACTAAGAATTATAACTCTATGTTTTTAGGATTTGCAGATTAAAGGAGATCTTGCAAATTCTTCCTGACTCTACTCATAGGAATTCTTCCTCGTTCAGGGTCCTGCGTCCTTTGAGGAGGTGGCTGTTCATTTCACCAGTGAAGAGTGGTCGCTGCTGGATTCCAGGCAGAAAGCCCTGCACCAAGAAGTCATGTTGGAGGCTTCTAGGATTGTAACCTCTTTAGGTAAATGTTCATCTAGAGCAGTGGTTCTCAACCTTTATAGTGCTGTGACCCCTTTAATACAATTCCCCACGATGTGGCGACCCCAACCATAAAATTATTTTCGTTTTGAATTTAACGCGCCTGAAGCCGTATTGGCTAGCGATCTGAACTGCTTGCGATTGCCTTGAGGACGGAGGCATTAAAGCGGAGACTCCTCCCCTATTAAGTTTATCGCGCCTGAAGCCAGATTAGTCTAGCGATTGGGAGTGATTGCAGCAGGCTTGAGAGGGAGACATCAGAGCAAAGATTTCTCTCTTTTTTAATTCATCGCGCCTGAAGCCGAATTCGGCTAGCGATTTGAAGAGCCTGCAGTTGGCTTGTGGAGTCAACCATTGGAGCGCGATTCTTCGACTCGCAAGTATACTTCCCATATTTCCGATGGTCTTAGGCGACCTCTAGCAAATCGTCATTTGACCCCCAACGGGGTCCCGACCCACAGGTCGAGAACCGCTGATCTAGAGGAAAATTAAGTAAGGAGTCACTGGACTGTTTATCTGCAGCTTAGGATATCTGTGCAGATCTTGTTAAAGTGGTTTTTTACCTTTTCTCTTTTCATTTTGTATTACCTTATTTTTCAAAGTGTAAGATGCACTTCCCCCCCAAAAAGAGGCTGAAAATTTGGCTGCGCCTTATACTTCAAACGTACCTTTTTTTGAAGCTTTTTTCCAGCCCTAGCGAGGCGCTAGTGAGTGAAATGACCTTCCGTGCTTCGCGTGCTTTTCTCAGTGCTTCTCTCTCCAAAGATCAGCTGTGCTTTAGAAGCTGTTTTTTATCCCCAACCTGGTCAAAACCAGTAAAATAATGTGCTGAAGCTGACCAGACTAAGGACAATAGCCACAACCTGGTAGGCAGATATTTTTTTTCCTATTTTCCTGCCCAAAAACTAAGGTGCATCTTATATTCTGGTGCGTCTTATACTCCGAAAAAATGGTAATTCCAATTCACATCTGTGGTCTTCTAAGTACCACAGTATCATTTAGAAGAATGGAATTGGTTAGAGATAGTCAGTCTGGAGAATTGACATGCAGTCTTGTTACCTTCCTTGGGCCCTGTGTCAGTACTGCAGAACTACTGGGAATATAATCAGAGAGGAATGTTTTTGCTTATTTCACATGTCCTAATTAGCACCATATTTTTTTTCTTGGAATGCTACTACAATGACTATGGCTTTGGCACATCTGACAAAAAGGTGTATGCCACATCATGATGTCAAAATCTAGGCTGCAGGACACTGCATTAGTTGTTACGTTCTTTCATGTTCTGCATTTAAATTGCTGTCAAAAACCCAGAATTAGATGAGTTGAGCAGCCGTGCCAATGTTTTAAATTAAAAAATAGCGTTCATGCTGTCATTCGTTGTTTCGTTCTCCCTCCAGATGTCCAGGAATAGGTGCAGGCTAAGGATTGTTATGGGGATAGCAAATACTATATATTGTAGAGTTTTCTGATTTCTTTTTCTCCTCCTTCAAAAGCAGTTGATGCGCATAAAAATGAAAATGACCAAGAGCCAAGTGTGGTGCCATCGCAAATAACCAAAACTGAAATACGAGAAGAGATATCTGCAGATAAGTGGGGAAGAAGGAGATATGAGAAAAAAGGATCTTACAATTGGAGAGAAAACTCGACTTCTGAATGCGCGGCAACGGAACGCTTCCGGATTCAACATGATTTCAAAGAAAGCAGTGTGGGAAAGGGTCGAGGAAATGGGAAGAGATTCAAACCAAAACCCAATTTCAGTAACCACGACAAAATTGGGAAAAACATCAACTACCATACCAAAATTATCCCACGTAAAATAATCCATGCAAAAGAGAAGCCCTATAAATGTATGGACTGTGGAAAGAACTTCCGGTGGCGAGGTAATCTTAACTACCATAAAAAGATCCATTTGGGGGAAAAGCCCTTCAAATGTGCAGAATGTGGGAAAAGTTTCAATATGAGCAGTTCCTTGACTTATCATAAAAGGATCCACATGGGAGAGAAACCCTATAAATGCATCGACTGTGGTAAAAGCTTCACTATGAACAGTGCTTTTACTTTTCATAAAAGAATCCACATGGGAGAGAAACCTTACAAATGCCTGGAATGTGGGAAAAACTTCAGCACCGGAAGTTATCTGACCTCCCATAAAAGGATCCACACAGGGGAAAAACCCTACAAATGTGTAGACTGTGGAAAAAGCTTCAGTATGAAAAGTTCCTTTACTTACCATAAAAGGATCCATATGGGAGACAAACCGTATAAATGCCTGGAATGTGGGAAAAGCTTCAGTATGAATAGTTCTCTTACTTACCACAAAAGGATCCACACAGGAGAGAAACCCTATAAATGTCCAGTGTGTGGAAAGAGCTTCAGTAGCAGCAGTTATCTAACTTCTCATAAAAGGATCCATACGGGGGAAAAACCCTATAAATGCGTAGAATGTGGGAAAAGCTTCAGTTTGAACAGTTCCCTTGCTTCTCATAAAAGAATCCACACAGGAGAGAAACCCTATACGTGCTCGGAGTGTGGGAAGAGCTTCAGTAGCAGCAGTTCCCTTACCTGCCATAAAAGGATCCATTCAGGGTTGAAACCTTATATATGCAATGAATGTGGGAAGAGTTTTATTTCAAGCAGCTCCCTTACTAAACACATTACTATCCACTCGGAGGAGAAATTATATCCCTGTACAGAGTGTGGGAAAAGCTTCCGATTGAATAGTCACCTAACTTCCCACAAGAGAATGCATACGGGAGAAAAACCTTATCGATGCGCGGACTGTGGAAAAAGCTTCAGTACGAATAGTTCCCTTACTTCTCATAAAAGGATCCATTCAGGGTTGAAACCTTACATATGCAAGGAATGTGGGAAGAGTTTTATTTCTAGCAGCTCCCTTACAAATCATGTTAGTATCCACGTAGGTGAGAAACTACATCAGTGTACAGAGTGTGTGAAAAGCTTCAGGTGGAAAAGTCACCTAATTTCTCATAAAAGGATGCATACAGGTGAGAAACCCTATAAATGCACGGACTGTGGAAAAAGCTTCAGTAAGAACAGTTCCCTTACTTGTCATAAAAGGATCCATACGGGAGAGAAGCCCTATGAATGCACGGAGTGTGGGAAGAGATTCAGCAAAAGCCGTTACCTTACTTCCCACAAACGAGTCCACACACGGGAGAAACGGTAGATATGCTCTAAATACGGAAAGATTTTTTTGTGAAAAACAGAATCCTTATGCCTCCTAATAGGAATCACAGAAAATATATATATATATACTGTACATGCATGATGTTGGAAACAAGTTTATGCATATTATGGAATGATCAACTTACTTTCCATAAAAGGACCCCACATGGGGGAGATGCCTTTTGGGATTGAAGTGTCCTGAATTCATGTAAAAGGATTGACTGTAATATCAAACATATACAGTAAAGGCAGAGCATCACTCAAGAATTGTGAACTGATGTGTCTTAAAGGGCTTCACACAAGGAAAATAGCACATACCGTCAGAAGAGCTTCAAATGCTTTTGTTTCTGTGTGCGCCTTGCTTTGCCATTGCTGCCATCGTAGGGCTGAGAGAAAGCGACAGGCCCAAGATCACGTAGTGTCTAATGTGGGACTAGAACTCATGGTCTCCCAGTTTCCAAACTGGCTTTTTCAAGTGGAATAGAAACTTTATTTTTGGAAAATAAGTTATTGTAGGTACGCATGAGAGAAACATTAGAATGCATAAAATGCAGGAACGGTTTGAGAAAGAAATGTCAACTTGGGAAAGGAGTCTATAAATGCAGGGAGAATGGGAAGAAGTTAAGTATGGGCAGGTCCCTTAGTTCCCATGAGAGGATCCATATAGAAGAACCACAAATACATGTGCGGGAGAAGAATTATCAAGTTGGAGTCTTGAGAACTTCAGTATAAAGAGCTCTTATCTCCCATAAAAAAGTTTCACATAAGGAGAGACAATATAGATATAAATGCATGGAACACCAAGAAAGTCAGTCTTTTTATCTTACAGTATTTCCCATAAAAGAATCGACTTTTAAGGATCCAGTAAGTAATGCTCCCACAGAAAGAAGCGAACAGTTCAGAGGATCGTTAAACGAGAAACTGAATAAATGTATGAATTACGGAAAGAGCTCCCAAGTTACGTCTTGCTAACGAGAAACTGTTATTATATTGTCCTGTTTATTATGCCAATATTTGTCAAGACCTCAGCCTGGTAATTTGCTTTATTTAAGTAGAAGCAACATCTTAAGTTGTTTTGGTATCAGACTGCAGATTTGTGAAGAGCTGACATATGCAAGCAAAGCAGGGGAAAATATTTCTATGAGTATGTGTATTTTAGCTCTGATTGTATAGAAAATACCGTCCTTCCAAGTATTTCAGCTGGTTTTTTTTGTTTTTTTTTACATATATCATGATGTGCATTAATTGTTTATCTGTGAAACATCTCTTCCAGGTGTTTATATGTACATGCCCACTAGGGCCTCTGTGGCTCAGACTGCTAATGCAGTCTGTTATTAACAACAGCTGCTTGCAATTACTGCAGGTTCTAGTCCCACCAGGCCCAAGGTTGACTCAGCCTTCCATCCTTTATAAGGTAGGTAAAATGAGGTCCCAGATTGTTGGGGGCAATAAGTTGACTTTGTATATAAATATACAAATAGAATGAAGACTATTGCTAACATAGTGTAAGCCGCCCTGAGTCTTCGGAGAAGGGCGGGATATAAATGCAAAAAAAAAAACTTGGTTGAGTATGTATCTGGCTGCAAAATCACATTAATCCTGCTGTAAGAAGAAGTGTGGCCACTGAGTTTAGGATTGCAACTATTGCCTCTTTACTTTAAAAATGTTTTTATGGCTCTCAACAGTGAATTCATATGAACAATTATTTTTTAAGGACGGAACTAAAGAGCTTGATTTAAATCACTCAGTGTCTTCTAACCGGGACCATATTTTCCTAACATCTTATCAAAAAAATATCATTCATCTCAAAGTGTGCGTGAGTGACAGATAGAAGGTCAATCCTATTTGAAATTTTAGGGGACTGTGGCACTGCCAATTGGAGAAATCTTGTGTCGGTGTGATTGTGACTGTGTTTTTTACCTTAATATAGCTTTAAAAATGTTTCTGCATGTTCTGATTAACTATTTCTCATTTTGAAGGGTTATTATACAATAAATTATGGGAAAGAGTCATTGCACAGTGTAAATGATGCCTCTACATAATATACACGCAATAAAGAAACTAAAGTGGGAGGGGACAAATGAATATGTGGAAGAAACTTTAGTGAAAGGTGAGGAGTGGAATATAAAGTGCTAGAAAGTGACAGAATGCGCTCTGTTCAAACTCAGTATCAAAGGATTCTCACTGCAAATGAAGATTGCATAGAAATCCATGGTATGTAAGAAAAGTAGCAAGGCAGATTGACCTATAAGACAGGGGTCCCCAACCTTGGCAACTTTAAGCCTGGTGGACTTCAACTCCCAGAATCCCCCAGCCAGCAAAGCTGGCTGGGGAATTCTGGGAGTTGAAGTCCTCCAGGCTTAAAGTTGCCAAGGTTGGAGACCTCTGCTATAAGAGAAGCAAATGAGAGAAAGCAGTGCTTCTAAAATGTAGGCGGATTCATTAAGTTTCTTATAATGTGGCATTTTTTCAGAGTTTTTCTTAATTGTGTAAATTTTACATCCGTGGAGATAATCCATGCAGCATTGAAATTGGCCAACTTTCTCTTCTTCCTTTGTGCCCGAGGACTCAAAGGGGAGCCAGAAAATTTAAGCTTTTTGCCTCTTTCTACAACTTGGAAGGTATTTTTGGCCTTTAAGGATTGGCGTTGAGTCATGCCGGCCACATGACCACGGAGACGTCTTCGGACAGCGCTGGCTCTTCGGCTTTGAAACGGAGATGAGCACCGCCCCCTAGAGTCAGCAACGACTAGCACGTATGTGGGAGGGGAACCTTTACCTTTACCTTTAAGGATTTGCACTTTGAATCAGAGCAGGGAGGTTCAGGCAGTGTCTACATTTCCCTTCCTATTTAATACCATAAAAATGTATCAATTAAATAAGGCCAATATATCCCGTATTGTCCAGCCAGCGATTCCACTCTTTCCCTTTGCAAATGAAGCCCTGAAATAATAAGCACCATCATTAATCTGAAGGATCTTTGGGGGTGAATGGAGGCTGAGGGCTTGAAGATGATCCAGTGTGGGGATCTGGGGGTCGTCCGATTCATTCGCCTGAATGACGGGGTGACTTCGAAGAGTCCCCTGGGGGTCTCTCATCGGAGAAGCCGGAAAGGGGCTTGCAGGACAATGGGGGGGTGGAGGGGGCCCCTGAGAGAGAAGGGACCAGAATGAGGCCCAATTTGCTCACTTATCCAGAGAAAGGATGAGTTGAAACCCTTCCTCAGGACCCCAAAATTCGGAGTTGGCGTCCCAGGAATGGTTGCTCCAATGGGAATCCTTCTGTTGTGTCTGCGCCCCCCCTGCCAGAAAGTGACTCGGAAAGTGAGGGGGAAGAGCCATCAGGACTTACCTCTGGAGCACTGGCTTCCCTGGCTCAGCTCCAGGAGCCAGAGGCAGGCCAGGTGGAGGAGATAAAGAAGCCTCCGTCCCCTGACTCTTTCCCCCCCCAGGCCACGCCTCCAGACCCGGCTGATGGCAATCAGGCCTGGCTGGACCCTAGGTTTCGTAGGCAGGAAAGGCGGGAACAACAAAAGCAAGGGTGGGGCAGGCCTAGGAAGTGCTGAGTCATGGAGCCACACCCCACAGGAAATAAAAGCAGCAAGGGCTGCTATACCCCTTCGTGGCAAGCAGATCAACTGCTTATCTAGAGCTGAAGTACTGTTTGTTCCTGGTTGACTCATCAGTATCAAGAGAGATAACAGAGACACTTGGCAGACACTTGCTAGTTTGCTGCCAGAAGCTGATAATACCAGCTAATTAAGTCATCGTTCGGACTGAGGCGAGGGGGACAGAACACCTTCCTTCTCTTGAGTCATCTGTCTCCGGGCAGAATCTTCTATGATTTCTCCCTGCGGAGAAAGCCATTGTGTGCAGCACAACTGGATCTTTCCGTGTTCAACTGGAGGGGGGGTGTCCCAAAAAGGACACAAGTGGGCCCCGAGCGAAGCAATGTCTAGGGGAAGCAACAATTGCTGAGATGGGGAAATCCTAGGCCACTAGCTGATGAGGCCCAAAGCTAGGTCTCCTTCAGCCACAGCTTGCTTGTTTTTCACACGACCCCCGCCATGACACGTGTCTCTAGACTTCCAGTGCACCATCAACTCTTGCTTTCCAGGGGACTATCTGTATGACTCTCCTCCCTCTGCTTCACAGGGAGCCCGTTTCCCTGACCTCCCGGGAAGTTTGACGTCTGGGAAGCATCACCTGATGAGGATGTTTTTAACATTTATCTCTGTCTTCTAGGGTAGTGACTGTCATTTTTCCCTCCACACTTTTCTCACCACCCTTAATTACATAATTATTACAAAGTACATGAATACTGAAGTTCACTAATAAAGGTCAGAGTCTGCATTCCCATTTCTTGGGAGAAATCTCCATGTATCTCCAGGGATTTATTTACACAAAGGTAAAAAATCTGGATGAAATATATCGCTCCAGGCAGCCTTTTGGGGATATTTGGAGGATGGAAACAGGGATTGCCCCTCCTGGCTCCCTCATCTGTTCCGGAAGGTGAAGGAGAAAACTCAGAGGATGTGGCCCAGGCAACTATGGTCACAGTTTTATGAGGATGGTCTAGAAAATTGAGAGACATTAGCAGATGTCCAGCTCAAAACATCAAAAGCAGCACAATGTGTCATGTTCTGCCAGATTTGGGCAGGGCGGGAGGAGCGTCAAAATCACCTCCGTCTGTCAGCCCCTCCTTGCCCCAGAAAAGCTCATTAGCATGCTAAAATATCTCTATGGAGATTCTCAGTCCTCCAGGTCATGGTTGTCCCAAAAGTGCTTTTTCAAGAGGCAATTGGACTTTCTGGTTTTTCTTTGAAGATGTTTCGCTTCTCATCCAAGCAGCTTCTTTAGCTCTAACTGGAAGGTCTACAACATGGTCCTTTCAACAGGTCCAAGAAGGCTCTGCACCCATTTGCCCTACCCGAGTGACCCTGAGGACCCAGATAAACCTCCAAGTGGCCTCAAAGACTGTCTAAAAGGGTGCAAATGACCAGCTGCTTGCAAGGAGTATAATAAATTCTTCTATCATCCAATCAGAGCTGAAGAAGCTTCTTTGATGAGATGTGAAACATCTTCAAAGAAAAAGCCAGAATGTCCACTTGCCTCTTGAAAAAAGCACCTTTGAGACTCCTCGTGTTACATCTTATGGCAGAAAACTGGGAGGGTAAGGAAGACCCCAGAGACATTGTGGAATGACAATAATCTAGCCCGCCTGCCCATGAACAAGGAACTGATGGCGGTACTTTGCTTCTTTCCTGTGAAAATCTACCCAAAAACTCTGTTGGGCTCCTCCATTCGCTTTCCTCCCTTTGCTGTGGAGCGGCCAGAAAGGAGGTTCGCTCAGAGTTTCTTCTGTCCCGTGAACCTTCATTGGGTGTGGTCTCTGGGGAAGAGATATGACCCCCTGTGGGTTCAGGTCTGACAAGGGAATGTCACTTTTACTTCCTGGGAAACCTTTCACTTTTCCCAGGTCTGTTTTCCTTTAAGCTTTGATGTTGTGAGTCTCTCTCTCCCTGTCTCTCTCTCCATCCATCCCTCTCTCCTTCTCTTGCTGTGTGTGTGTGTGTGTGTGTGAGAGAGAGAGAGAGAGAGAGAGACAGACAGACAGACAGACACAGACAGGCAGAGAATCAATGGACTCCAATGGAATCCTTCCAGGTGACTTTCTGCAAGTCACCTTTTGCACCAGGACCTGGGGAGGCCCACAATTTCTGCCTGGCTTCTCCCAGATTCCACTTACAGAGCTTGCTCTCCAGGGCAGGTGCAGAGCTCCGGCCAGAGGCTGCCCTGCATAGCCTCCAAAGCTGCCCCCATGGATTTCACCCCAAGGTGCCAGCAGTGGTCTCTCTATTGGCTGATGACTGACTAAGCCCACTGCACATGCTCCACTGAGTCTGAGTGGTCTGGTAGTTCTGGCTGATAGTTGCTGCCTAGGAATCTGGTGGGGCCGGAAAAGAGTGGATCCCACGACTCAGATCCTCCCCAGGGGAGGGAACAAGGTTCTGAATCCCAAGGCTTGGAGGGAGCAAGAAATTTGCTCTTGGCTGTGCATGGGGGAGGGGGGAGGAGAGAAGGAAGCCTAAAGGAATCCCCTGCTCATATCTTCGTTTAGATATATAACTGTCTATAACTGTCTGGTTCGGTTCTGCAACCCAACAAGAAAAACACAGACTTCAGAGGATAATTAGAACTGCAGAAAAAATAATTGCTACCAACTTGCCTTCCATTGAGGACCTGTATACTGCACGAATCAAGAAGAGAGCCGTGAAAATATTTGCAGATCCCTCGCATCCTGGACATAAACTGTTTCAACTCCTACCCTCAAAACGACGCTATAGAGCACTGCACACCAGAACAACTAGACACAAGAACAGTTTTTTCCCGAAGGCCATCACTCTGCTAAACAAATAATTCCCTCAACACTGTCAGACTATTTACTGAATCTGCACTACTATTAATCGTTTCATAGTTCCCATCACCAATCTCTTTCCACTTATGACTGTATGACTATAACTTGTTGCTGGCAATCCTTATGATTTATATTGATATATTGATCATCAATTGTGTTGTAAATGTTGTACCTTGATGAACGTATCTTTTCTTTTATGTACACTGAGAGCATATGCACCAAGACAAATTCCTTGTGTGTCCAATCACACTTGGCCAATAAAATTCTATTCTATTCTATTCTATTTAGATTCCTCGAAGACTGGAAGGACCTTTGGAGAGCCAGCGGAGTGGCTGGAAGATTCCTTTTGAACCTATCAGAGGAGAGAAGCCGAAAGGGCCCCGGGTCAGAGATTCTTCTTTTGGAAAATACGAAGGGATCTTCACATGCTTGGATTCTTCCATTTCTCCCTGATAGAGTTTGGAAGATTAATAATGTGAGTAGATATTTAGGGAACCTCATTAGCGAAATTGGTCTTGTGATCTTCCAACGAGTATCCCATTTGGAGCAAGTCTCCCATTGGGTCTCATCCATCGTCACTGATGGACAGAAGAAAATAAAATCCACATCCTCTTTTCTCCTATCCTCTTAACTGCTGTTCTTTGCTTATATTTCAGGTTCTGAGGTCCTTCCAGGAATGGGGAGTAATTGGGTGGATTGCACAAATCTTTCTCCTGATCTGTCTTTCTGAGGGATCCCCGAGGATAAAAGTCAAGGTCAGGCTACCTCACTAGGTAAGGGAAGGCTGTTCCATTGGGTTGGAGACTTTCTAGAAAGATTCTGCTTCTCCTTAATTCTCTGTCTTCTCATGTCTTAGTCCTTGGATTTAGTAGGAGGTGACCCAATTAGAAAAATAGAACTTCCTCATCAAGCTAGAAGACTTAAGGCGCACAAAGGAATTCCCTCCCTTCAGAGCAAGCTTATTCTGAAGAGTCTTTGGGGGAGAGTGGAGGCTGAGGGCTTGAAGGGGATCCAGTGTGGGGATCATCCAAGTCATTCGCCTCAGTGATGGGGTGAAAGGGTCCCATGGAGGGTGGGGGTGGGATCCCATCAGAGAAGCCGGAAAGGGGCTCCTGAGGGGGACGCTGCGGCGGGGGAGGGTGAAGAGAATCAGAAGGAGGCCCAATTCTGTCTCTGACCCAAAGAAAAGAGAAGCTGAGGACCCCAAGGACACCCCCCTCCCCCGATGGTGTCTTTTCCTCAGAGGCGTCTTTGACTGTCTGTCTGTCTTTCCGCTCTTCCCGCCAGAATTCAACGGACCCTTTTTCCCGCTTCTCTGTCTGAGGGAATCGCACTGCGAGGGGCGTGGCAAAGAGGAAAGGGGAGGAGCCTCGCAAGCTCCCATCTCGCGCACGTCTTCCCTGTATGCGCGTGTGTGGGGGGGGGGTGTCCCAAGTCCCCTTCTCTCCCCGGCCCCCACCAGCATCAATGGTCCCTCCTACTCCTCCCCCCCCCACGCCTCATCCTGGGTCCTCCGTCCCGCCAACGTCCCCACCAGCAGCAGCAACAGGCGGAGCCCATGGCGGCTTCCCACAAGAGAGGGGAGAAGTGGAATTGGGAGGTGGGGGGGAGGGAGCTTGACAGCGGTTACTTCGGAGTTGGCTTGCCAGGAATCCGTTCCGCCAATGGGAAGCCTCCCTTTTGTTGAGTCATCTGTCTCCGGGTCGACTTTCTCCCTGCGGAGAAAGCCTTCGGAGCAGACACGGAGAAAGCGGGGGGGGGGGAGCCGAATGACTCCCCTCTCTGACCTATTGTGTGTGAGCGAGCGAGCGACAGAGAAAAAGAGAGGATCCCCAAAGGACGGGAGCGGGATCCCCTCCGCCTGACTTTCTGCAAGTCGCCTTCTGCACCACGATCTCCGCCCGGTTTCTCCCGGATGCCACTTGCAGAGCTCGCCTCTCCAGGGCAGGTGCGGCCCTGCACAGCCTCCAAAGCTGCCCCCCACTGCCGTTGCACCCAGGTGCCAGCAGGGGGCGAACTTCTGGCTACCCACTGACTAGCCCGCTGCGCATGCTCAACTCTGTCTGCGTGGTTGGGGAGTTCCGGCTGCGAGTTGTTCCCTGGGAATCTAGTGGGGGCGGCAAGAGGGGGGGGTGTCCCGTGACTCAGATCCACCCCAGGGGGAAGGAAAGAGATTCTGAGGCTTGGAGGGAGCGAGAAATCCGCCCCATAACTGCTCTTGGCTGTGCATGGGGGGAGATCCAAGAATGGGGCTGGGGGGAGGAGAGAAGGAAGCCTAAAGGAATCCCCTGCTCACATCTCCATTTAGATTCAGATCCCTGGAAGACTGGAAGGATCTTTGGAGAGCCAGCCGAGACCACTTTGCCCGGTGGTGCCGGTGCCTGGAAGATCCCTTCTGAGCGTGGCAGAGAAGAAGAAACAGGGAGGACCCCAGGTCAGAGATGCTTCTTTTGGGGAATACGGAGGGATCTTCCCCTGCTTGAATTCTTCAGTATTTCCCTGATAAGGTTTGGGAGATTAATAATCTGAGTAGATATTTAGGGAACCTCATTGGCGATATTGGTCTTGTGTCTTTCCAAAGAATATCTCATTTGGAGCGACTCTCCCATTGGGAGTATCCACTGATTCAGGGTTTTGTGGGCAGAAAATAAAATCCACATCCTCTTTTGTCCTGTCCCCTTAACTCCTATTCTTTGCTTATATTTCAGGTTCTGAGGTCCTTCAGGGATGTGGAGTAATTGGGTGGATTGCACAAATCTTTCTCCTCATCTGTCTTTCCGAGGGATCCCCGAGGATAAAAGTCAAGGTCAGGCTACCTCACTAGGTAAGGGCAGACTGTTCCACTGGCTTGGAGACTTTCTAGAAAGATTCTAGTTCTCCTTAATTCTCTGTGTCTTCTCATGTCTTAGTCCTTGGACTTAGTAGAAGGTGACCCATTAAGAAAGACAGAACTCCCTCTTCAAGCTAGAAGACTTAAGGCGCACAAAGGAATTCCCTCCCTTCAGAGCAAGCCTATGGTTGGTCTTTCGAAGAAGACCGACTCTTGTAGGGACCACCTTGAGTTGCATTCTGGCTCCTCCTCCATCCTGAGAGATTTCTCTTTGTTTTTGGCCTTCCTCAAGAGATAATTTTGGCTAAATTCCTACAAAGATCCCTGCTGGGCCATTTCCAACATCACCTGTTGTTGTAGGCATATTTCCTGGGTTGCTGGAATATCATTAATTTCTCTGGTTTCAAATGCAGAGTGTAGGGCGAATTTACAGTGATTGAGCAAATGCTTTGGTTGCCAAGAGTATAAACTTCCATGTGTTGTTCCAAAAAGTTAGGATAACAATCTGAGATTTGTTCTTCAGCATGTGGTGAGTTTGGGCTTCTCCTTTTATTCTTGGCTCCCATGATGGAGCCTATGAAAGGCAGAGTGTAGAAGAGGCAATTGGACGTTTCCTGAACAGGACTGGAAGAAATCTTAATTTGTGCCTTCAAGCTATAAAAAATGAAGTTGAACCTTTTCCTGTTTCCATGCTGTTTCTCCTTCCCAGTGGAAAAAATGGAGTTACCATTGTTCACTGAGTCATCTCCTTCTATTGGTGGAGCTGAAAGAGCTGCTGGATTTCCAACTCAGGTAGGAAGGAAGAGCTAATATGGGGGAGCGGTAGGAGACCTCTAGTTTCCTTTGGGGACTCAACCTATGACACTGCTATTCTTCAGCAAAACACAGCAAGAAAATTAGAAATTTAATTTTATGATCAGTCAAACTAGGCCCATCTCTCAACTAAGTTTTGGAGATGTATGGAATTTATGTCAGAGAGCACACAGTGTGACTGTGTGAGATAACCCAGGAGCAATACAGTAAGCAGAGGTTTGTATTTAAATAGTGGTTACAAAGAATATATATACATACGTATTCTTTAGTCAGACCTCAAACAAACAGCAACAGGTAAATTACAGCACGGAAGCACAGAGAGAGAGAGAGAGATACGCCCCAATATGGCGTCTTCTTATTACAGGCTCTTAAAGTGATATAAGCCGAAAAACAATAGAATAGAACAGAATAGATTTTTTTTTTTAATTGGCCAAGTGTGATTGGACACAAGGAGTTTGTCTTGGCGCATATGCTCTCAGTGTACATAAAAGAAAAGATCATCAAGAATTCTAAGGTACACACTTAATGATAGTCAGAGGGTACAAATAAGCAATCAGGAACCAATCAAAATCAATATAAATCGTAAGGATACAAGCAACAAAGTTACTGACTCATTCCCAGCCTTACATCATTGTAGCAGCTGGTCAGCTCTGGTCAAATCTTTACCCTGGCAGGTTATATAATTCTGGTTTCAAAAAAATGCCACATGGCCATAAAGTAAATCTACTTTATGGCAAGTATAATCTTGTTTTCCTATCTTTGGTGAAAGGGATAAAAACAGAAGCAGAAATGTTAATAAAATAAAGGAGATCATTCTAGATTTTAGAAACATCCCACCTGGCCATACTCCACTCCGTATCAAGGATGCAGCTGTAGACATGATCAACAATATTAAGTGTTGGGGATGCAGATAGCAAAGAATCTGAACTGTTCTCTCCACACATCGTTAGTGAAGTGCGCAAACCAGCATCTGCATTTCCTTCATCAGATGGGAAGAGTGCATGTTTCTCCTATCCCTGACCACTTTTTGCAGAGGCACGATGGAGGGCGTTTTAACAAACTGGTTCACTGCTTTGGTGTCTGCGGTGCTTCAGAGAGAAAGTCCATACAGAGAGTGGTAAGGACAGCCGAGAAGATTATAGGAGGCTCACTTTCTGTCATTCAGGATACTGCTATAAGCACTATGTGCTTTGAGCTCAAAATATTGTTAGAAACCACACACACACACACTTAACATTCTGTTTTGTTGCTCCCTCTGGGAGGAGATTTCAAAGTATTTCTAGCAGAACTACCAGATCCTGTAACAGCTTTGTTCCCTGTGCCATCCATCTGGAAAACTTAAAGATTTGTTTCTCTCGCCATGTATACATCCAAACTAAACTGTGTTGCTTCTCCGTGTCATATATGTGGGTATATGCATAATTTTGTATTTAATGATTAGGAGTGGAGACCCTTGAGGGCTGTATACAACAAAATGTCATTTTAATGTATTAGCATGCATCCAAAGTGACAAAGTTATATTCTCCCTTCTCTTTCTCTCTTGATAAATTGCTTTGTGTTTCATCTGCATCTTGATGGCTGGAAGTCCCTTCTTAGTATTTTCATGAAAGTTCATGAGTGAGCAAGGCTGACCCTTCAAAGAACTACAAAGACCATTTGGTTACTATGTCAGACAAAAATCCCACAGAACCTCTTGCAAACATGAGGAAATATTGGGGCCACTGGTAGATGGTGTGTCTATGCCACTTGATCAAGGAAGGCTGCTGACATTGAAGATCAGCAAATTGATAAAACATGCCCTAATTGGCTGTCAGGCATAGGCTGTGAATGCTGCCCTGTTTATCATATACTATGTTGAGTCCAACTAGGGAAATGTCCAATCAAGAATTTTCACTTTTTGGGTTTTGCAGATTGAAGGAGATCTTGCAAATTCTATCGAGTCTGCCTTTGGTGAGGTGGCCGTCCATTTCAACAGTGAAGAGTGGTTGCTGCTTGATCCCAGCCAGAAAGCCTTGCATGAAGAAGTCATGTTGGAAACGTCTAGGATTGTGGCCTCTTTAGGTAAGGATTCCTTTGGAGGAAAAATTAATTCAGACCAAGGTGTTACTAGATACTTTATTTACAATTTAGATCTGTACGTAACTTGTTAAAAATGATTGTATCTCTTTATTTTTCCTCTTACATTAATTGCAGTCCCCCTTCATGGTCTTCTAAGTAGCAGAGTTTCATTTAGAAGAAAGAGATCAGTGTGGTAACCAGCAAGGGTTGACATTCAGTCTTGTCATCCTTGGGCCCTGGGTCATTACTGCAGAGTTATTGGGAAGATGATCAGGGAGAGGGTGTTTTTGCCTGTTGCAGTTATCCTACTCCGCAACATATTTTGTCTTGCTTTGTGTTGCAATGACATACGTTGTCTTACTGAATACAAGTTGAGTGCATCGTAGTCAAGACAATTTATGTGCCACATCCTGATGTCAAGACTTGTTTTTGCTTTAACCTTTTAACTGCCAAGAATGAGGGCTAGATGAGCAGCCACCTAGTCTTTTAAGTTAGTGACTAATATTCATACTGTCAATTTTTTTTATTTCTCAAGTACGTATTAGATAATATATATAAGTATAAGCATGAATTGAATATATAAAATGAATACAAATAAAGGAAAATTAGGACAGGGACGGTAGGCACAATGGTGCTCTAATGCAGACCTTACAGACCTCTTAGGAATGGGGTGAGGTCAACAGTAGACAGGTTAAAATTTTGTGGGTTTGGGGATGAAACCAAAGAGTCAGGTAGTGCATTCCAGGTATTGACCACTCTCTTGCTGAAGTCATTTTCTGCGGGTTTGGAGCAGTTCATTTTAAATTTGTATCTATTGTGTGTTCATGTATTGTTGTGGTTGAAGCTGAAGTAGTCATAGACAGGTAGGACATTGTAGCAGATAATTTTTATGAGCTACGCTTAGGTCATACCGAAGGCGGTATAGTTCTAAGTTGTCTAAGCCCAAAATTTCAAGTCTGGTGGCATAAGGTGTTTTGTTGTGAGTTGTAATTTCTCTCATTGCTTTCCCTGCAGATGCCCAGTAATAGATAAATCTATGCATTGGGACAGCAAATCGTACTTTGTACATTATTCTAATTTATTTTTCTTCCCCCACAAGCATTTGATGCGCAGAAGAAGGAAAACGACCAAGAGCCAAATTTAGTGCCATTGCAAATAATCACAACTGAAATTCCTGAAGAAACATCTACAAATAAGCGGGGAAGGAAGAAACATGAAAAGAAGCACAATTTGAGAGAAAAATCTATTCTTGAATCTGTGGAAATAGATCGTTTCCTGACCAAACGTGATTCCAAAGAAAATACGGGGAAACGTCAAAGTAGAAAAAGATTCAAAGCAAACCCCAATGTTAGTAATCACTGCAAAACTGGAAAAAGCTCCAGCAGTAATCTTACTTCACATAAAATGATCCCGTCAAGGGAGAAGCGCTACAACGGTGTGGACTGTAGAAAAAACGTTGGATGGAGAGGTAATTTAACTTCTTGTAAAAAGAACCACACCAGAGAAAAACCCTATAAGTGCCTAGAGTGTGGAAAGAGCTTCAGAGACAACATTTATCTAACCTCCCATAAAAGGATACATATTGGAGAAAAACCCTTTAAATGCATAAAGTGTGGGAAGAGCTTCAGGTACAGAAAGTGTCTGAAATCTCACACAAGGATCCATTCAGAGGAAAAACGCTATAAATGTGTAGACTGTGGGAAAAGGTTCAGTAGGAAGTATTCCCTTACTTCCCATAAAAGGACACATACTGGAGAAAAACCCTTTAAATGCATAGAATGTGGGAAGAGCTTCAGCACTAGTAGTTACCTGAAGTGCCACAAAAGGATCCATACAGGGAGAAAACCGTACAAATGTGTGGATTGTGGACAAAGGTTCAGTAGGAAGTATTCCCTTATTTCCCATAAAAAGGTACATACTGGAGAAAAACCTTTTAAATGCATAGAATGTGGGAAGAGTTTCACGACTAGTAATTACCTGATGTGCCACGGAAGGATCCATTCAGGGGAAAAACCTTATAAATGTGTGGATTGTGGGAAAAGGTTCTGTATGAAGAATTCCCTTACTTCCCATAAAAGGGTACATACTGGCGAAAAACCCTTTAAATGCGTAGAGTGTGGGAAGAGCTTCACAACTAGTAGTTACCTGATGTGCCATGGAAGGATCCATTCAGGGGAAAAACCTTATAAATGTGTAGATTGTGGGAAAAGATTCTGTCTGAAGAATTCCCTTACTTCCCATAAAAGGATACATACTGGAGAAAAACCCTATAAATGCATACAGTGTGAGAAGAGCTTCAGCACTCATAGTTACCTGATATGCCATAGAAGGATCCATTCAGGGGAAAAACCCTATAAATGTGTAGACTGTGGGAAAAGGTTCAGTATGAAGAATTCCCTTACTTACCATAAAAGGATGCATACTGGAGAAAAACCCTATAAATGTGGAGACTGTGGAAAAACCTTCACTACAAGCAGTTATTTTACTAAGCATAAATTGATCCATGCGGGAGAGAAACCCTTTAAATGCCTAGAGTGTGGGAAGTGCTTTAGGCAGAGTGGTGGCCTTGCTTCCCATCAAAGAATTCATACAGGCGAGGAACCCTGTAAGTGTATAGAGTGTGGAAAGAGCTACAGAACTAAAAACCAACTGACATCCCACAAAAGGATCCATTCAGGTGAAAAACCTTATAAATGTACAGAGTGTGGGAAACCCTTCAGGACAAGCAGTGCCCTTGCTTCTCATAGACGGATCCATACAGGAGAGAAACCCTATAAATGCTTAGAGTGTGGAAAGAGCTTCAGTGTAAAGAGCGGTCTTACTTCTCATAAACGGGTCCACACGGGAGAAAAACCCTATAAATGCCTAGACTGTGGGAAGGGCTTCAGCCAAAGTAGTGGCCTTGCTACCCATAAACGGGTCCACACGGGAGAAAGACCCTATAAATGCTTGGAGTGTGGAAAGAGCTACAAAACCAGCAGTTACCTGAACTTCCATAAACGGCTCCACACAGGAGAGAAGCCCTATAAATGTCTGGAGTGTGGAAAGAGCTTCAGTTTAAAGAGTTCTCTTACTTCTCATGAAAGGATCCACACAGGAGAAAACCCTTTAAATGCCTAGAGTGTGGGAAGTGCTTTAGGCAGAGTGGTGCTTGCTTCCCATCAAAGAATTCATACAGGCGAGAACCCTGTAAGTGTATAGAGTGTGGAAAGAGCTACAGAACTAAAACCAACTGACATCCCACAAAAGGATCCATTCAGGTGAAAAACCTTATAAATGTACAGAGTGTGGGAAACCCTTCAGGACAAGCAGTGCCCTTGCTTCTCATAGACGGATCCATACAGGAGAGAAACCCTATAAATGCTTAGAGTGTGGAAAGAGCTTCAGTGTAAAGAGCGGTCTTACTTCTCATAAACGGGTCCACACGGGAGAAAAACCCTATAAATGCCTAGACTGTGGGAAGGGCTTCAGCCAAAGTAGTGGCCTTGCTACCCATAAACGGGTCCACACGGGAGAAAGACCCTATAAATGCTTGGAGTGTGGAAAGAGCTACAAAACCAGCAGTTACCTGAACTTCCATAAACGGCTCCACACAGGAGAGAAGCCCTATAAATGTCTGGAGTGTGGAAAGAGCTTCAGTTTAAAGAGTTCTCTTACTTCTCATGAAAGGATCCACACAGGAGAGAAACCCTATAAATGTCTAGAGTGTGGGAAGAGTTTCAACCAAAGCAGTCAATTTAGTTTCCATAACCGGACGCATACAGGGGAAAAACCTTATAAGTGCACAGAATGTGGAAAGACCTTTGCTGCAATTGGCTATCTGATTTACCATAAAAGGACCCACACAGGAGAGAAACCTTATAAATGCCTGGAATGTGGAAAGGGCTTCTGTGATAAGCGTTCCCTTACTTCCCATAACAGGATCCACACAGGAGAGAAATCATAGGTAGGCAATGAAGAGTTTGAGAACAAGCCAGTCCCTTACCACATTAGTACCCACTCATGGAAGAAACTATGTCACCTTAGTTCCCATAAGAGGATCTACACAGGAGGGAAATAGAAATGTACGAAACGGGTTTTTGTGCAAACAAGATGCTTCTTAAGAAAGAATCCACAGAGAGTGAAAAAATATCCTGTGGAAAGCAATCAACCTATTTACCATAGTAATATGACCCAGATCAGGACAACATACAGGGCGGAGGGAGATCCCTTTAGGGACTGCAGTGTCCTTAATTTGGGATATGCAACTATGTAAAAATACAGAGTGTCAAAAGAATAATGTTTGTGGGGAAATGTTGTGAACAGTCTTCCTTCTTTCAGAAGATTGCTGTAGGAGCAACTGAATAAATGGATTGATACCTTGATGAACGTATCTTTTCTTTTATGTACACTGAGAGCCTATGCACCAAGACAAATTCCTTGTGTGTCCAATCACACGTGGCCAGTAAAAAAAAATTATATTCTATTCTATTATTCTATTTTGGGAAGCTCCCAGGATAAAGTTCTTAATTCAAAAGATATTACCTATTCAGTTAAGGTGTCACTGAAGAAAAACTGTGTTAAACAGCTGCCCCTTTCTTTACTCCAAACGATTACAACCTTGCTTGGTAAAGCTGCTTTATCTTTAATTATTTTTTTATCTGAACTGAGTCTGGGATCAGCCTCCAGACTTTGTAAAGAAGTGGTGTATGCAAGCAAAACAAAGCAAAGCAAAGATGCATGTCGCCCAAAACAAGCCGAGGGTCAATGCGATTGACATCGATATCACAGTCAGTTCGGTCAAAGCACCAGAGGCCAGGACAAGAAGCAACAGATGGAAACTACACAAGGGGAGAAGCAACCAGAAATTAAAAGAGAAACTTCCTAACAGTGAGGACAATTAACCAGTGGAACAGCTTGCCTTCAAGCCTTGTGAATGTTTCGTCAGTGGAGGTTTTTTCAGTCACTGGTCTGAAACAGTATATAGGTTCTCCTGTTTGAGCAGGGGGCTAGACTTGAAGGCCTCCAAGATCCCATCTACCTCAGTCTAGTCTAGTCTAGTCTAGTATTAATGCTCTCTTAATTAGTCTAGACGAGTCTAGTCTAGTCTAGTATTAATGCTCTCTAAAGTCTAGTGAAATGCTCTCTAATTCTATCCCTGCTCTGCTCTTACTACTCTACCCTACTCTAGTCACCCAGCTGAAAAGGACTTTAAAAATGGTTTTATTGATCCAACAGTGTATCATATGTGCAATATTTTTTAAAAAGGTTTTTCATCATTGGCATCCTTCAGTCTCAAAAGACTATGGTATTGTGCTCTGGAAACAGCTTCCAGTGTGGCTAGAAAGGCCAATTTGAGAGTGGCAATCCCTTCCACACTGAGGGCAGATACATTCTGTCCCCTGCCCAGCCTCCAAATTTTGCTGGTTCCGGGACTGCGTCTTTGCCTCAGCCTGCCGAACAAATGTCTCTTCGAATTGGAGAAGGCCATGCTGGGCCTTTAGCCTCCAAGCTGAACGATCGGAGGTCAAGGTTTCCCAGTTGTTAATGTCCATTCCCAGGCCTTTAGGTCCCTCTTGCAGATATCTTTATATCCTAGCTGTGGTCTCCCTCTGAGGCGCTTTTCCTGCACTAATTCTCCATACAGGAGATCTTTCGGAATCTGACCATCCGCCATTCTCACATGCCCAAGCCAGCGTAGACGTCGTCGTTTCAGTAGTGTATACATGCTAGAAATTCCAGCACACTCCAAGACTGCGCTATTTGGAACTTTGTCCTGCCAAGTGATGCCAAAAATACGTCGGAGACAGCAACAGCAAAAAGGTTTTTAATTTCTTGATTTAAATTATTTATTGTTCAGTTTCTCAGATTAAAGTAATCAGTACCGTATTTTCAATCTCTCAAGATTTTCAAATGCCACTTTACTGCCTGTATTTTATTTTCTGATATGAAGTTCATCAGAAAGATCAATCATAGTTAACATGCCAGGTTGCTATGGTTTTGGAGAAAATTGTTACTAGCATGATTGTGACTTTGTACTTTTTATCTTAATATAGCTTTCTTAAAAACACATTTCCTGATTATTAACAACCTTTCCCATTTTGAAATGTTAATAAATTATTGGAAACAAGGTAAATGATGCCCTACTTTATACACATTGAACAATAAAGCAAAATGAAGAAACCAGATGAATATGTAAGTGAACTTATCGGGGGGGAGGGGGGGAGAGTGGAATAAAATGTTAGAAACTGCTAGAAGGGGGTGGAATGAGTTCAGATCTGACGCAGTTTCATGCATCACTCACGACGCATTGAAAACCACGGAATGAGAAAAGCATTAGTAAGGTCGATTTATCTATGAAAGAAGCAAACGAGACATTGTAGTCTATAAAATGGGAACATTCCTCATTATAAAATCTTGGCATTTTTATTAGAATTATCTTAATTACTCAATTTTTACATTTGTGGAGATAATCCATGCAGCATTGATAGTGAGTGCTTTGGCCAAGTTTATCTTCTTTACATCAGAAATGTCATGTCCCACTCCTCCTCTGACGGCCAGATCGGGGAAGTCCGTATCAAGCGTGCCTCTGCAGCTTTGCCAAAGTTCTGTCAGAGTTCTCAGGGCAGGCAGGAGACCAGGATGTGACTTCAGCAATCCAATTTAGACTTTGCCTGACTCAAAGGCAAATGCCAAAAAGCAGATCCTTTATATAGGCCATGGGGTGTGGCTCCATGACTCAGCACTTATCCAGGCCTGCCCCTCCCTTCCTTTTGCTGACGTCGCCTCTCCACTCTCCGGAAGCGTGGGTCCCTCCAGCCTCCAGCTGCCGGTAATTACAGCTCGTGACTGGCTTCACACTCCCCAGGCTCACATGCTGTGGGGGAGGGGCCCAGCTGCTCCGTTTGTCCGGGCATGGTGCCAGGACTGGGGGCTGGAGGCATGCCAGGACATTCTTCTGCATTTTCAGCGTCTGGCAGGAGACGGGGGGGGGGGGGCAGCGAGGCACAACAAGAGAGTAACCAGAGAACAGAAATCTTTTTGCCACTTTCTACAGTCTGAACATCCATTTGGCCTTCAACAAGGATTTGTGCTTCAAGGAGTATTGATGGGAAGACATTTGTCTTCTCATTTAATACAATTAAATAATATAGTAGTTGAATATATTAATTCAAAGTATTTTGTATTCTCCAGCCAGCAATTCCACCCTTTTCTTTTGCCTTGCAAGACGTACCATTGTTATTTTGAAGGATATTTGGGGGTGAGTGGAGTCCGAGGCCTTGAAGGGGATTCAGGTGCCAGGATTTGGGGATACTCCCAGTCATCATTTCACCTCAGCCATGGGGTGAGCCTGAGGGATCCACTGAAGTGTTTCCCATCAGAGAAGCTGCTGAATTGAGGTGGGCTGCCCCCCAACTGTGGCCCTTCTTTTGGGTTGGGGGCTTTTGTCTGGCTTGCCTTAAATCCTGTGGAGGTGATGGGCCCCCAAGATCCTTGAGGGGGCTGGAAAGGTACTCTTGGCAAGACACCGTGGGGGTGGAGCAGGGCCTGAGGGAGAAGAGGGGCCCAGAGGGAGGCATAATGGATGGGGAGAAGCAGGCTCAAGCTCAATCCCGCCAAGACAGAGTGGCTGTGGATGCCGGCGTCCCGGTACAGTCAGCTAAATCCGCGGCTGACCATCGGTGGCGAGTCATTGGCCCCGATGGAGAGGGTCCGCAACTTAGGCGTCCTCCTGGATGAACGGCTGTCTCTAGAAGAGCATTTGACGGCCGTCTCCAGGAGAGCGTTCTACCAGGTTCGCCTGGTACGCCAGTTGCGCCCCTTTCTGGACCGGGATGCCCTATGCACGGTCACTCACGCACTCGTGACGTCCCGCCTGGATTACTGCAATGCTCTCTACATGGGGCTCCCCTTGAAGGGCATCCGGAGGCTGCAGTTAGTCCAGAATGCGGCTGCGGGTGATAGATGGAGCCCTCGTGGCTCCGCATAACACCCATCCTGCGCAGACTGCACTGGCTACCTGTGGCCTTCCGGTGCGCTTCAAGGTTTTGGTGACCACCTTTAAAGCGCCCATGGCATTGGGCCGGGTTATTTACGGGACCGCCTACTGCTACCGAATACCTCTCACCGACCCGTGCGCCTCACAGAGAGGGTCTCCTCAGGGTGCCGCCAGCGAGGCAATGTCGCCTGGCGACGCCCAGGAAGGGCCTTCTGTGGGGCTCCCACCCTCTGGAACGATCTACCCCCGGACTTCGCCAGCTGGACCTTCGGACCTTCCGCCGCGGGCTTAAAACATACTTATTTAATTGTGCAGGACTGAGTTAGATTTTAAATTTATGGGTTTTAAATTGGGTTTTATTTTTATACTTTTTAATTAATGGGCTTTAGAATAAGTTTTTTAATTGTTTTTATATTGTATTTATATTGTATTTATCTGTTTTTAGTGCCTGTAAACCGCCCTGAGTCCCTCGGGAGATAGGGCGGTATATAAATATGATTAAATAAATAAATAAATAAATAAATAATTCGGAGTCTGAGAGAAAGGAGGAACAGGATCCGTCCCTGAGGAGTTTCAAAGACCCCTGAGGATGGCACTTTCCTCAGGGGATGCCTCTTTCACATCCCTCCCAGCCAGCAAAGAGGCTCCTCCCACCCCTCAGTATCACCTTTTCCCCCTGAGGAAAGTGCACTGGGAGGGGTGTGGCCAGAAGAAAAGGGGAGGAGTCTTACATGCTCCCACCTCCCTTGCCCTGCAGCCTTTTCTCCAACATCTCCCCTAGGGATTTCTACCTGCCCCACCAACATCAATGATCTCTCCCACCACTCGCTCAGACTGGTAAGACAGTCTGTTATTAACAGCAGCTGCCTGCAATTACTGCAGGTTCAAGCCCCACCAGGTCCAAGGTTGACTCAGCCTTCCATCCTTTATAAGGTAGGTAAAATGAGGACCCAGATTGTTGGGGGCAATAAGTTGACTTTGTATATAATATACAAATGGATGAAGACTTGCTTAACACAGTGTAAGCCGCCCTGAGTCTTCGGAGAAGGGCGGGATATAAATGCAAATTAAAAAAAAAAATTCATTGGGGCTCCTTATCCCCTTCTAGGACCCTGGAAAGCGCTCTCACCAGTAGCAACAAGGGACCTCAACACAGTCCATGGATGCTCCGCCCAAGAGGAGACACCCAGATGCTTCCAACTTCAGAAGTGGAATTGGGTGAGGGGTGGGGTCTGACCAGGGAGGGTACTTTGGAGAAAACACTAATGGGAATCCTCCCTTCTGCCTCGTTATTTGTCTCTGGTCAAAGTCTTCCTCCCGCGGGGGAAGATTTTGGAGTAGAAGCTATCCAAATTGTCTGCAGCCAAGGTGTCCTGAAGAGGAAGCAGGTGGGCTTCGAGAGAAGCAAAGCCTAGGGGTGGCAACGATTGCTGAGATGTGAAAATCCCATACTTCTAGCCGATGATGCCCAAAATTGTATGAGACCCAGCGAGGCCTGTGATGTCCAGGTGGCTTCTACGTGACACCTCTTGGCTGAGATCCATCTCTCTGCACCTCTAGGTGGCATTTGGCTCACAAATGGGACAGAGAAAATGCGTCCCACAGATCAAGAGGGGACCAATTCTCTCTGTAGGACAAAGACCATTAGATGAAAAGTCCAAGGAAGCTGGCAGGCAGGTCGTGAGGAAGAATTTCCTGAGCAGAAAAGGCTGCAGGGCAAGGGAAACACGGAGGTCTCTTGCAAGAGTCTCCAACCAGATGGTAGAGCCATCGGGCAAATGCCTGTGTTGTTTCTGTGTCAGGTGTGGTTCTATACATCAGCGATAGTCAACCTGGTCCCTACCGCCCACTAGTGGACGTTCCAGCTTTCATGGTGGGCGGTAGGGGTTTTGTCCGATACTGAAGCACTTTCCTTTTTTTTAATTTAATTGACTTTTTAAAAAAAATTCATAGCATTATTTAAAAACGTTTTCATTCGGTTTTCATAAAATTCCCTGTGACAATTTAAATTTCTGAAAATATACTATTTGTATCGCCCGCGCATAAGTTTAGTTCACGTTGCGTAAATAGAAGAATAGAATTTTTTATTGGCCAAGTGTGATTGGACACACAAGGAATTTGTCTTGGTGCATATGCTCTCAGTGTACATAAAAGAAAAGATACGTTCATCAAGGTACAACATTTACAACACAATTGATGGTCAATATATCAATATAAATCATAAGGATTGCCAGCAACAAGTTATAGTCATACAGTCATAAGTGGAAAGAGATTGGTGATGGGAACTATGAAACGATTAATAGTAGTGCAGATTCAGTAAATAGTTTGACAGTGTTGAGGGAATTATTTGTTTAGCAGAGTGATGGCCTTCGGGAAAAAACTGTTCTTGTGTCTAGTTGTTCTGGTGTGCAGTGCTCTATAGCGTCGTTTTGAGGGTAGGAGTTGAAACAGTTTATGTCCAGAATGCGAGGGATCTGCAAATATTTTCACGGCCCTCTTCTTGATTCGTGCAGTATACAGGTCCTCAATGGAAGGCAAGTTGGTAGCAATTATTTTTTCTGCAGTTCTAATTATCCTCTGAAGTCTGTGTTTTTCTTGTTGGGTTGCAGAACCGAACCAGACAGTTATAGTATATAATGAAACTAAATGGCACCATAGTGCGACCACAAACAAAAGAGCCTCTTCCCAGAACAGGTCGCACATCTCCTCCCATACCACACAGCTGCAACAGACAAGCAGAGCTGGTAGCCGGCACACACACCCCCAACCCAATCCACGATGCGCGAGAGGCATGCGCAGATGATGATAAATGGCACATTACTGTGGAACTGGTGGGCGGTTAGAAAATTTTACTACTAACAGAGATACAAAAGTGGGCAGTAAGTATAAAAAGGTTGACTATCCCTGTCTATACTTAATTTTGTATTTTATTTATTTTGTCATGCATATTGGAGATGGTGACCCTTTGAAAGCTGTATGCAACGAAATTTCATTTCAACATACGCCAATTAGCATACATTCAAAGCGACAATAAAGTTATTGTTCTCTTCTACTCTACACATCGATGTAGTGAGCAAGGGTTGGACGCGATCAGAGGTCTCCGACCTTGGTCCCTTTAAGACTTGTGGACTTCAACTCCCAGAGTCCCTCAGCCAGCAAAGTTCTCGTCTGGACTACTGCAATGCTCTCTACATGGGGCTCCCCTTGAAGAGCACCCGAAGACTTCAGCTAGTCCAGAATGCGGCTGCGCGGGTTATTGAGGGAGCGGTTCGGAGCTCCCATGTAACACCTATCCTGCGCAGACTGCACTGGCTACCTGTTGTTTTCCGGGTGCGCTTCAAGATATTGGTTACCACCTTTAAAGCGCTCCATGGCTTAGGACTGGGCTACTTACGGGACCGTCTACTGCCGGCCTCTATCTCCCAGCGTCCGTGCGTTCCCACAGAGAGGGACTCCTCAGGGTGCCATCAGCCAAACAGTGTCGACTGGCGGCCCCCAGGGGGAGGGCCTTCTCTGTGGGGGCTCCTACCCTGTGGAACGAGCTTCCCCTCGGGCTTCGACAACTACCTGACCTTAGGACCTTTCGCCGCGAACTTAAAACCTATTTATTTCGTATGGCTGGGCTGGACTGGCCTGATTTTAAATTCTAAATTTTAATTGAATTTTGATGGGTTTTAAATTTCTGTAATTTTATGGGGTGTAATGTTATTTTAAATTTTCTGGCAAATTTGAATCAGTTTTTTAAAGGTTGTTTTAATTATGGTGTATGTTTCTTTTTTGTATTTTATTTGCCTGTTCACCGCCCTGAGTCCTTCGGGAGAAGGGCGGTATACAAATTAAAACATTATTATTATTATTATTATTATTATTATTATTATTATTATTATTATTATTATTATTATTATTATTAAAGCAAACTCCCAGAGTTCCTCAGCCAGCAAAGCAAATTCCCAGAGTCCCTCAGCCAGCAAAGCAAAGCTGGCTGAGGAACTCTGGGAGCTGAAGTCCACAAGTCTTAAAGGGACCAAGGTTGGAGACCCCCTGGATTAGATCAGAGTCTCCAACCTTGGCAACTTGTAAGCCTGGAGGACTTCAATTCCCAGAATTCCCCAGCCAGCAAAGCTCAAAAAGAGGCGGGAGGACCAGGCGGACCTTGGCCCCGCGTAGCTTTTTTCAGGTCATTACACCATCTCGCCGCTAGAGGGCCGAGCGCTGGCATCTCTGCCGACTTCCCCGAGCGCCACTGCGCATGCGCTGGCCTCTGCCTGGCTTACGGAGAACCGGCAGCGAGTTGCTCCCCCCCACCTGGAATTTTGGGGCGCGGGCAAGGGGGGGGCTTCCCACCGGGAGGTGCGGGGAGAATTGCCCCCTTTTCCACCCCTCGGGCGATTCTTGCAGGGAAGAGAGGAAGCCAACCCTCCCGGAGCCAGTGGTGAAGAGGGGGGGGACCCCCCCTCCGGATTCCCCCAAAAGATTTGCTGCTGGACTCCGAATCTCGAGGCTGGTAAGGAGGGGGAGACAAACACCCCCGTTCTTGCTCCTGGCTGTGCATTGCAAGAGATCCCGCACCGGGGAAGGAGGGGGAGGAAGCTTAGAGCAGGGGGTCTCCAAGCTTGGTCCCTTTAAGACTTGTTGGACTTCAACTCCCAGAGTTCCTCAGCCAGCTTTGCAAAGCCAGCTTTGCAAAGCTGGCTGAGGAACTCTGGGAGTTGAAGTCCAACAAGTCTTAAAGGGACCAAGCTTGGAGACCCCCCCCTGGCTTAAAAGCACCGCTTGTTCATATATTTTGCTTCACAGATCTGTAGCAAAAAAAAACAGAATCCGGGGAAAGGGTCTTTCCTGGCTGGAGCTCCTCCACTCTCTGCAAACGGTCCCATTTCAAGCTTTTTTTTTTTTTCCTGGGGCGGGTGGGGGGGCGTGTTTGTGAAAAGGACCAATTCTGTGCCTGAAATGTAACCGTGGGCGGTGCTCTAAGCACACACCTCCCAATATTTTTGCTATTAGTGGAGCTCAGCTACACCTCTGCAGAAGACCCTCCCCAAAATTAGGACGGGACAGGACAGGACAGGACAGGGGAGAGGAGAGGAGAGGAGAGGATAGAATAGAATAGAGGAGAGGAGAGGGGGGGGGGGGGGGGGGGAGGGGGGGGGGAGGGTAGAGTACACTAGAGTAGAGTAGAGTAGAATAGAATAGAATAGAGGGGAGGAGAGAATAGAGGAGAGAATAGAATAGAACAGAACAGAATAGAGGAAAGATTAGATTAGAATGGAATGGAATGGAGAGGAGAGGAGAGAATAGAACAGAGGAGAGGAGAGGAGAGGAGAGAGAATAGTATAGAATAGAATATAGGAGAGAATAGAATATAATAGAATAGAATAGAGGGGAGGAGAGAATAGAGGAGAGAATAGAATAGAACAGAACAGAATAGAGGAAAGATTAGATTAGAATGGAATGGAATGGAGAGGAGAGGAGAGAATAGAACAGAGGAGAGGAGAGGAGAGGAGAGAGAGAATAGTATAGAATAGAATATAGGAGAGAATAGAATATAATAGAATAGAATAGAGGGGAGGAGAGAATAGAGGAGAGAATAGAATAGAACAGAACAGAATAGAGGAAAGATTAGATTAGAATGGAATGGAATGGAGAGGAGAGGAGAGAATAGAACAGAGGAGAGGAGAGGAGAGGAGAGAGAGAATAGTATAGAATAGAATATAGGAGAGAATAGAATATAATAGAATAGAATAGAATAGAGGGGAGGAGAGAATAGAGGGGAGGAGAGAATAGAGGAGAGAATAGAATGGAATAGAATAGAATAGAATAGAATAGAATAGAGGAGAGAATAGAATAGAATAGAATAGAATAGAATAGAGAGGAGAGAATAGAATAGAATAGAATAGAATAGATGAGATTAGATTGGAATGGAATGGAGAGGAGAGGAGAGGAGGGGAGGGGAGGGGAGGGGAGGAGAGGAGAGGAGAGGAGAGAGAATAGTATAGAATAGAATAGAATAGAATAGAATAGAATAGAATAGAATTCTTTATTGGCGAAGTGTGATTGGACACACAAGGAATTTGTCTTGGTGCAGATGCTTCCAGTGTACATAAAAGAAAAAATACCTTCATCAAGGTACAACACTTCCAGCACAAATTATGGTCATAGGGTACAATTTATTGTTTATTGTTGGATTGGTCTCCAACGGGAGGGGAGGAGGGGCTGAGGGAGAGAGGATATTCATTGCTACTGAGCTAAAACATCTCTTAATAGAATAGACTCATAGGTCTGGAAGGGACCTTGAAGGTCTTCTAGTCCAACCCCCTGCCCAATGACGGGGGACCTTATATCAACTCCGACAAATAGTTATCCAACCTCCAGTGCTGGAGCACCTACAATTCCAGAAGCGAGCTATTCCGTTGATTAATGGTTCTCACTTTCAGGAAAAGTCTGCTTCGTTCCAGGTTGAATTACTGTTTAACAAGCTCCCATCCATTGCTTCTTGTCCTATCCACAGGAATTTTGGAGAATAAGTCCAACCCTTCTCTGTAGCAGCTCCTCATGCACTGAAACAGGGGTCTCCAACCTTGGTCCTTTTAAGACTTGTGGACTTCAACTCCCAGAGTTCCTCAGCCAGCTTTGCTGGCTGAGGGACTCTGGGAGTTGAAGTCCACAAGTCTTAAAGGGATCAAGGTTGGAGACCCCTGCACTGAAAGACAGTTATCATACCCTCCCCCCCCCCGATGCAGACCAGGGGTGGGTTCTACTTACCTTTACCACTGGTTCGCATCGTGCTTGCATGCACAATCTTCTGCACATTCGCAGAAGTTTCTGCACTTTTGATGACGTTTGGGTCAGTGGGGCAGAGCCTCCCACCGGTTTTACTACCGGTTCTATAGAATCGGTGCGAACCTGGGGGGGCAACCCACCACTGATGCAAACTCCTTATCAATTGCTATTATCTGAACCCTTTCTAGGTCTCAACATATATTTTTTTTTTTTGTATTGTGGCAACCAGAACTGCAATCCGTATGCCAAGTGAGATCTCATTAGGCCAGTGGTTCTCAACCTTTATAGTGCTGCGACCTCTTTAATACAATTCCCCACGATGTGGCAACCGTAAAATTATTTTCATTTTGAATTTATCGCGCCTGAAGCTGTATTGGCTAGCGATCTGAACTGCTTGCGATTGCCTTGAGGACGGAGGCATTAAAGCGGAGACTCCTCCCCTATTAAGTTTATCGCGCCCGAAGCCAGATTAGGCTAGCGATTGGGAGTGATTGCAGCTGGCTTGAGAGGGAGACATCAGAGCAAAGATTTCTCTCTTTTTTAATTCATCGCGCCTGAAGCCGAATTCGGCTAGCGATTTGAAGAGCCTGCAGCTGGCTTGTGGAGTCAACCATTGGAGCACGATTCTTCGACTCGCAAGTATACTCCCATATTTCCGATGATCTTAGGCGACCCCTGGCAAATCGTCATTCGACCCCCAACAGGGTCCCGACCCACAGGTTGAGAACCACTGCATTAGGCAGTGCAGTGGAATGCAGTGCAGTGCAGTATGACTTCCTTTTATCGATGCTATCCCTCTGTTGGTGCAGACTAGAACTATATTTGCTTTTTTCGTAGCTGCAGCACACTGCTAGTTCATAAGTGGCGATCCACACAATACCTAGACCAGGGGTCTCCAATCTTGGTCCCTTTAAGACTTGTGGACTTCAGCTCCCAGAGTTCCTCAGCCAGCTTTGCTGGCTGAGGGACTCTGGGAGTTGAAGTCCATAAGTCTTAAAGGGACCAAGGTTGGAGATCCCTGACCTAGACAGTTGAGCTAGACAGTTGAGCTAGTTACTGCCTGTTACTCCAGGCCTTGAATCATCTTAGCTGCTCTTTGCACTTTTTCCAAAGTCTCAATAACTTTATTGTGGTGACCAAAACTGGATACAGTATTCCAGTTTTGGCCTTACTAAGGCTTTATTTTATGCTTTTGTTTATACAACCAAGGATTGTATTAGCTTTTTTGGCTGCGGCCGCACATGCCTGGCTCATGTTTTAAGTGTCTGTCACAATGTTATTTCTTTTTCCTCTAATTTTCTCCAAAATGTATTGAAGAATGCTTTCTTCCTTGGTGTATATTTCTGTAGAGCTGCCGTGATTCCTCACATACAGGGCAACTTTCCCTCCTCCTTTGTTGGCTCTGGGTTTGTTTGTTTTTAACAATTTATATCCTTCTAGTTGTAGTTCCAATCATGAGTTCGATCCTGCCAAGTTTCCGTAATGGCAACAATATGGTACCTGCTCTCATGTATTGGATTTCAAGTTCACCCCATTTGTTCCCCATTACTTTGAGCAGCAGTATATAGACATCTAAGGGCTTTATGGCTGACCTTCCATTTGCTCCCTACTTGTTTTTTATACCTAAGTTCACCTTAATTCTCTCCACTTCCTTTCTTAGTTTTTTTGTTGTTGTCTGATTGGTTATTGTGGGGTTTGTTCTGACCCAGGCTCCTTTAAAAAGCAGGAAGCAGAGTTTTGGTCCCGACAAAATCTCTTTTATTTACACGACTGTGAATTACTTTCATTCACAGTCAGCAAGGCTTGTCCAAACAGTTTTTCAAAGGAATATTTATCAATATACTTTATCTCACTTGGCAAGCTGCCACGTAACTTGTTTCCAAACACAGAGTAAGGCAAAACTTGGCACAGAGTCTCTTAGAGTCATGAACAGAACTTTCCACTCTTGAAACAACGGTATTAACGAATTGTTTCCCGCCAAAGCCCCCTCCCATTCGCTTCTCTTTTGTTTCCTATGGGAGGGGCGAATCATCTCCAAGGTGTGGCTTTACTCCCAAGTCGACCCTGCTTTCTGAGTTGTCCTTGTCTTCTGGCAGCTCTGCACATGGGCACAGGCTCCAGCTGTTCCTCTGCCTCAGTGCTGTCCATCTCCCTCTCTGCCTCCGACGCAGAGCCCTCGTCCGAGCTTTCCCCAGCCTCCAGGACTGGCCCATGTTCTTCCCCAATCTCCTCACTGTCTGACTCTGCTGCCAGCTCTGCTGGCCACTGGCAGGCCGCAACAGGGTTTATGTTTGGGATTCGGTCCTAAAGATTTGTCTCCTTTCTTTCCAATTTTAATTTTAAGTTTTTCAGATAAGCCAAGCCAATTGTTTTCCAAACACATTCTTCCCGGTTCTTCTGAGGTGTAGCCTGCACCAAAATAAATTAATAAAACACATCAATTTTGCCCCACTCCAGAATCAGTTGCTCTGATTTAGATTAAATGACCAGTTTCTCATTGAGAATGTTCTGTGTAATCTCCTGAGTTTTTCTTTTCCAGCTTAGATGTAATAGTTGGAGACCACTTAAGGACTGAATGGCTTGAAAAACTTCTCCTGGCCTCGCTGTGCAACTCATTCAGATCCCAGGTCTGAAAAGTCCTTTGGAGACCCAGAAGATTTCAGGGCTCTTGTGTATTCCTGTCAGAGAAGACTGGAAATGGATGCAAACCAGCCAGCCTGGGAGAGAGTAGGTAAAAGCCATGCTGCTGCTCAGTTTGGGAACTGTGGGGAAGGCTGGGCAGGAGCCCAGCAGAAGATCCTGGAGGAAGCCCTCAGTTCTGAGAGCCAGCATTGGCGCTTCAGGAACAGCCCCTTTCAAGAGGCCGAAGGACCACGAGAGCTTTGCAGCCGCCTTCACCGCCTTTGCTGGGGATGGTTGCAGCCAGAGAAGCACAGCAAGGCTCAGATATTGGACCGGGTGATCTTGGAGCAGTTTCTGGCCGTCCTGCCCAGGGAGATGCAGTGCTGGGTGCGGGAGTGCCGAGCGGAGACCAGTTGCCAAGCGGTGGCCCTGGCCGAAGGTTTCCTGCTAAACCAAGCGGAAGAGGGGGAACAGGGAAGGTGCCAGGTGAGAGACGCTCCTCTTAGGAAAAATAGATGGATTATAATCTGCTTGAATTTTTAATTATGTGCCTAAGAATTGTTGGGATTAGTAATACAAGAAAATGTTCGGATAATTCCATTAGAGGAATTGTTCCTGTGTTCTCCCAGGGGACATATGGAGACCATCTCTTCTATTGTCTCCAATAATAGACACACAAGTCTTGCAATATTGTGGGCACAAAATTAAAATCCAGGTTCAGTTATATCCTTTTCTTAACTCCTCTTCCTGGCCTGTATTTTTCAGGTTCCGAGGTCTGGCCTGGAAGTGGGTACTTATTATCCTGAGAAAATGGTGCTTCAGGCAGATCTGTGGTGTTGCAGGGCTATCTCCAAGCAGGAAGATAAACATCAGGATGGTTCACCAGGTGATGGTCATTCTGCATGGCTGGAGGTTTTTGAGAGATATTCCAGTTTTTCTTACTTCTGTGTCTCTTCTCTCTTGTGTCTAATTGTTAGAATTACTAGAAGGTGACCCAACAAGAAAGATTTAATTCTCCTACTTCAAGCTAGAAGGCTTAAGTCCCATGAAGGAAGTCTCTCCTTCAGTCCATATACTACCTTCCCATGATTCCCCATTTACAGAAGACTGGTTCTTCTGGGGATCACTTTGGTGGTATTCTTAGTCCTTCATCCCAGCGTATTTTTCTTTGTCCTGAGACGGGGAAGGAAGCAACCTGTCTTTGACCTTTCTTAATAATTTAGATTAAATTTTAATACATATCCCTGCTATACCATCTTGTGCCTTCAGACCAAAAGAGATAGAGTTAATCTTTTTCCTGCTTATCTCTTTCCTTCCCAGGGAATGAAATGGAGTCACAATTGTTCACTGAATCATTCCCTTCTATTGATGAAGCTGAAAGAGCAGCTGGACCTCCAGCTCAGGTAGGAAAGAAAAGATCAGGAGCTAATTTGGGGAAGCAGTGGAAGACCTCCATTTTCATTTGAGGTCTCAGCACAACCATACTGCTGTCAAGATTTGAAGCGCGCTTTTGCTGTTGCAACCATTATTGCTTCTCAGCTTGCTAACGAACCAGGGGGAGATGGAATGTATGCTTCAGACATCGAGAAGACGAATGTGAGAGCCAAGGACATTTCAGCAGGTGTTTGTCAAACCCAAATACTTTTTCTCATAACAATACAATGAGACTCATTTGGACAATGTGACTTTCACTAATGGGGGGGGGGGAGAATCCTATATGGTGTAGGGTTTCCTGCCTGGGCAGGGGGTTGGACTAGAAGGCCTCCAAGGTCCCTTCCAAATCTGTTGCTATTGTTGTTTGTTAATACTTTGATTATGAAGGTTTGCAAGTGATCTGCCTTGCATGCTAGATCTGGTTTTGCCCTCATCAATGCCGAAATGATATACTCAATAAAGTTTTGCATTAAGAGATTGGATCATCTCGACTGTGGCTGCTTTGGTTGGGTTCATCAGTTGAAATGTTGACAACTGAGACCCAAAATGTGCTGACTGAGTCTGCTCATAGGGATTCTTTCTCTTTCAGAGTCCTGTGTCCTTTGACGAGGTAGCCATATATTTCACCAGTGAAGAGTGGTTGCTGCTGGATCCCAACGAGAAAGCCTTGCACCAAGAAGTCATGCTGGAGACATGTGGGATTGTGACCTCTTCAGGTAAGGGTTCCTCTAGAATTAAGCCAATGCAAGGAGTCACTAGATAGTTTATTTACAACTTAGGAGATTTGTGCAGATCTTGTTAAAATGATTGCCATAATATGTATATTGTGGCACTGGATGCAACTAAGGTACAGCACATGTGACACAAGTTCATACACCACATCATGATGTCAAGACCTGGACTGCAAGACACTGCATTGCTTGTTATTTAATTTGTATGTTCTTTTTTTAAAGAAGTTGTTCTCTGACAAGAATGAAACAAGACCAACTGTGCTGTTGGACCAAGTCCAGAGATGACACGGTCAAATCCAGTTGAATTGTTTATTTGCTTACACCTAACAGAATCTTGCCAAAAGCTATAGCCTACTCACTTACTAGATATCGGTATATCCTGAGAAATTCTAGAGACCCTGAACTTCTTCCCCCCTTTTTCATCCAGCTTGGGAGTACACAGTGTCTCAATCTGGACCTTTCTCTGTGAAAGATCTGAGTTACCGAAACAACCTGTTTTTCCAGATGTACATTCCATCATATAAGCAATTTTAATAACCATCAGGCTGTCATTTTCCTATTGCTTTTCTGGAGATGCAGGCTAGGGACTGGATGGGAACAACAGCTTGTATGTTTGTTGCATTAGGAGTATTGAAAGAGGTTCTGCAAATAATGAGACTTGATCCCTGGTGACATCCTGAATTTCTTGCTTTTCTAATCAGATTTTCTAATTGTCCTTTTTCCTCATCAAACAGTTGATGATCAGGAGAACGACGATTACCAAGAGCCAAGTGTGTTGCCGGAAGTAATCAAGATTGAAATAAAAGAAGAGACATCTACTGATAAATTTGGAAGAAGGCAATATGAGAAAAACCAGTGCTACAACTGGAGAGAGAACTCCACTCTTGAATGTATGGAAATGGATTATCTCCTGACCCAAAATGTTTGTAAGGAAAATGGGATGGGAAACAATCAAGGAAGTGGGGAAGTATACCAAGCAAAACCCAATTTCAGTAATTACCACCTCAGCAATAACGGTGACATTATTCCTCATAAAATGATCTATACAGGAGAGAAACCTTATAAATGTGTGGACTCTGGAAACAGCTTTCGATGTACTAGTAATCTTAACTACCATAAGAAGATCCATTCAGGGAAAAAGCCTTATAAATGCACAGACTGTGGAAAAAGATTCGGTTCAAACAGTTCCCTTACTTATCATGAAAGGATCCATAGTGGAGAAAAACCCTACGAATGCCTTGAGTGTGGGAAGAGCTTCATACAAAGCAGTGACCTTACTTCCCATAAAAGGATCCATACAGGGGAAAAACCATATAAGTGCATGGACTGTGGAAAAAGCTTCAGTTCAAATAGTTCTATTAATTATCATAAAAGGATCCATACAGGAGAGAAACCCTATGAGTGCATGGAGTGTGGGAAGAGCTTTAGCAAAAGCAGTGTCCTTAGAGCCCACAGAAGGATCCACACAGGAGAGAAACCCTACAAATGCGTAGATTGTGGGAAATGCTTCAGTCTGAACAGTTCCCTTACTTCTCATAGAAGGATCCATACGGGAGAGAAGCCATATAAATGCATAGAGTGTGGGAAAAACTTCAGCAAAAGCTGTTATCTGACTTCCCATAAAAGGATCCATACGGGAGAGAAACCCTTTCAGTGCCTGGAGTGTGGGAAGAGCTTCAGCAAGAGCAGTGTCCTTACTTCCCACAAAAGGATCCATTCAGGGGAAAAACCTCATAAATGCGCGGACTGCGGAAAGACCTTTCATGGCCGTGGCCACCTGATGTCTCATAGGAGGATTCACACAGGAGAGAAACCCTATAAATGTCTGGAGTGCGGAAAGAGCTTCAGTCATAGTGGTTCCCTTACCTCCCATAAAAGGGTCCACACAGGAGAGAAACCCTATCAGTGCGTGGACTGTGGGAAGAGCTTCAGTCGAAGCAGTTCCCTTACTTGCCATAGA
Source organism: Ahaetulla prasina (assembly GCF_028640845.1). Lineage (NCBI taxonomy): Eukaryota > Metazoa > Chordata > Lepidosauria > Squamata > Colubridae > Ahaetulla > Ahaetulla prasina. The sequence continues at coordinate 2,543,078 of NC_080540.1, read as the reverse complement.
AGGATCCACTCGGGATTCAAGCCTTATATATGCAATCAGTGTGGGAAGAGCTTTAGTACAAGCAGCTCTCTTACTTACCACATTAGTATCCACACAGGGAAGAAACTATATCAGTGCGCAGAGTGCGTGAAGAGCTTCAGGTTGAAAAGCCACCTAAATTCCCATAAAAAGATCCACACGGGGTTGAAACCTTATAAATGTATGGAATGTGGAAAGAGTTTTTCTGAAAACAGGACTCTTATTTGTCACGAAAGAATCCACACAGGGGAGAAAAAATACGCATGCATGTTGTGTGGAAAGAATTTCATGTGGAGCAACCAACTTACTTCCCATAAAAGGACCCATGTGGAGGAGATGCCTTTAGTGACTGAAGTGTCCTTAATTCATGTAAACGGATCCACTATGATATGAAACCTTATAAAAGCATGGAATGCAGGCAGAACTTTAGTCAAGAATTGCAAAATGATTCGTGTTAAAACACTTGATGTACCGGACTATATATCTGCAGGACTAGCTTTCCCTGAGGATATCTGTCTGACGTTGTAAATTATTCAGAGGGTGCTCTAAAGCATTGTAGAGTGGTATGTTAAGTTTTATTGCTATTTGCCTGTTCCATCAGAGCGTTATGGTTGTCCCTTCTCTTAGATATTGCCATCTTGTGGGTCCTCAGAAGCTGCCTTTTCTGTTACAGAGTCTGCCCTATGGAACACATTTTCCAAGATCTGATAGCCTCTCCCCCTTTTATCCTTCCACAGAGCCCTTAAAATGGGCACATTAGAGAAGTGCCCTTTCTTTTTTTTTTTTGGCTGTTTGCTTTTATATTGTTTTATATTGTTTTATTGGCTGTAAGCCACTCAGTTGTTTTAAGATTGGCAGCTATATAAATGTTTAAAGTTTTAAGGGGAGACATGATAGCAGTGTTCCAATATCTCAGGGGTTGCCACACAGAAGAGGGAGTCGGGCTGTTCTCCAAAGCCCCGCAGGACAAGAAGCAATGGGTGGAAACTGATCAAGGAAAGAAGCAACTTAGAACTAAGGAGAAATTTCCTGACAGTTAGAACAATTAATAAGTGGAACGACTTGCCTGCAGAAGTTGTGAATGCTCCAACACTGGAAATTTTTAAGAAAATGTTGGATAACCATCTGACTGAGATGGTGTAGGGTTTTCTGCCTGGGCAGGGGGTTGGACTAGAAGGCCTCCAAGGTCCCTTCCAACTCTGTTGTTATATTATATTGTTATTGTTAAGTACAGGTAACCCTCGCTTGCTGACAACAATAAGTATCGGCAATTCCATTAAGCCTGTAGTCATAAATTTAAACATCATAACGACTGTGCTGGTCTTACATCAGCTGGTCAATTCCACTTGTAATTGTGAAATCCCCTGTGATCATAAAGCACAACGTGAAATGATTGCAGTATGTGATTTCTTGAGGCTTCCACATTGACTTGACTTATGAGAAAGCTGGCTAATTTAATTTTTGATTATTGCACCCTAAAATCAGGGTCAGCTCTTGTGACTTTAGAGACAGGTAGTCCTTGACTTAACTACAATTGGATTGGAACTTTCACTGCAATGCAATTGGTCATTAAGCGAGTAACTGCAAATTTTGACCTTTTTTGCCTCAGTCCGGCATCCCCCATTGACTGGCTGGCTGGGAAGGTCACAAAAGGTAAGCACACTCAATCCCAGGAGGCTGCCCCATGCCAGCTGTCAAGCACCCTAAACTGCAATCATGCAGTGGTTATAAGTGTGAAGATTGACCCTGTCACTTTGTTTGTCGTACCTTTGAAAGGTCACTAAAACAAACGGTTGTAAAATGAGGATTACCTGTAGAGATTTTGCCCAAGATAATCTGTCTCTAACTGGCTCCTTCAGATTTTTTAACAGTGCCCCACCACCACTGTAGCCAAGGCAATCAGGTAGATGGCACTCGGTTAAGAGAAGCCGTGAGAAGCTGCTAGAACCACCCCCAGTAGAAAAGATCAAATAAAGGTTAGCATAGTCACTTAGGCACCCCCTATGTGGAAGTAAGAAAATGTGCCCAGAGACCAAGCAAAACTGGCCCAAAGTCATGACTTCCTGTGGGGTGTCTTGAACCGATTAAAACTGCTCGTATAATCGGAGATCTGTGAGGTTTATAAGCTTGTTGGTGTGAGGGCCCACCAGAGATTCCTTGGTTTGTTCCTCTAGACCTCAGTGTGGAGTTTTTTTTTTCTCGTTACAGAAATAAAAGTTTTTTAAGTATATTCCTTCCCACCTCTGTGATTATTGGCTACTCACACCATTGGCAACAAACCTCTCACCTTGGGGCTGTGTCCCAACGCATCCACCCTGCAGCTCATCCTCCTCTTTTGCAGGGCTGGATTCTTCTTTTTTGGCCCTTTCTTCCACCCTCTGCTTGGAGGGAGGGAGCCAGTGATGGGATTCAGCCAGTTCGCACCACTTCGGGAGAACTGGTTGTTAACTTTCTGAACAGTTTGGCAAACTGGTTGTTGGAAGTAATCATTAGGGCAGAGAACTGGTTGTTAAATGACTTGAATCCCATGACTGGAGGGAGCTGAGAAATTTCAGCTTTATGGAGACCAGGTTGGAAGACCATCAGGAAATCCAATGTCCTCAGGGGGAAGCCGCTGAAGGCTTTCCAGGGTCTGAGGGGAAACAAGGCCCCAGAGATCCCCTTGATAGAACCAAGGAGATCACTTCTGTCAAAGCTTCTCTCTCTCTTTAGGGCCTCAAGCCCAGGATTGCCTCTCCTCAGGGGGAGCTTGTGCGTGTGTGTGTATGAGAGAGAGAAAGAAAATGTTTAGTGTGTGTGTGTGTAACTTTCCTCGGAGCGATGAGGCGATTCGGAGACTCCCGTTTCCCGCCAAAACCTGACGGGTGCTTCTCGCCCGCCATTGGCTCGCCAGGATCACATGATCCGGTGGGCTCCTCCCCCCCTTTCCCGCCATCCACATTCCACCCCCAATGCAAAGCCTCCAGCCTGTAGGCTACCGAGGCCAAGTCGGGAAGGTCAGCCTAGCTCGCTCTGAGCCCTACTCCGCATGCGCGACGCTCAGATGGGCGCGAGATAGCTGAGCGTGCGGTTATCCTGCAAGAGCTCTTTCCATTTGCTGCTGTGGGAAGGGTAGAAGCGTCGAGGGGCTGTATTGCTTCCTCTCGCAGCCTTGAACCGGGATCTGCCTTTCATCATTTTTTTCTCCGGAGAGGCGAAATTAAATCCCGGGAAAGCAAAAATCAGCATCTCTGTCCTTCTGCCCTTCCTTTTAAAACAAGGGTCTCCAACCTTGGCAACTTTAACTGTCTTTAACTGTCTGGTTCGGTTCTGCAACCCAACAAGAAAGACACAGACTTCAGAGGATAATTAGAACTACAGAAAAAATAATTGCTACCAACCTGCGTTCCATTGAGGACCTGTATACTGCACGAGTCAAAAAGAGGGCCGTGAAAATATTTACAGACCCCTCACATCCTGGACATAAATTTTTTCAACTCCTACCCTCAAAATGACGCTATAGAGCACTGCACACCAGAACAACTAGACACAAGAACAGTTTTTTCCCCGAAGGCCATCTCTCTGCTAAACAAATAATTCCCTCAACACTGTCAAACTATTGACTAAATCTGCACTACTATTAATCTTCTCATCGTTTCCATCACCAATTTCTTTCCACTTATGACTGTATGACTGTAACTTTGTTGCTGGCAATCCTTATGATTTATATTGATATATTGACCATCATTTGTGTTGTAAGTGTTGTACCTTGATGAAGGTGTCTTTTATGTACACTGAGAGCACATGCACCAAGACAAATTCCTTGTGTGTCCAATCACACTTGGCCAGTAAAAAATTCTATTCTATTCTATTCTATTCTATTCTAAGCCTGGTGGACTTCAACTCCCAGAAACCAGAAGCAAAGCTGGCTGGGGAATTCTGGAAGGTTTTTTTTTTTTGTTGTTGTTTACATTTATACCCCGCCCTTCTCCGAAGACTCAGGGCGGCTTACAGTGTATAAGGCAATAGTCTCATTCTATTTGTATATTTTTACAAAGTCAACTTATTGCCCCCCCAACAATCTGGGTCCTCATTTTACCTACCTTATAAAGGATGGAGGGCTGAGTCAGCCTTGGGCCGGGCTCGAACCTGCAGTAATTGCAGGCTTATAACAGGCATTACCAGCCTGCACTATTCACCGGCCCTGAAGTTCACCAGGCTTAAATTTGCCAAGGTTGAAGACCCGTTTTAAAAGAAGCCATTCCTGATCTCTGAGCGACTTGAGTTTAGGAACTGGTTAAAATACACATACACTAAGGGCAAAATGCATACTTGCAGCACTTTCGAGTTTTCTTCTTTTTATCCTTTATTAGAGCAAATAAAAGCCTTGGGGGTTGACTCCAAAAAGAACAGCAACGGAGATGAAGCTCCTGTGGAACCAAAGCTGGGTGAAGAGATGGAGAAATGTGGGGGGTGGGGATCCAAAGCAGGGAAGAGATTGGAGCTTTCTTGGGCAGAGAGCAATGGATCCCTGAGATCGCCTCAGGAATGAGGGGGGGGGGGTGTAATCCCAATATGGCTAGTATGTGCAGAGGATCTGGATCTGGTGGTCTCCAGGCTTGGCTAAGTGCTTCAACCCAACTGGTGGCAGGGCACGGAGGTTTCTCCCTGTGAGATGGGAACAATGGAAGCGGTGTATCTTCAGGAGGGGGAGAGTACAGGTACTCTTGACTTACAACCGTTTGTTTAGTTACCGTTCAAAGTTACAATGGCACTGAAAAATATGACTTGGCGGCCCGACTGGGCGGGGGAGTAGGTTCATATATGCATATACACCTTCATTTGTGTGAATGGCGGGCACATGCATGCCCTATACTCATGAATGAAGCTTAGCATGCAAACGCCCTCCACTTGTGCGAGTAGAGGTTCATGCGTGAGCACAAACGCTTCTCTGTTTTTGTGTTCCGTTCCTTTCAAGAGTGCAGGTCTACCTGCACCTGTTGCTCACACAAATGGAGCTGCACACGCATGCGTCCTCCTGCTACTAACATACCACCCCGTGCTGGGCCAGGCTGCCAAGATGGAAAGGTTGGATACCACTGAATTGGAGGTTCCAGGAGGAATCTGGTCTGTACCCCGGTCAGGTAAAGGGGTTCCTTTCACAGTTTTGTCCCTCCTTGTCTGAAGTTAGGGAAAGTCTGTCTTCACGTCTGGAAGATTCATCATGTCTTTTTCACGTGGCTGAGCTCATGTACTCAAGCACCTCAGCTGCACCCGCCTTCCCCTCACTGGGCGTCTTCCTCCAGGAATTCTGGGCCCTCCCCAAGACCCAGTGCAAAAGAGGAGGCGCACAAAAGTTCCAGCAGAATTTTATTTGAAGGGATCCAAAAGGCCTGAATGGCTGGCCTGGGGGCCGGCCGGCCCACCCTTCCCTCCGCGCTGCTCCTTCAGGTCTTGACAGACACCTTGCCCTGGGTCCGCTGGAACTCCTGCTGCAGCCGGCCCAGGGCCTCCCGATGCTGCTCCGACTTCCGCTCGTAGTCCTGAATCTGAGCCTCGTAGCGTTTGCTGTGGAGAGAGAATTGGGCCGGTGAGCACCTGAGCGTGGGGCAAAGCTCCAAAAGAGCTGTGGGGACCCCAAGGTAGACTGTCTCAGGAGCTGGAGGCCTTACCCAGGAACCCCCCACTCACTTACATCTCCCCTGTGATGTACTCCAGCCTCTTTCCCACGGTTGCTTTGGCTTCCTCGGTGTCCTGCTTCACCAGCACTGGCCCGATGAGCTTGTAGACGGAGTTAGATGAGTCCAGCAGGTCCAATTCCTGGAGGGGGAGAAGGAGGAGGGCTGTTGCTGAAAGGGACCTCAGGGGAGGGGAGGGGAGGGGAAGCGGGGGGACCAGCCCTGCCCTCACCTCCTTCACCACATGGTTCTCTGTCAACTGAGCCTCCAGCTTCTGACGGGCTGTCATGCATTTGCTCATTTCTGTGAGAAGGGGAAGAGAAGAGACACCCCCCTTGTGAGTCAGGGTCCTTTACCTGGAACTTTCTTGGCTTCCTGAGCCCGTTTCCAGCGGCCATAGCCCCTCAGGTCCAGAGGACAGGGAATCGGCAGAGGGATGGGGTTCTCTTCTGCTGAAATACTGCTGCTCAACCTCTCAGATAGCATTCAGGGCCTCTCTGAGGCCATTCACACCTTTGTGGACCCCTCCAACACAGCAGGGGGACTCAGGGGGACCCTTCTGTGGGGGAGTCACAATGCTACTTCCTTCTGTCTTCTGCACCAGCTTTCCAGGATTCAAGATAGGCTCTGGCTGGTTTGGGGGAGCCACCCAGAAGGTGGAAGGAAGGAGTGGAACCATGCTCCAGCACTCCGAGAGGCGGGCGCTGAAGGGCGAAGATGCCACGGGGAGAGGAGGGTGAGAAGGCACTAGTGGGCATCCAGATAGCCTCACCAGCCATTGTAGACCCACCTTAACAAGCTGTGAGTAGATGTTTGGTGGCCACATCAAGCGTGGGACTATGGTTCCTATTGTTTCCTTGCAGCTAGGCTGGTGGGCTGGTGGGCTGGGGAAAATGGGCGCTGCGGTTCAACACATCTACCTGGGCCCTGACTGGGAAGCCGTTTTAAAAACCGTGTTTCTAAAATGGCTGCCACCTCCAGAGAGCACAATCCTGCAGAATGGCCAGGAGCGACTGGGAAGGTCCCGCAGGGCCCGGAGAAGGTTCTGACCTTTCTGCAGCTGCTGATATTTCTCTAGCTCTGCCTGTAGCTTCTTTTGCAGAGCTTCACCCATTGTGTCTTTCTCTCCTTGCATGTGCCAAGTCTCCTCTGATTTCTCTCTCAAGCTGGAACAAAGGACAGAAGAACGTCAATCATCTGGTTACACTGAATATTACATCCGGAGGAGCTTCCTTCCAAGAAGTTTCACAGATTGTCCTCGACTTACAACACTTCGGTTAGTGACCATTGGAAGTTAAAACGGCACTGAAAAAGTGACTTAGGACCACTTATGACCGTTGCAGCATCCCCATGGTCACATGATTTACATTTACAGATGGGCCTCTGTGGCTCAGACTGGTAAGACAGTCTGTTATTAACACAGCTGCCTGCAATTACTGCAGGTTCTAGTTCCACCAGGCCCAAGGTTGACTCAGTCTTCCATCCTTTATAAGGTAGGTAAAATAAGGACCCAGATTGTTGAGGGCAATAAGTTGACTTTGTATATAAATATACAAATAGGATGAAGACTATTGCTAACATAGTGTAAGCCGTCCTGAGTCTTCGGAGAAGGGCGGGATATAAATGCAAATTAAAAAAAAAATTCAGATGCTTGACAAATGGTTCACATTTATGATGGTCGCAGCGTCTGACTGGATCCGCACCCCAGCCCGTCACAACGGATGGAGTTTCTTGGATGAGAAACGAAATGTCACACGATTTCCCGTTTTCGCGACCTTCTGAAGCCGATGGGGAAGGCAGATTCACTTAACAGCCCATGTTTCCTAATTTAACAACTGCGGTGATTCACTTAACAACTGTGGCAAGAAAAATTGTAAAAACCGGACAAAACTCACTTCACAAATTTCTCACTTAGCAATGTAAATTCTGAGCTCAATTGTGGTCGTAAGTTGAGGATTACCTATGTATGTGTGTATGGAGAGAGAGAGAGAGAGAGAAAGTAGAGATAATAGATAGCAGAGATAATAGATAATATAGATCAGGGGTCTCCAACCTTGGTCCCTTTAAGACTTGTGGACTTCAACTTCCAGAGTCCCTCAGCCAGCTTTGCTGAGTTGAAGTCCACAAGTCTTAAAGGGACCAAGGTTGGAGACCCCTGATCTGGTGAAGTCAAGAGAGTCTTTGCCCGGAGACCGATGACGCTGCAGAAGGGAGAATTCCCATTGGTCCCTCTGCTTCTTCTGCCAATTTTAAGAGGAAAAAAACACACTCTACCTTCCTGGAGGGATGTGGGCGGGGCGAGGGGAGGGAGACCACATGGGGTCTGAGACTCCTGCAGGATTATGCGTCTCTTGCCCTCGACCCCTTCCTCAAAGTCACGTCCTTCCTCAAAGTCACGTGCTTTCTTCCCCCACCAGCAGCCCAGACCCTCTTCTCCCCCCACTGAGCCCCCTCCTTACCAGGGAGCTTCTTCCCTCCTTCGCTTCCAGGGTGCTGGACCAGCACCCCCACCAGCAACAGCAAGGGGACCCCAGCATTGCCCATGGATGCTACCCCACAAGTCTCTCCCCCCCCCCCAACAAGAGAGGGGGAACCAAGATGCGTTCAACCTCAGAATCGGTGAGTCTGAATTGGGGACAGAGGAAGTGTGTTTTTTTCCTCTTAAAATTGGCAGAAGCAGCAGAGGGACCAATGGGAATTCTCCCTTCTGCAGCGTCATCGGTCTCCGGGCAAAGACTCTCTTGACTTCACCAGATCAGAGGTCTCCAACCTTGGTCCCTTTAAGACTTGTGGACTTCAACTCAGCAAAGCTGGCTGAGGGACTCTGGGAGTTGAAGCCCACAAGTCTTAAAGGGACCAAGGTTGGAGACCCCTGATATAGATATAGACATGATAGATATAGATAGAAGAGATAATAGATAGGAGATAATAGATAATAGATAATAGATACTACTATACTCTACTACTATACTCTACTACTATAATAGATACTCTACTATATAGATAGTAGAGATAATAGATATAGATAATATAGATGATAGATAGATAGCTGGATAGATAGAAAGACAGATAGATAGATGATTGATAAATAGATGATGATGATGATGATGATGATAATAATAATAATAATAATAATATTTTAATTTTTATACCGCCCTTCTCCCGAAGGACTCAGGGCAGTTAATAGCCAGATAAAAACAGTACAATACAATAAAATCACTATTAAGAAACTTATTCAATAAGGCCGATAAATTAAATTTTAAAATACATATTATAAAATAAAACCCCATTTAAAAGTCCAATTAGAAAACCCCTCTTATGCCAGTCCTGTTCGGAAGAATAAATACGTCTTCAGCTGGCTGAGGAACTCTGGGAGTTGAAGTCCACAAGTCTTAAAGGGAGCAAGGTTAGAGACCCCTGAGATAGATGATAGATAGATAGCTGTATAGATAGATAGATAAATGATAGATAGATAGATAGATAGATAGATAGATAGATAGATAGATAGATAGATAGATAGATAGATATAGATAGGTAGAGATAGATAGATAGATAAGATAGAGATAGATAGATAGAGATAGATAGATAGGTATAGATAGATAGGTAGAGATAGGTAGAGATAGATAGATAGATAGATAGATAGATAGATAGATAGATAGATAGATAGATAGATAGATAGATAGATAGATAAATAGAGATAGATAGATAGGTAGAGATAGATAGATAGATAGAGATAGATAGATAGATAGGTAGAGATAGATAGATAGATAATATAGAGATAGATAGAGATAGATAGATAGAGATAGATAGATAGGGATAGATAGATAGATAGATAGATAGATAGATAGATAGAGATAGATAGATAGGTAGAGATAGATAGATAGATAGATAGATAGATAGATAAATAGAGATAGATAGATAAGATAGAGATAGATAGATAGAGATAGATAGATGGGTAGAGATAGATAGATAGATAGAGATAGATAGATAGATAGGTGAGATAGATAGATAGATAATATAGAGATAGATAGAGATAGATAGATAGAGATAGATAAATAGATAGATAGATAGATAGATAGATAGATAGAGATAGATAGATAGGTAGAGATAGATAGATAGATAGATAGATAGATAGATAAATAGAGATAGATAGATAAGATAGAGATAGATAGATAGAGATAGATAGATAGGTATAGATAGATAGGTAGAGATAGGTAGAGATAGATAGATAGATAGATAGATAGATAGATAGATATAGAATGATGAGAGTGCTAAATTGATAGAAATACCGGTAGATACATATACATATAAACATACATACACATACATGTATACATGCACACACACACTTGTGTCTGTGTATAAATAAAAATTAAAAATAATAAATTCCAGATTGGAGGGCTCAGCCGCTGCATCTCTACAAAATAATAAATTTGGTAGATTATTTTTTGTGTGTGTGTGTGAAACTGCCACAAGTATCGCTGAGCCTCCAGAAGGGGAAGGGGATGGACCCATGTTGCACAGCCCGGGGAACGCTCCCACCCCCCCACCAGCAAAGGGCAGGGAGCGCCTGCGTCTCTGGGGGAGGATGGGCGTTGTAGTCCAAGCCCCTCCGGAAAGGGAGAGGCTCTTCCTTTCCTATCAGACGAGGCAGACGACCAGGATGATGGGAGATGTAGCCCGTTAACCGTCGCCCGCCCCCAGCCCGCCTGGGGATAATGGACTCTGTAGTCCTGCAGCTAGACGGGGGCGGGGGCGGCCTTCAAAGTCCTTCTAAGGGTCCCCCGGCAAGGGGAGGGAAGCCCCACTTGGCCGGGGACGATGGGAACGGCAAGCCTCACCTCGGAACCGCGCGACGCCCGTCAACCGCCCCGTCCCCGCGGATACCGGCCGCCGCTCTCGCCTCGCGGGAGGGGGAGGGGAAGGGGAAAAAAAAAAACAGCAAACCGGAAGCCGGGGACGCCACCGCGGAGCCACTTCCGCCCGGTCCCAAGATGGCGGTCGGGCGGGGGCCGCGCGATGGATCATCGCGTAGGCGGGGCCGCTGCGGCGGCCACGTGACCTGCCAGCCCCAACCTTTTCAGCCCGACAGCCTTTGGAGGAGGGGTCTCCAACCGTGGTCCCCTTAAGACTTGTGGACTTCAACTCCCAGAGTCCCTCAGCCAGCAAAGCTGGCTGAGGAACTCTGGGAGTTGAAGTCCACAAGTCTTAAAGGGACCAAGGTTGGAGTCCCCTGAGATAGATATAGACATGATATAGATAGAAGGGATAATAGATAGGAGATAATAGATAATAGATAATATAGATGATAGAGATAGATAGATAGAGATAGATAGAGATAGATAGAGATAGATAGATATAGATAATATAGATAGATAGATAGATAGATAGATAGATAGATAGATAGATAGATAGATAGATAGATAGATAGATAGATGATAGATGGACAGACAGACAGACAGACAGATAGGTCAGGGGTCTCCAACCTTGGTCCCTTTGTGGCCTTTAACTCCCAGAGCTGGCTGAGGAACTCTGGGAGTTGTAGTCCACAAGTCTTAAAGGGACCAAGGTTGGAGACCCCTGAGAAAGATTTAGACATGATATAGATAGAAGAGATAATAGATAGGAGATAATAGATAATAGATAATAGAGATGATAGAGATAATAGATAATAGAGATGATATAGATAGTAGAGATAATAGATATAGATAATATAGATGATAGATAGATAGATGATAGATAGATAGATAGATAGATAGATAGATAGATAGATAGATAGATAGATAGATAGATAGATAGATAGATAGATGGACAGACAGACAGACAGACAGATAGATCAGGGGTCTCCAACCTTGGTCCCTTTGTGGCCTTCAACTCCCAGAGCTGGCTGAGGAACTCTGGGAGTTGAAGTCCACAAGTCTTAAAGGGACCAAGGTTGGAGACCCCTGAGATAGATATAGACATGATATAGATAGAAGAGATAATAGATAGGAGATAATAGATAATAGATAATATAGATGATAGAGATAATAGATAATAGAGATGATATAGATAGTAGAGATAATAGATATAGATAATATAGATAGATAGATAGATAGATAGATAGATAGATAGATAGATAGATAGATAGATAGATAGATAGATAGATAGATAGATAGATAGATAGATGGACAGACAGACAGACAGACAGATAGGTCAGGGGTCTCCAACCTTGGTCCCTTTGTGGCCTTTAACTCCCAGAGCTGGCTGAGGAACTCTGGGAGTTGAAGTCCACAAGTCTTAAAGGGACCAAGGTTGGAGACCCCTGATCTGGTGAAGTCAAGAGAGTCTTTGCCTGGAGACCGATGACGCTGCAGAAGGGAGAATTCCCATTGGTCCCTCTGCTTCTTCTGCCAATTTTAAGAGGAAAAAAACACACTTCCTCTGGCCCCAATTCAGATTCACCGACTTGGTTCCCCCTCTCTTTTTTGGGGGGGGGGAGACTTGTGGGGCGGCATCCATGGGCAATGCTGGGGTCCCTTTGCTGTTGCTGGTGGGGGTGCTGGCCCAGCACCCTGGAAGCGAAGGAGGGAAGAAGCTCCCTGGTAAGGAGGGGGCTCAGTGGGGGGAGAAGAGGGTCTGGGCTGCTGGTGGGGGAAGAAAGCACGTGACTTTGAGGAAGGGGTCGAGGGCAAGAGACGCATAATCCTGCAGGAGTCTCAGACCCCATGTGGTCTCCCTCCCCTCGCCCCGCCCACATCCCTCCAGGAAGGTAGAGAGTGAAGTGAACCCCCTCTTCTTGGGATGTGACCAAGTGGGGAAGGGGGTCATAAGAAGGCAACTCTGGGACTGTCCCGCAAGCCATCCCACGTGGCTGGGCTGGAGTCGGACCTTCTGGGCCCTGAATTAAACCCGGAATTGGAATCCCCAAAGTTCGTTGCATTAAAACAGGATGAATACCCAAAATTATTCGATCATGTAGTGGCTGGGAGCAATGGATCCTGGAGTCCATTATGATGGCCTCCCTCCTCCTCTTCCCCTTCCTTCCTCTTCCTCCTCCTCTTCCTCCTCCCTCTCCTCCTCCCCCTTTCCCTTCCCCTCCTCCCCCTCCTCCTCCTCCTCTTCCTCCTCCTCCCTCTCCTTTTCCTCCTCCTCTTCTTCCTCCTCCCTCTCCTTTTCCTCCTCCTCCTCTTCTTCCTCCTCCTCCCTCTCCTCTTCCTCTTCCTCCTCCTCTTCCTCTTCCTCCTCCTCCTCCTCTTCCTCCTCCTCCTCCTCCTCTTCCTCCTCCCTCTCCTTTTCCTCCTCCTCCCTCTTCATCAGGCACAAGAGACCAGCTTTCCCCAGCCTCTGGATGTAGGCTTCTGGCCTCCTCTGCCCCCTTTTCCAGCTCCTCTGCTTCCTTTTCCCATTGGGGAAACCAAACTGGACACCCCATTCCAGCCGCAGTCTGACCAGTGCAGCCCTTCCTGGGAGAGGAGCCCAGGATTGACCCTTTGTGGATGCAGCCCAAGATCTTGTTGGCTCTTTTTTATTATTATTATTATTATTATTAAATTTGCATTTATATCCCGCCCTTCTCCGAAGACTCAGGGCGGCTTACACTGTGTCAAGCAATAGTCTTCATCCATTTGTATATTATATACAAAGTCAGCTTTTATTGCCCCCAACAATCTGGGTCCTCATTTTACCTACCTTATAAAGGATGGAAGGCTGAGTCAACCTTGGGCCTGGTGGGACTAGAACCTGCAGTAATTGTAGGCAGCTGCTGTTAATAACAGACTGCATTAGCAGTCTGAGCCACAGAGGCCCCTTTTGGTCGCTGCAGCACACAGCCTGCTCAGGTGTCCCTGGACTCCATTATGATGGCCTTCCTCCTCCTCCTCTTCCTCCTCCCTCCCCCTTGCAGTCCATTTCTTGTACCAGGAGAAGACCGACTGTCTTTTCCCCCTCGATGGGAGGCAGCGGGTGCGTTACCTGGACAGGTACTTCTATGACCGGCAGGAGTTTGTCCGCTTCGACAGCCACGTCGGGAAGCACGTGGCCATCACAGAGTTTGGAGAGCCGGAGGCCAAGGAGTGGAACAGCAACAAGGTCATTCTGATGATGAAGCGGGCTGAAGTGGATCGCTTCTGTGGACACAACTACAAGGCAGCCAAGATGGGGCTTGTGGTTGGCCGGAGAAGTGAGTCCGGGAGGGAGGGGCTTCCTGAGTAGGGTGTTTGACAACTCGCCATGACTAACTCACCGTGGCCAACTTGCTACAGCCAACTTACCATGGCCAACTCACCGCGGGACAAGAGTTACGCTACCGGTAATATCAAAGGAATGATGGAATAGAATCATTAAACCAAGAATGCCGAAGGAGGGACAAAATGAAATGTGAATGACAAAAAATTAAAACGATTCTTAGAATTATTTTAAATAATCGAATTGAATTGTCCTGCAGTGAGTTGTCCAAAAGCAAGTTGGCCACGATGAGTTGGCTGCAACAAGTTGTCCCATTCCATCCTGCGGAGGGGGATACCAAGATTCCCCTTTGTTTAACCCATTGAAAGCCTACCCTATAAAAATTAAAATATAAAAATTAAAATATAAAAATTAAAATATAAAAATTAAAATATAAAAATTAAAATATAAAAATTAAAATATAAAAATTAAAATATAAAAATTAAAATATAAAAAGGTGGCTCAGGGGCTAGGACGTTGAGCTTGTCGATCGAAAGGTCGGCAGCTCAGCGGTTCGAATCCCTGGTGCTGCCGTGTAACGGGGTGAGCTCCCGTTACTTGTCCCAGCTTCTGCCAACCTAGCAGTTTCGAAAGCACGTAAAAATGCAAGTAGAAAAAATAGGGATCACCTTTGGTGGGAAGGGAACAGCATTCCGTGCGCCTTTGGCGTTGAGTCATGCCGGCCACATGACCATGGAGACGTCTTCGGACAGCGCTGGCTCTTCGGCTTTGAAACGGAGGTGAGCACCGCCCCCTAGAGTCGGGAACGACTAGCATGTATGTGCGAGGGGAACCTTTACCTTTACTATAAAAATTTACTCCTTATTTATTCTATGTTCTCAGATCTAGGAAATCTTCCTTTTGTTCCCAGGATCTAAAATCTCTTCCTGCCCAGAATCTGGGATTCTATTAATCCCCTCAAAAAAAAATTCCCCAAGGTAAGTCTGGGGAAAACCCAGCAAGATCCTGGCAAATATCTATTTAGAGATCAAAGGGAATGTTTGGCTCTCCCTCTTTCTGCCAGATGGCAATTTTCCTCTTTCTTTCTACCTGGGTCTCAGAAATAGTGCATTTGGCATTTTAGGATTTTTTTAAAAAAATGAATTTCCAAAGGTTTAAAAAAGGGAATTAGCAAAGGATTTGAGTTGCAGGTCATAAGGAAATACATCCAACATCCCAAACCCTGAATTCTTAATGTAGAATAACTGGATTCTCTCTTATTCTGCCAACATTTTTGTCACATTTGTTTTTGGCATTTTAATTTGTTGAGCAATAATAATATTTATTTCTGTCAATTGATATGAGTTTCAGAGACCAAGAATTGTGCAAATCAAGTCTTTCAGCTGTGTTTGTTGAAATTTGGCCTTTTCAGGGAAATTATATTCCTTTCATAAGGAATAACTGAAAGTGTTGTTGAGACTCCCCGTCGGAGTCCACATTTTCCAAAAATAATATGTTACCACAGAATTGAATTTTTCTTCCATAAGAGGAAAACTTCCACGATTTAGATGAGGGGATAAAAGGAGAACTCATCAAATTTGCAGCATCTATGCCAGCATCTGAGGTGCCAAGGGTGTGCAGGGGCTGGCTTCTTAGTTTTTGTTTTTGTTTTAATTTGCATTTATATCCCGCCCTTCTCCAAAGACTCAGGGCGTCTTACACAGTGTCAAGCAATAGTCTTCATCCATTTGTATATTATATACAAAGTCAACTTATTGCCCCCAACAATCTGGGTCCTCATTTTACCTACCTGATAAAGGATGGAAGGCTGAGTCAACCTTGGGCCTGGTGGGACTTGAACTTGCAAGCAGCTGTGTTAATAACAGACAGACTTAGTCCGTTGAGCCACCAGTTATGTTACTGATTAGAGTTGTTGCATGGCTGCAATGTATTTTAACCTTTGTAATATTTATCACTGTTCTTATTTTTTTTAAAAACTCTGCTGCTCAGAGGCACTTGTTGATATGAGCAGCCATATAAATTGGATCAATCATTCTTCCTTTTTATTACATAGAGGCCAAGATTATTATGCCTTTATTCTGTAATTTAAAAATGAAAATTGTTCCTGCATTTGGTCTTCTGTTCTGTGCCCTATTTTGTCTCTCATGTCCTTCCTTCCCGCCAGCCAAGCCCACCGTCACCATCTCCCCCACCAAGATGGACCTCGCTTCCCCCAACACCATCCTCCTCTGCACCGCGATGGGCTTTTACCCCATGGAGATCGAGGTCCAGTGGCTGAAGAACGGGGAGCCGGAGAAGGAGGGTGTGGCCTTTGGGGAGGAGCTCCAGAACGGAGACTGGACCTACCAGCTCCAGGTGATGCTGGAGACCCAGCCCCAGCGGGGGGACCTCTACACTTGCAAGGTGGAGCACGCCAGCCTGGAGGCCCCCATCACCATTCAGTGGGGTAAGTCCCTCCCCTCCTGCTCTGGGGACCCCATCCTGCCCTGAAAAGGGGGAAAGACCCTCCCTGTGGGGAGGGCCAGAATGGACCCTCCTGGGAGAAGGTGGGCCTGATCCTCCTGCTCAGGTGAGGCTCCTTCTCCTTCCCCAGAGCCCCGTTCCTCCAGCTCTGCCAGGAGCAAACTCTGGACGGGGATAATGGGGGCTGTGATAGGAGTGGCCTTCCTGGCCGCGGGGCTCTTCTCTTACCTAAAGAGCAAGAAAGGTAAGTCTGTGGGGCTGGATATGGTTATGGGGAGGGACCATATAGGACAGGATTGTCAAACTCATGGCCTACAGGCTGGATGCCTCATGTGCTGGCCATGTCCACATCCGGTTCAGCGAAGGGGGGGGAGAGAAAGTCGCGATATGTCATGTGATGCTGCCGTGACGATGCGAGTTTGACACCTGTGATCTTGGGGAGGCCCCTCATCGAGCTTAGTGAGCAGATAGCAAAGAAATGCTATATTGACCCAGAAATGGCTGATGGTCCCCCTGAGAAATTTGTTTGGGAAGTTTTGTTCTTCAAGGGGTTATTAATTGATGATCAGGCAACCTATTATGGGCTATCGATGAGGAGGGGGACCCCCCTCAGTCCTCAGCCCATGAACAGTTCTCATTGGGTCGTTTTCTCCTTCCAGCAACGTTCATCCAGCCACCTGCAGGTGAGTATCTTCTATTTCCCCTCCATTAAAAAGTAAAAAATAAACAGTATTGGGTGAGTGGGGGAGGCTCCATAACAAAGAATTTAAAAAAGCCAAATTCTCTGTTTTGGAGCCTTTCTAATGTTTGGGCAGTTTTTCCTTACATTGGACCCCCAAATGCAATGCAATTGAATACAAAAACAGTACACAACCCTACATAGTACCCAATCTAGGGTGTCTCCCAAGTTTCGGGAAATTGTGGAGGGGAAGGGAAGGGAGCACCCCTCCTTTGTGAGTTGCCGTTCCTTCTTTTGATCTTTTGCAAAGGATCTGGTACAAGTGACGCCAGGCTCCCTCCTTTGCTATTGCTTCCATCGTAGCCTCATCTTCTTTGTTGATATGAAACATCTGCAGTGAGGGAGGGCTCCTCTCTTGAACCCTCTAATTAAATCAATTGGGGATAATTCCATCTTGTCAAGGTCTCTCTGGAGCCTCCCTTTGGACCCCTCGGATGAACCTGGACCCACTTCGAGTCCCAGGAGATGAGATGGAGAGCAATCCCTGGTTCTAAAGGGGCAGATTCTTGCTCCAACCAGTCTCTCCCATTAACCACACCCCTGCAGTGTGGGCCTGCTTGGGAGGCTGATAGGAAAAGGGGGAAGCCCACCCTGTGTTTTTCCTGAAGACTCCAAATAGAACTTACTTACATTAAAGGTTTTACTATCTATATACTACTAAACCTCTTGTGTCTGTTTGTAACATTCAACTGCGTGTCTCCTTGGGCAACAATTTTTGATTCAACCTACCTCAATTGGTAGCTAATTCACAGAATGCATCCCAAATCCATGACCCCAAACCATTGTGGGATTGAAATTTAACGTACTCACGAACAGAGGCATTGTTCTGTCTCCTTCCCCACTTCAGACCCACGAGCTGGCCTTCAGCCAGTGGATTCACAGCTCTTACCAGTCCTGGCAGAGATATCCCAGCTGTCTGCCAAAGTTCAAACAAATGACTCACGTAGCAAGACTTTCAGCTCTTTTTGAAACGGTTCAGCTAAACTTTTGCTTCCCGTGGAGTGAGAGCAGTCTCAAAGCTCCTTATATATATATATATATATTAATTTACATTTATATCCCGCCCTTCTCTGAAGACTCAGGGCAGCTTACACTATGTTAGCAATAGTCTT
This sequence comes from Ahaetulla prasina, assembly GCF_028640845.1. Taxonomy (NCBI): domain Eukaryota; kingdom Metazoa; phylum Chordata; class Lepidosauria; order Squamata; family Colubridae; genus Ahaetulla; species Ahaetulla prasina. The sequence continues at coordinate 2,524,923 of NC_080540.1, read as the reverse complement.
CATCCTATTTGTATATTTATATACAAAGTCAACTTATTGCCCCCAACAATCTGGGTCCTCATTTTACCTACCTTATAAAGGATGGAAGGCTTAGTCAACCTTGGGCCTGGTGGGACTACAACCTGCCGTAATTGCAGGCAGCTGTGTTAATAACAAACTGTCTTACCAGTCTGAGCCACGGGCATATATCCTGTGGGGTGGGGCTCCTGTCCCACCCTTCCTTTTGATGATGCTGCCTCTCTAATCTTCTGAAGCACGGGTCAAGCCAAGCTTGATTATTATTATCAGCTGGGTCTGAAGGCGTAGCCTGGGGAAGGGAGGAATCAGGGGATGACGGCCTCATTACATCCTCCGACTGGTCTGGTTCTGGCTCCTGGAGCCGAGCCAAAGGAATCGGTGCTCCCGAGGTAAGCCTTACCGGCCCTTCCCCCTCACTCTCGGAGTCACTTTCGGGCATGGGGCCAGGTTCGGGGGCTGGAGTCACAACAGGCATAGAATCAAAATCATATGAAATATTAGTACCGTGTTACAAAGCCTTAGTAAGGCCACACCTGGGTTCGCCAAGGTGGCGGAGTGGTTAGAGTGCAGTACTACAGGCTAATTCAGCTGACTGCTAGCTGCAGTTCAGCAGTTCAAATCTCACCGGCTCAAGGTTGACTCAGCCTTCCACCCTTCCAAGGTGAGTAAAATGAGGACCCAGATTATAGGGGGCAAATATGCTGACTCTGTAAACCACTTAGAGAGGGCTGTAAAAACACTATGAAGTGGTATATAAGTCTATTGCTATTGCTATTCCTGCATCCAGTTTTGGTCACCACATTACAAAAAAGATGTTGAAACCTTGGAAAAAGTTCAGAGAAGACCAACTAGGATGTTTAAAAGCCTGGAAACTGAAACGTACAAAGAACGGTTGCAGGATTTGGGTACAGCCAGTCTAGGGGGACATAATAGCAATATTTGAGGGGCTGCCACAAAGAGAAGGGGGTCAGCTTATTTATCAAAAGCTGCAGACCTGGTTATTTGCATCCTTTTAGAAAGTCCTTGAGGCCACTTGGAGGTCCGCCTGTGTCCTCAGGGTCACCTGAGTGGCGCAAATGGATGTGTAGCCTTCTTGGAACTGCGGAAAGGACTGTGTTGTAGACTGGAAATGGATGAAAAATTGAACAGCCCTCTCTCAACAGAGGGGGAGGGATATGACATCATCCATCTCTAGTCTACAACTGTTCTGTCCCCCTCTGCAGTCCGGAGACACGAGCAATGACTTAATTAGCCGGCAACTATCAGCTCTGGCAGCAAACTAGCGAGCGTTTGCCAAGTGTCTCTGTTATCTCTCTTGATGCCGATGAGTCAGCCAGGAAACCAGGAACAAACAGGACTTCAGCTCTAATTCTCTCCCTCTAAGCAGTTGATTTGCTCGCCACGAAGTGGTCTAGCAGCCCTTGCTGCTTTTATATCCTGTGGGGTGTGGCTCCATGACTCAGCACTTCCTAGGCCTGCCCCACCCCTGCTTCTGTTGTTCCCGCCTCTCCTGCCTACGAAACCTAGGGTCCAGCCAGGCCTGATTGCCATCAGCTGGGTCTGAAGGCGAAGCCTGGGGAAGGGAGGAACCAGGGGATGACGGCCTCATTACATCCTCCGACTGGTCTGGTTCTGGCTCCTGGAGCCGAGCCAAAGGAATCGGTGCTCCCGAGGTAAGCCTTACCGGCCCTTCCCCCTCACTCTCGGAGTCACTTTCGGGCATGGGGCCAGGTTCGGGGGCTGGAGTCACAACAGGCATAGAATCAAAATCATATGAAATATTAGTACCGTGTTACAAAGCCTTAGTAAGGCCACACCTGGGTTCGCCAAGGTGGCGGAGTGGTTAGAGTGCAGTACTACAGGCTAATTCAGCTGACTGCTAGCTGCAGTTCAGCAGTTCAAATCTCACCGGCTCAAGGTTGACTCAGCCTTCCACCCTTCCAAGGTGAGTAAAATGAGGACCCAGATTATAGGGGGCAAATATGCTGACTCTGTAAACCACTTAGAGAGGGCTGTAAAAACACTATGAAGTGGTATATAAGTCTATTGCTATTGCTATTCCTGCATCCAGTTTTGGTCACCACATTACAAAAAAGATGTTGAAACCTTGGAAAAAGTTCAGAGAAGACCAACTAGGATGTTTAAAAGCCTGGAAACTGAAACGTACAAAGAACGGTTGCAGGATTTGGGTACAGCCAGTCTAGGGGGACATAATAGCAATATTTGAGGGGCTGCCACAAAGAGAAGGGGGTCAGCTTATTTATCAAAAGCTGCAGACCTGGTTATTTGCATCCTTTTAGAAAGTCCTTGAGGCCACTTGGAGGTCCGCCTGTGTCCTCAGGGTCACCTGAGTGGCGCAAATGGATGTGTAGCCTTCTTGGAACTGCGGAAAGGACTGTGTTGTAGACTGGAAATGGATGAAAAATTGAACAGCCCTCTCTCAACAGAGGGGGAGGGATATGACATCATCCATCTCTAGTCTACAACTGTTCTGTCCCCCTCTGCAGTCCGGGAGACACGAGCAATGACTTAATTAGCCGGCAACTATCAGCTCTGGCAGCAAACTAGCGAGCGTTTGCCAAGTGTCTCTGTTATCTCTCTTGATGCCGATGAGTCAGCCAGGAAACCAGGAACAAACAGGACTTCAGCTCTAATTCTCTCCCTCTAAGCAGTTGATTTGCTCGCCACGAAGTGGTCTAGCAGCCCTTGCTGCTTTTATATCCTGTGGGGTGTGGCTCCATGACTCAGCACTTCCTAGGCCTGCCCCACCCCTGCTTCTGTTGTTCCCGCCTCTCCTGCCTACGAAACCTAGGGTCCAGCCAGGCCTGATTGCCATCAGCTGGGTCTGGAGGCGTGGCCTGGGAGGGGAAAGAGTCAGGGGACGGAGGCCTCTTTATCTCCTCCACCTGGCCTGCCTCTGGCTCCTGGAGCTGAGCCAGGTAAGCCGGTGCTCCAGAGGTAAGTCCTGATGGCCCTTCCCCCTCACTTTCCGAGTCACTTTCTGGCAGGGGGCCCGGCTCGGGGGGCGCAGACACAACAACAACATAGTCCTTGCAGCAGTTCCACAAAGGCTCCACACCAAAATGCACCACTCAGGTGACCCTGAGGACGCAGATAAACCTCCAAGTGGCCTCAGTGACTCTCTTAAAAAGAATGCAAATAACCAGCTGTCTGCAAGGAGTATAAATCTTTTCATTCCCCACCATCCACTGCTGAAGAAGCTCCTTGGATAAGAAGCTGTAAGGTTTTAGGAGTGCGCTTAAGTCAGTGATAGACCAAAAGAAGAGCTTTAAGCAGAGGCTTGGGATAGTAACAGCTTTTATTTTGACCAAAGCAAAGAGCCGGGTAGACTGTCCCCCACATACAAGCAAAGAGCATGCAAGGGAAAAGTCACACTTTGGGGAAAGTATGGTGACCTTTTATACCTTCAGAGACATCAGCTTGGTTCCCAATTCCATTCTCCTGGTCCAGGCCTTCATTTTCCTCAAAGCATTCCTTATGGCCCTGTGCAGGATGGATGCTTCCCTCATCAATCTTCCCTCATCCCTAGCTATCCCACTGTTCTCATCTATCTTATCTGCTACTGGGCCCCTTGGTGCCACAGGGAATGGGGCCGGGTGCTTAGCAACACGGGTAAAAAATGTAGCAGGGCACCCCTTTGTCAGCCCTGGAACCATTTTCCTTGGCATCTTCAGGGCTGCCACAGCAGAGGCTGGGCGAGCTGTGGGAACGGGAGGGGGGGAGGAAGAGATAACACGGGATGTGTAACCAAAATAAATTTTTCTCTGAGAACCAAGGATGTTCCCACCAGGTGTAAGGAGGCGGGAGGTGAGTCTGGATGAACTTTGGGTTGTGACCTGATTGGGCCATTTGATGGTCTGCATGGGCAGGGGGAGGAAAAATGTATTTTTTAACTAGGGGGAAATCCGGGGAGCTTTAGAGTCGGGTTTCCCTACATGTGCCAATATTTATTTATTTATTTATTTATTTATTTATTTATTTATTTATTTATTTATTTATTTATTTATTTATTTTTCATATTTTTATACCGCCCTTCTCCGGGGACTCAGGGCGGTGTACAGCATGGATAAAACATAAAAATCGAAAATTTAAAATACAATATTAATTAAAAATCTGATTCAATAGGCTGAATATTTAAAATTAATAGGTAAAAATTATAAAATAAATTAAACCCCTTAAAAACCCCACTAATAAACCCTTGATTAAAATTTATCATTAGATAAATTAAATTATTATCATTAAATTAGAAAATTTAATCATGACTTGCCTAATAAATCTGTACTTTGAGGAATATGCCTGCCTTGAAGCTTTGATTCTGTTGTGGGGTTGCTTGGAACCCTGACACCCATATGTGCCCGCTGTGTGAACCCTGACAACGACGATGATGTATGCAGCTTCTAACCTGGGATATACACCAGGCACTGAGTGGCACAGAAAAACAAGATTGAGATGGATGAAGATTCAGATTCACAGCAGGAGCACATTTTGCAGATATCAAATATTTTACAGACATCCCCACCAGCACCAGCACCAGCAGTGCGCTCTCAGAGAGGGACTCCTCAGGGTGCCGTCAGCCAAACAATGTCGGCTGGCGGCCCCCAGGGGAAGGGCCTTCTCTGTGGGGGCTCCTACCCTCTGGAACGAACATCCCCCAGGACTCCGACAATTTCCTGACCTTCGGACCTTCCGCCGCGAGCTGAAGACATACCAATTTTTTCGCGCAGGACTGGCATAGAATTTTTTAGAATTTTTATTACTGGGTTTTTAAATTTTAAACGGGTTTTATGGTTTTAAATGTATTTTAATTGGGGCCAATTTGAATAAGTTTTTTTATTATTTTTTTATTATATAAAAATATATATAATTTTTTATTATATAAAAATTGAATAAAATAAATAAATAAATAATATTATTGTTTTACTTGTATTGTATTTACTTATTGTTGTTTTTATCTGGCTGTAAACAGCCCTGAGTCCTTCGGGAGAAGGGCGGTATACAAATTAAAAATAATAATAATAATAATAATAATAATAATAATAATAATAATAATAATAATAATAATAATAATAATAATAATAATAATAATAATAGCAGGCGGAGCCCATGGAGGCTTCCCACAAGAGAGGGGAGAAGTGGAATTAGGGGGCGGGGGGAGTTTGACCGCGGTTACTTCGGAGTTGGCGTGCCAGGAATAGGTTGGGCCAATGGGAAGCTTCCCTTCAGCTGAGTCATCTGTCTCTGGGCAGAACCTCTGTTGATTTCTCCCCGGGGAGAAAGCCTTTGGAGCAGAAACAGAAAAGGGGAGGAGTTATGCAGATTATGTGCAGCGCAATTGGAGGGGGCCTTTCCGTGTTCAACTGGGGGGGCGTGTCCCAAAGACGACGCAGGTGGGCCCTGAGCGAGGTAATCTCTCATTGCTGAGATGGGGAAATTCCAGGCCACTAGCCGATGAGGCCCAATTTACCACGGCCGCGATTTCAGCCCAGGGACCAGCAGGAGGCGCTCTCTTGGCTGACGACTGACTAAGCCCACTGCGCATGCTCCAGTCCATCGCCCTGTTTCGGTAATTCCGGCTGAGAGTTGCTCCCTGGGAATCTGGTGGGGGGCGAACAAGAGGAGATCCCGCGACTCAGATCCTCCCTAGGGGAGGGAAGGCGATTCTGAGGCTTGGAGGGAGCGAGAAATCCGCCCCATAACTGCTCTTGGCTGTGCATGGGGGGAGATGCAAGAATAGGGCAGGTGGGAGGAGAGAAGGAAGCCTAAAGGGATCCCCTGCTCACCTCTCCATTTAGATTCAGATTCCGAGGCTAGGAGGATCTTTGGAGAGCCAGTTACCCGGCACTGTCAGTGGCTGGAAGATCCCTTCTGAGCGTGGCAGAGGAGAAGCAGCAGGAAGGGCCCCAGGTCAGAGATTCTTCTTTTGGGGAATACGGGGAGATCTTCACCTGCTTGAATTCTTCAATATTTCCCTGATAAGGTTTGGGAGATTAATAATCCGAGTAGCTATTTAGAGAACCTCATTAGCGACTCTCATTTGGAGCGACTCTCCCATTGGGTCTCATCCTTCGCCGCTGATGGACGGAAGGGTTTTGTGGGCAGAAAATAAAATCCACATCCTCTTTTCTCCTGTCCTCTTAATTGATCTTCTCTGCTTATATTTCAGGTTCTGAGGTCCTTCCAGGAATGGAGAGGAATTGGGTGGATCTCATAAATCTTTCTCCTGATCTGTCTTTCCGAGGGATCCCCAAGGATAAAAGTCAAGGTCAGGATACCTCACTAGGTGAGGGCAGACTCTTCCACTGGTTTGGAGACTTTCTAGAACGATTCTAGTTTATTTATTTATTTTGTCATAACAATATATGTAGGTATCATACAAAAGATTATATAATATATAAACACATATATGAGTAAATATAAGGAGGTATAAGCATATATATATAGGAAGAAGAAAAGGAAAACAATAGGACAGGAACAATAGGCACGTTTGTGCGCTTATGCACGCCCCTTATGGTCCTCTTAGGAATGGGGTGAGGTCAATAGTAGAAAGTTTTTGGTTAAAGCTTTTAGGATTATGGGAAGGGACCACAGAGTCAGGCAAAGTATTCCAAGCACTGATGATTCTGTTACAGAAGTCATATTTTCTGCAATCTAGATTAAAGCAGTTGACATTAAGTTTAAATCTGTTGGTTGCTCTTGTATTATTGCAATTAAAGCTGAAGTAGTCTTTGATAGGAAGGACATTACAATAGATGATTCTATGAGTTAAACTTAGGTCTTGTCGAAGGCGACGGAGTTCCAAGTTTTCTAAGCCTAGGATTTCAAGTCTGGTGTTTTCCTTAATTCTCTTTAATTAATTTAATTTAATTTAATTTAATTTAATTTAATTTAATTTAATTTAATTAGTTCTCTTTAATTCTCTGTGTCTTCTCATATCTTAGTCTTTGGACTTAGTAGAAGGTGACCCATTAAGAAAGATAGAACTCCCTCTTCAAGTTAGAAGACTTAAGGCGCACAAAGGAATTCCCTCCCTTCAGAGCACGCCTATAATTTGCCTTTCACAGAAGACCAACTCTTGTAAGGGCCACCTTGAGTTGCATTCTGGCTCCTCCTCCATCCTGAGAGATTTCTCTTTGTTTTTGGCCTTCCTTAAGAGATAATTTTGACTAAATTCCTACAAAGATCCCTGTTGGGCTATTTCCAACATTGACCTTGCAGGCATGTTTCCTGGGTTGCTAGAATATCCCTACTTTCTCTGGTTTCAAACTGCAGAGAGTGGGGGGAGAATTTACCATGATTAAGCAAATGCTTTGGTTGCTAAGAGTATAAAGTTTCAAAAGGTTAGGAGAACAATCTAACTGAGGTTTGTTCTTCAGCATGTGGTGGGTTTGGTCTTCTCCTTTCATTCTTGGCTCCCATGTTGGAATCTATGAAAGGCAGATATTAGAAGAGAGAAAAACCGAGGTTTCCTGGGAAGGACAAGAAGAAATCTTAAGTTGTGCCTTCAGGCTAGAAAAGATGAAGTTGAACCCTTTCCTGTTTCCATCCTGTCTCTCTCCTTCCCAGTGAACAAAATGGAGTCACCGTTGTTCACTGAATCATCTCCTTCTAGTGGTGGAGCTGAAGGAACTGCCGGATTCGTGACCCAGGTAAGAAGGAAGAGATTAGCACCTTATAAGGGGGAGCAGGAGGAGACCTCTGGTTTCCTTTGGGGACTCAACCTATGATAGTGCTATTCCTGGGCAAAGCATAACAAGGAAATTAGAAATTTAAATTTATGATCAGTCAAACTAGGCCCACCTCTCAACAAAGATTTGGAGATCTATGGAATTACTTAGTAGCTGTATAATTCTGGTTTCAAAAAATGCCACATGGCAGTTCATGCTTCCTGTCCCAAGTAAAGCAGGCAGGAGACATGAATGGTTAGGCTAAATCGACTTTATTTTAAATGTAATCTTGTTTTCCAATCATTGGGGAAAGGGATAAAACCAGGAGAAACAGAAATTGCTTTGTGTATCGTCTATATCTTGATGCCTGGAAGTGAATCCCTAGTATGTTTATGAGTGGGTTTTTTTCAGTTTAACTTTATTAGTTTATCAAAGTATAAAATACAAAGAAAAAATGGAAAACTAAGAAGAGAGGAACGGAACAAGGGGGGTATAGTGGAATGGGAGGAGGGGTAAAAGGCATCTACTTCCAACTCTCTGGTACAGTTGAAGGTAACTCCTTTCCTAAAGAAGTTCTCAGCTTTATTTATATCCATTAAAAAAACTCCCAAAGTTGTTCTGTTAGATGTTGTAAATTGGTCTGAAGCAAATCTTCCCCGATTAAACTTTCCCTCATTGAAATAGCTATCATGGCTTTTTTTCTTGAAGAATTCTCAGCCTTGTTAATGTCCATATAGCAAAAGTCCCAAACTTGACGCCTTAAAAATTGTGACTCTACTTGATACGCTTGTTTCAGTTGTACTGGGAGGGTTCTACTCACACCATCATCAGAAGAAGAAGAGCTGAAGTCAGATTTATATTCTGAGGTTACAGTTAGGTTTTTTGCATTATCCGGTATTTGTAAAGCTGACACAGGAGATAGATAATTTTGGTACATTTTGTACACCTAGTTGTGTTTCTTGTTCTATTTTAATATCATCATCATAATAATAATTCTATGCCAGTCCTGCGCGGAAGAATAAATACGTCTTCAGCTCGCGGCGGAAGGTCCGGAGGTCAGGAAGTTGTCGAAGTCCTGGGGGAAGCTCATTCCAGAGGGTAGGAGCCCCCACAGAGAAGGCCCTCCCCCTGGGGGCTGCCAGCCAGCATTGTTTGGCTGACGGCACCCTGTGGAGGCCCTCCCTATGAGAGTGCACGGGTCGGTGGGAGGCAAACGGGAACAGTAGGCGGTCCCGTAGATAACCTGGTCCTAAGCCATGGAGTGCTTTAAAGGTGGTAACCAACACCTTGAAGCGCACCCGGAAGGCCGGAGGTAGCCAGTGCAGCTTGCGCAGGAGAGGTATTACATGGGAGGCCCGAGTGGCTCCCTCTATCACCCACGCAGCCGCATTCTGGACCAACTGAAGCCTCGGGTGCTCTTCAAGGGGAGCCCCATGTGGAGAGCATTGCAGTAGTCCAGGCGAGAAGTGACGAGGGCATGAATGACTGTGCATAGGGAATCCCGGTCTAGAAGTTTATGGGACAAAAAAAAAAGATCAAACCTTCCAACTTCTCAGGGAAAAATAGATCTCGTGAAGTTGGAAGATCTGATTGAATTTTTTTACCGGTAGTCCCATAGCCTTCTTTTATTGGCTTGTATGTGGCGACGGAGAACGGAACTAGAAAGCAGTTTAGTGAAGGGATGCTTTGGGGAAGCAAGGGGAGCTGGGCAGTAGCTGGAAAGCAGGTGGCAAGGCAAACCCCCCAAGGGCTCCAGGTAGCTGGTGGTGGAATGTGAGTGATGGCAGGCGGAGCCCAGCTGGGTACCACTGCTGGGTTATATGGGGAAGGGGCCACCTCAATCTGTCAGCATCATGGCTTTGCAGGTTGGGCGAAGGATACCGTTGGGGCTTCGTCCTCGTCTCCCCCATCGTTTCGCTTCATCTTCCACCCTTCCCACCACCTTGCTTACTGGCCATAACATGAGTGCATCACTCAGCCTCCTGCTTCATTGCAGCAGCGAGCAAGGAGAAGAAGCTTCGTCCTCTACCCACCCACCCTGCCTCAATTTGTCTGTTGTGGCTGCAAAAAAAATAACACGTCTGTGAAAATAAACCCTGGTGCTTATTTTGGCAACCAAAAAAAAATATAAGACCAGGTCTTATTTTTGGGGAAACACGGTATTAAAGCCACAGCTTCTATCCTTATATTTCAAACAAAAGAATATTCCAGTTGTTACCCGGCCCAAGTAGGTAGTATTAAACGCAATCAGTTCAAAAACAGATTTTATTAGAACAGCTGAGAAACTAAATCAAAAAAAGTTCTTCATAACACAGTTTTCAGTCTTATCTCCTACCTTGGTGTTCTGTCCCCCCACCTCAGTCCGGGAGACACGTGAACTAACTCAATTAGCCGGCAATTTAGTTAGCTATCAGCTCTGGCAGCAAACCAGCGATCGTCTGCCAAGGTTTTTTTTATCTTTATCTTCCCTGATGCCAGCGTCATAGAAGCTCGTTACTGGAGCAACCAGGAAGTCAGGAACAAACAGCAATCCAGGCCAAATGCTCAGTCAAATAGTTCAGCACAAGTGTTCTCCAGTCAGTTTGTTTTGTCCGTCACGAAGTAGTAGAGCAGCCCCTCCTGCTTTTATACCCTGTGGGGTGTGGCTCTGTGACTCAGCACTCTCTAGGCCTGCCCCACCCCTTCTTCTGTTGTTCCTGCCTCTCTTGTCTACGAAACCTGGGATCTAACCAGGACTGATTGTCCACAGCTGGGTCTGGAAGCATTGCCTGGGCCGGGGGAGATACAGGAGACAGAGGCCTCGTCACCTCCTCCACCTGGCCTGCCTCTGGCTCCTGGAGCTGAGCCAGAGAGGCCGGCCCTGCAGAGGGGAGCTCTGATGGCCCTTCCCCCTCACTCTCTGAGTCACTTTCTGGCAGGAACCAGGCCCGGGGTTTGGGGGGCTGGAGCCACAACACTAGATCTAATTAGGCAAACTGCCAAAGGCTTTTCTTGGCAAAAGTTCAAAAGCAGAAGATTTTTTTTTTTTTTGTTTTACATTTATACCCCGCCCTTCTCCGAAGACTCAGGGCGGCTTACAGTGTATAAGGCAATAGTCTCATTCTATTTGTATATTTTTACAAAGTCAACTTATTGCCCCCCCAACAATCTGGGTCCTCATTTTACCTACCTTATAAAGGATGGAAGGCTGAGTCAACCTTGGGCCGGGCTCGAACCTGCAGTAATTGCAGGCTACTGTGTTCTTAATAACAGGCTTTACCAGCGTGAGCTAAACCGGCTCCGGTTTAGATGCCGACAAGAAATAAATGCAGCAAGACAAGGAGTAAGTCTATCAACGATGTTTTCCAACAAAAAGCCCGAATGCCATTGCTGATCTTTTAAGCCTTATGGGAGGGGCCAATCATCTCTTGGCCCTACACCCGAGTTGTCCTCTTTGCTTTAGCTGCTCTTGCCTTCTGGCAGCTCTTCTCATGTGGGCATTAGGAACAAGCTCCTCCTGTTCCTCTGCCTCACTTCTGTCAGCCTCTGGAGACTCCCAGATGGCCCCATCTCTGCCTCCGACGCAGAGCCCTCATCCGGGCCTTCCCCAGCCTCCAGGACTGGCCCATGTTCTTCAGTCTCATCACTGTCCAACTCCACTGCCAGCTCCACAGACTGCTGGCAAACCACAACAATTCTATGGTTCATTTAGCAGTCCTTTGTTGCGGTCCGCCAGCAGCTTGTGGACCTGGCAGTGGAGTTGGACAGTGAGGAGGCTGGGGAGGACAATGGGCCATTCCTGGAGTCAGGGGAAGACCCAGATGAGGGCTCTGTGTTGGAAGCAGAGATGGGGCCAGGGCCATCTGGGAGCGATGCGCGGACTCCGGAGCCTCCAGAGGCGGACAGCAGAGAGGCAGAGGAACAGGAGGAGCCTGTTCCTAGTGCATGCATGAGAAGAGCTGCCCGAAGGCAAGAGCAGTTGAAGCAAAAAGGATGACTCGGGAGTAAGGCCAGACGATGATTGGTCACTTCCATAAGGCTTAAAAGAGCAGCAACAACGTTGGGTTCTTTGTAGAAAAGCAACGTTGATTCCATTGCTTCTTGTCAGCGTCTCTTGAACTTTGTGGGGGTTTTGCCAAGAAAAGCCTTTGGCAGGTTGCCAAAGATATCAAAGTTTGGTGATAAAGCCTACGGACTGGTTATTAAGAATTTTGTTTTGGACTAAGCTGAGAATGAATTAATTCTCAGCTATTTTAATAAAATAAGTTTGTTGAGGACTGAATTGTGTTTAGTAATCACTACTTGGGCCTTGGTCACAACATCCTCTCCCTGTTGTTTTATAATAAAGAAGAAGTGTCAAAAATGGTGTTCAAAAGTTCAAAAACGGGTGGTAAGCTATAACTTAAGAAAGCCTCTATAGCTTGTAAGGGTAATAGTGTCATAAATTATTTAAGAAATAAAGGATACTTTTTAAAATTACGTTTTCATCTGTTGGGATTTCTTCACTTTTCCACTGTTGTGCAAATATAATTCTAGCTAAAGTTAATACGTGTAAAATCAAATACAGTAGAATGCCCAGCAAAACTATTTCAGGTTTCAGATCTATATGTTGTTTTGTCATTTTTTTCCAACCATGTATGTATTTTTGCCCAATATTTTTTTGCCTTTGGGCATGTCCACCACATATGATAATACAAACCAGGTGCCTGATAACATTTCCAATGTTTAGTGGACATGTCCTTAAACATCTTTGCCAATCTTGTTGATGAGAAGTGCCACCTATAAAACATTTTATACTGATTTTCTTTATATGCAGTTGACATAGTTAATTTAACATTTCTATCCCAGAGCTTTTGCGGTTTGTCCAGTTCTAATGTATATCCAAAGTTCTTAGCCCATGCTATCATTTTCTCTTTTACGTGCTCACTTTCATTTTCATACTTAATAAATAGTTATACATTTTCTTTATTAGTTTTTCTTCTGTCCCTATTAGTACCTGGTCTAATTCTGTTGGCTCTTATATCGAGATTGTATCTGCACTTGTGACCACCATGCTATATCAATCCCTTGATTACTCAGTTCTTGCTTAGTTTTAAATTCCTCCTTTTCATTCAAAATACCTTCATGTCTTGTAATTTTTTTCATATTGATAACAATAATATTATTAACAATATCATTAGAATGTGCAGAAATGGATAGACTAACATTGATAATTAAGGAAAAGGAGGAAACTGAGTGTTTTTTGACATGGGACCTGTTTTATCAATGGTTGGCCAATAAAACAAAAGTTAGAAACATGAAAATATAAGAAAAGAACTAATCTTATAAGAGAGATTTGTTAAAATGGATAAGTAAATATTATTATCATAGAATTAATATTAATGTAATGACTACTGTTGTAAATATTTTGATCACTATTTTCTAAACAACATGTAGCCAATTGAAAATTGAAATTGAAACTTTTATAGGTTATAAAATAAAAAATTTTAAAAAATAAAAAGAAATGAAGGACACAGCTTATTGTCCGTTTGAAAAATAAATGCCAAAACAGCTGTTTTGTCCAACAATGACATGGTTTCCACCCCGCCTCCCAGCTTCAGCTCACCAATTATTTTGGAAGTCCGGCTTCTAAAACTGCTTGCAGGCTTTTGCTGTTATCGGACGATCATCCCTCATGATTCTGGGACTTTCCTTAACCTTGGAAAGTCAAGCAGACAAAATGAAGCCTGCTCCTTTTGTTGTTGAATTGGAAAACCGACAGTCCAGGGAGAAGAGATTCTTTGGGCATGTCAGCTGCTGGCCATGTCTGTCCCTCTATTTCACTTCCTCTCTTCTTACTTTTCCATGGGTTTTTTCTTTGTATTTTATACTTTGATAAACTAATAAAGTTAAATTGAAATGTTCATGAGCAAAGATGACCTTTCAAAGAACCACTAAAATCATTTGGTTACTATGTCAGACAAAAATCCCATAGAACCTCTTGCAAACATCATGAAACGTCGGTGCCAGTGGTAGATGGTGCCACTCTATGTCACTTGATCAAGGCAGGTAGATGATATTGAAGGTCAGCAGAGTCATAAATGTGATAAACCATGCACTAATTGGCTGTCAGCCGTGGCTGTGATTTCTGCCCTTTTTATCATATGTATTGAGTCCACCTAGGGACGCGGTAGCTCAGGGGCTAGGACATTGAGCTTGTCGATCGAAAGGTTGGCAGCTCAGCGGTTCGAATCCCTAGTGTTGCCGTGTAACGGGGTGAGCTCCCGTTACTTGCCCCAGCTTCTGCCGACCTAGCAGTTTCGAAAGCACGTAAAAATGCAAGTAGAAAAAATAGGGACCACCTTTGGTGGGAAGGTAACAGCGTTCCGTGCGCCTTTGGTGTTGAGTCATGCCGGCCACATGACCACGGAGACGTCTTCGGACAGCGCTGGCTCTTCGGCTTTGAAACGGAGATGAGCACTGCCCCCTAGAGTCGGCAACGACTAGCACATAGGTGCGAGGGGAACCTTTACCTTTACCTTTATTGAGTCCACTAGGGAAACGTCCAATCAAGAATTTTCACTTTGGCTTTTCGTCCCAAAGGTGCTTTTTTCAACAGGCAGCTGGACTTTCTGGTTGTTTTTTGAAGACGTTTCACTTCTTATCCAAGAAGTTTTCTCCGCTTCTTGGATGAAAAACGAAAGGTGTTAAAGAAAAACCAGAAAGTCCAGTTGCCTCTTCAAAAAAGAACCTTTGGGACAACCATGAACATGGATGACTGAGAATCTCCATAGACATTTGTGCTTTTAGGATTTGCAGATCAAATGAGATTTTGCAAATTTGATCGAGTCTTCTCAAAGGGATTCTTCCTTCTTTAGGGTCCTGTATCCTTTGGGGAGGTGGCCATCCATTTCAACAGTGAAGAGTGGTTGCTGCTTGATCCCAGCCAGAAAGCCCTGTATCAAGAAGTGATGTTGGAAACGTCTAGGATGGTGGCCTCTTTAGGTAAGGTTCCTCTATATGTAACTTGCTAAAAATGATTTCGTCTCTTCTTTTTTCTTCTTCCATTAATTCCAGTCCCCCTTCATGGTCTTCTAAGTAGCAGAGTTTCATTTAGAAGAATGAGATAAGTGTGATGACCAGCAAGGATTGACATTCAGTCTTGTGGTCATCCTTGGGCCCTGGGTCATTATTGCAGAGTTATTGGGAAGATGATCAGGGAGAGGCTGTTTTTGCCTGTTGCAGTTGTCCTGATCAGGAAGAAATTTTGTCTTGCTTTGTGTTGCAATGACGTATGTTGCCTTATTGAATGCAAGTTGGGTGTGTCATATTGTTCAGGTGCAGATGTCAAGATTTTTTTTTGCTTTAAATTTTTAACTGCCAAGAATGAAGGTTAGATGAGCAGCCATGCTAGTCTTTATGTTAATAAGTAAAATTCATTCTGTCATTTCCCTTATTCCTCTTCTGCAGATGCCCAGTAGTAGATAAATCTATGCATAGGGACACCAACGTGGATGTTGTAGATTATTCTAATTTATTTTTCTTCCCCCGCTAGCATTTGATTCGCAGAAGAAGGAAAATGACCAAGAGCCAAATTTAGTGCCATTGCAAATAATCAAAACTGAAATTCCTGAGGAGACATCTACAAATAAGTGGGGAAGGAAGAAACATGAAAAGAGGCACAATTGGAAAGAAAAATCTATTCTTGAATGTGTGGAAATGAATCACTTCCTGACACAACGTGATTCCAAAGAAAATACGGGGAAATGTCAAAGTAGAAACAGATTCAAAGCAAACCCCAATGCTAGTAACCACTGCAAAACTGGAAAGAGCTTCAGCACTAATAAACTTACTTCACATAAAAAGATACAGACAAGGGAGAAACCCTACAACGGTGTGGACTGTGGAAAAAGTGTTGGGTGGAGAGGTAATTTAACTTCTCATAAAAAGATCCACACTAGACAAAAACTCTCTAAGTGCCTAGAGTGCGGAAAGAGCTTCAGGTATAGAAAGTGTCTGAAATCCCACAAAAGGATCCATACAGAGGGAAAACCTTATAAATGTGTGGATTGTGGAAAAAGGTTTAGTCTGAAGACTTCCCTTACTTCCCATAAAAGGATACATACTGGAGAAAAACCCTATAAATGCATGGAGTGTGGGAAGAGCTTCACAACTAGTAGTTACCTGATGTGCCACAAAAGGATCCATTCAGGGGAAAAACCTTATAAATGTGTGGATTGTGGGAAAAGGTTCAGTATGAAGAATTCCCTTACATCCCACAAAAGGATACATACAGGAGAAAAACCCTATAAATGCATGGAATGTGGAAAGAGCTTCAGTGTAAAGAGTTCTCTTACTTCTCACAAACGGATCCACACAGGAGAAAAACCCTATAAATGCCTAGACTGTGGGAAGGACTTCAGGCGAAGCGGTGACCTTGCTTCCCATAAACGAATCCACACAGGAGAAAAACCCTATAAATGCATAGAGTGTGGAAAGAGCTTCAGTGTAAAGAGTGCTCTTACTTCTCATAAACGGATCCACACAGGAGAAAAACCCTATAAATGCCTAGACTGTGGGAAGGACTTCAGCCAAAGCGGTGAGCTTGTTTCCCATAAACGAGTCCACACAGGAGAAAAACCCTATAAATGCATGGAGTGTGGAAAGCGCTTCAGTGTAAAGAGTGCGCTTACTTCTCATAAACGGATCCACACAGGAGAAAAACCGTATAAATGCATGGAGTGTGCAAAGAGCTTCAGTGGAAAGAGTGCTCTTACTTCTCATAAACGGATCCACACAGGAGAAAAACCCTATAAATGCCTAGACTGTGGGAAGAGCTTCAGGCGAAGTTGTGACCTTGTTTCCCATAAACGGGTCCACACTGAAGAAAAACCCTATAAATGCATCGAGTGTGGAAAGAGCTATAAAAGCAGCATTTACCTGAACCTCCATAAACGGCTCCACACGGGAGAGAAACCTTATACATGCCTAGAATGTGGGAAGAGGTTCAGGCACAGAGCATGTCTGAAATCCCACAAAGGAATCCATTCAGGTAGAAAACCTTATAAATGTGTGGATTGTGGAAAGAGGTTCAGTATGAAGAGTTCCCTTACTTCCCATAAAAGGATGCATACTGGAGAAAAACCCTTTAAATGCATACAGTGTGGGAAGAGCTTCAAAAGTAGTAGTTACCTGATATGCCACAAAAGGATCCATACCGGAGAAAAACCATATAAGTGCACAGAGTGTGGAAAGACTTTCGCTGACAGTACGTCTCTGACTTACCATAGAAGGACCCACACGGGAGAGAAACCCTATAAATGCCTGGAATGTGGGAAGAGTTTCAAAAGTAGTAGTTACCTGATGAGCCACAAAAGGATCCATACCGGAGAAAAACCGTATAAGTGCACAGACTGTGGAAAGACCTTCGCTGGCAGTACGTCTCTGACTTACCATAAAAGGACCCACACAGGAGAGAAGCCCTACGAATGCCTGGAATGTGGGAAGAGCTTCATATTAAAAAATCACCTTACTTCCCATAAGTGTATCCATACTGGAGGGAAATAAAAATGTACGAAATGCGGAAGGAGTTTTTGTAAAAACAGAATGCTTCTTAAGAAAGAAACCACAGTGGGCAGAAAATTATCCTAACTCATAACAGGACAGGAGAGATCCCTTTAGAGACTGAAGTGTCCTTAATTTGTGTAAAAAGATCCACTGTGATATGAAACCATCCAAAGATATGGAATATAAAAAGAATAACATCTGTGGAAAAATGTGATGAACAGTATTCTTTCTTTCAGAGTATCGCTATAGGAACAACTGAATAAATGTATGGATTTTGGGAAGCTCCCAGGATAGATTTTTTAAATTCTAGAGGTATTACCTATTCAGTTAAGTTGTTGCTCAAAAAAACCTGTTAAACAATTGTCCCTCTCATTCAGAGGTGAAATGCTACCGGTTCAGTCCAGTTCGCTGAACCAGTAGTAAAAAAGGCTACTGGTTCGCCAAACCGATAGTAAAAAATGTAAAAAAAAACCAAAAAACTACCAGCTCAGGCAAATAGGTAGTAAAAATGCATTTAAAAGGTTAAAAAAAGGCTCCGATGAGTGTGCGCCACAGCTGATCACATCTTCCCCACGCGCTGTTCTACTTACCACATACCTCCTTTTGGTGTTCACTGTGCGCACACCTTCCAAGTGGTGCGCACTGTGCATGTTCACACGCAGCACACATTTGGTGCGTAGCACGCATATGCAGCCAGCAAACCGGTAGTAAAGCGGTTCAGATTACACCACTGCTCTCATTGCTCCAAAACCTCATGTCAGCTTGGTCACAACTGCTTTATTTAGGCAGAATCAACATCTGAAGTGTGTTTGGGGTCAGCCTCCAGGCTTAGTGAAGACCTGGTGTATGCAAGCAAAGCAAGGGAAAATGGATGTGTGAATATTCATTTTAACTCTTAATTGTGTTGAAAATACTGATTGTCTTTAAACAAGTAGGAAGGCATTTAAGCTTTTTTTCATGCACTGTATGTGCAGAAGTTTGGTTGCAAGTGAAAATCTCCCAAATATTTACATGTACAGACAGAGGAATAGAATCAAAGTCTTGTGAAGTATTAGTTCCGCTTTATAAAGGTTTAGTAAGTCCAAACCTAAAATATGCAACTAATTTTGGTCACCACACTTCAAAAAAGGTGTTGAGACTTTGGAAAATGTTTGGAGAATAACTAAGGTGATCAAAGGCTGGGGACTAAAACGTATGAAGAACAGTTGCAGGATTTGGGTGTGACTAGTCAGCCTAGATTTCAACCTAGAAATAAGGAGAAATTTTCTGACAGTGAGAACAATTAACCAATGGAACAGCTTGTCTTCAGAAATTGTGGGAGCTTCATCACTAGAAGCTTTCAAAGAGAGACTGGACTGCCATCTGTCAGAAATGGTGTAGGGTCTTCTGCTTGGGCAGGGGATTGAATTAAATGACATACATGGTCTCTTCCAACTTTGTTTATCTAGTCTAGTGAAATGAAGGACTTGGGGTGACATGATAGCAGTATTCCAATATTTAAGGGGCTGCCACAAAGAGGAGGGGGTTGATTTATTTTCCAAAGCACCAGAGGGCAAGGCAGGAAAAAATGGATGGAAAGTCATCAAGGTGAGGAGCAACCTGGAACGAAGGAGAAACTTCCAAACAGTGAGAACAATTAACCAATGGAACAGCTTGTCTTCAGAAATTGTGGGCGCTTCATAACTTGGAGGTTTATAAGAAGAGACTGAACAATCACTTGTCTGAAATTGTATAGGGTGTCCTGCCTGATCAGGGAGCTGGTCTAGAAGACCTCCAAGGTCTCTCTCAGTTCTGTTCCGTTCTATTCTCCTAACTGAAAGGGAATTTAAAAATGGTTTTATTGATCCAACAGTGTACCATATGAGCAATATTTTTTTTAAAAGGACATAAATTTCTTGATTTAAATTATTCATTGTTCAGTTTCTCAGATTAAAGTAATCAGTACTGTTATTTTCTATTTCTCAAGATTTTCAAATGTCACTTTAGTGCCTCTATTTCATTTTGTGATATCAAGTTGCTCAGAAAGATCAATCATACTTGACATGTTAGGGGAGACTAACTTTGGCATGGTTTTGGAGAAAACTGTTAGTAGCATGATTGTGACTTTGTTATTTTTATCTTAATATAGCTTTTAAAAAAAAACATATTTCCTGATTATTAACAACCTTTATCAATTTGAAAGGTTAATAAATTATTGGAAAGAGCTGTTGCACAATGTAAATGATGCCCTACTTTATATACATTGGGGAAAAAAGCTTAATGAACAAACATGTAGGAGAACTTATAGGGGAGGTGGGGAGTGGAATGTTAGAAAGTGCTAGAAGGGGGTGAAATGAGTTCACATCTGTCTCAGTTTCACATTGCACAATAATGCCTTGAAAACCATGGAATGAGAACAAGGTTGATTTACCTATGAAAGAAGCAAACAATCAAAATGTGGGTACATTTCTCACTATAAAATCCTGGCATTTTCATAATATTGCTAGTTATGTAATTTTACATCTGTGGAGATAGTCCGTGCAGCATTGAAAGTGTTTCAGCCAACATTCTCCTCTCCCTTTTCATCAGAGGAAAATTTAAGCCCTTTGCCTCTTTCTACAATTTGGAAGGTATTTTTGGCTTTTAAGGATTTGCACTTTGAGTCACTGTGAGGCGGCCCAAGCAGCGTCTATATTTATCTTCCAATTTAATATCATTAAATAATGTATTAATGGAATAAGTCTAACGTATTACTTATTCTCCAGCCAGCGATTCCACTTTTTCCTTTTGAAAATGAGGCCCTAAAAGAAACACCATCATTCTGAAGGGTCTTTGGGGGGGAGAGGAGGCCGAGGGCTTGAAGGGGGAATCCAGTGTGGGGATCTGGAAATCTTCCAAGTCATTCACCTCAGTGACGGGTGATTTTAAAGGGTCTCCTGGGGGGTTTCCCATCAGAGAAGTCGGAAAGGGGATCCTGAGGGGGACATTAGGAGAGGAGCAGAGGGGGCCCCTGAGAAGAGAGGAACAGAAGAAGGCCCAATTCGGTGTCAGAGCAAAAGAGAGGAGGAGGTGAGTCCGTCCCTGAGGACCCACAAATGGAGGCGCTTCCCTCAGAGCCACTCCTGTGTCTCTCCGCGCTTCCCGCCAGAATAGGCTCCTCCCACCCCTTTCAGAACCCTTTTTCCCGCTTCTCCGTCTGAGGGAATCGCACTGGGAGAGGGGTGGCCAAGAGGAAGTGGGAGGAGTCTTGCAAGCTCCCATCTCCCGTTTTCCCGGGAGGGGGGTGTCCCAAGTTGCCATCTCCCCCCCAGCAGCATCAATGGTCCCTCCCACTCCCCCCCTCCCGGCCGACGTCCCCACAGGCAGCAGCAACAGGCGGAGCCCATGGAGGCTTCCCACAAGCCCCACCCACCCAAGAGAGGAGAATTGGGAGGAGGGGGCTTGACAGGGATACTTCGGAGTTGGCTTGCCAGGAATCAGTTTGCGCCAATGGGAATCCTCCCTTCCGTCGAGTCATCTGTCTCTGGGCAGAATCTCTGTTGATTTCTCCGTGCGGAGAAAGCATTTGGCGCAGAAACAGAAAGGTGGGGTGGGGCTACGCAGATTGCGTGCAGTGCAATTGGAGGGGACCTTTCCAACTGGGGAGGGGGGGTATCCCAAAGAGGACGCAGGTGGGCCCCGAGCGAAGCAATGTCCCTTATTAATCACGAAATCTCCAGAACCGTTCAAGCCTACCAACTTGAAATTTGCCCCGTATGTTCCTCTTGGCTTCTAGGTGCTCACTAAGAAAGGATTTTTCAAAATGACCATCACAGCATTACTATTTCCTATATATTATTATAACACGCTCTGATGCCAAGTAGTTAGACGTTCTGCACCCCCTTCCAACTTGAAAATAACTCTGGAGAGAATGGGATAGCATAGGAGAGGTTTCTGTGGGACCAGCCTCATGGAGAGAAGAGGCTAGAAAGCCTGAGGAAGAGGAAGGGAGAGGATAGGAGACGTTTCTGTGGGGCTGAGGATGAGGAGAGGCTTCAATGGGGTCAGCCTGAGGGAGAGAAGGGGAGAGGATAAGAGAGACTTCTGTGGGGCAAGTCTGAGGGCGAGGAGAGGCTTCTATGGGGCCAGCCTGAGGGAGAGAAGCAGGAGTGAAATGCTCCCGGTTCGGACCGGCTCACCCAATCTGGTAGCGATGGCAGCTGGTGGTTCGGAGAACCGGTAGCAAAAATCCCTGGCCCCACCCCCTGACCCTGCTGAGCTGCGTCATAATCAGAGGTTTGGGTTTTTTTACTTTTAAAAGCATCTTTTCTTCAGCAGAAAAAAGGCTTTTGAAAGGAAAAAAAAAGCCTTTGATGATTGCGCGGCTCAGCTGGGATCGGCTGAAGAGGTTGAAAAAAAAAGGTTTTAAAAGGCTCCTCTGGCAATCCCAGATGATTTCCTCATCACCAGAACCTTAAAAAACATGTTTTCTAAAAGCTATTCGGCTTTTAAAACCCGTTAAAACAATTCTTTTAACGGGTTCTGGCGATGAGACAACTTCAGCTGGGATCATCAGAGGAGCCCTTTAAAACCTTTTTTTCCTCTGGCGATCCCAGCTGAGTTGCCTGATCATCACAGGCTTTTAAAATAATTTTTTAACAACCTCTTACAACAGCCTCCGCCCATGCCCACCCAATCCCCACTTACTTATAATTGCTGCTCCTTTCGGGCTCTGGCTGCTGCAATCCGTTGCATCAGCTAGCAACACATCTTGGTGAGCAACTTAATCTGCCTGCCTCTAATTGGGTAAGTAAACTATTAAAAATAGTTAATTGGTTTTTTTAATTGAGTTAATAGTTAATTAAGTTGAGTTAATTAACTCAATACTTAATTGAGTTTTTTAGACAGCAATTTAAAGTTAAGGAAGTTTTAAATTTAGCTGCTTTTATCTAAAACAGGGGTCTCCAACCTTAGTAACTTTAAGGCTTATGGACTTAAACTCCCAGAGTTCCTCAGCCAACTTTCCTGGCTGAGAAACTCTGGGAGTTGAAGTCCACAAATCTTAAAGTTACTAAGGTTGGAGACCCCTGATCTAAAAAATATAAATAAAATAAAATAATAAAATAAAATATTTGTGCAGCTTTTTGAGATTTGGTGTGTTTCTGTAATGTTTCACTCTGTTGGAAGAAACGTCCATCTGGGTTCAGTTCCAAGTGGGGAAAAAGACACTGGACACATGGAGATTGCTTGGAAAGATGGTTTAATGGTGGTCAGGGTCACATGATTTGAGTTCCTAAACAGAAAAGGGCTGAGATGCTGAGCATACCCTGGCTTTATGCTTTCTCTGAGCTTTGAACTTCCTGGGGCACAGGAAGAGTGTCCTGATTGGTTGTCAGACTCCCAGGATGTGGGGGGGGATCTTAGCTAGCCTTGCTGGCTGATGTAATCTTCCCAGGTGCCATGTGGTGAGTTTCTGTTGCTAGATAGGTCCTAGTGTGTTGCAGATGATGGTCCATTGACAAAGGTGGGGGAGTGAGTGAGTTTCTGTCTCTGGCCCATTGACAAAGGTGGGGAGAGGCAGGAAGCAGTAGGGAGCTGTTTTGTCCTTAAAACACGTTTCTCCATTTCTCATCCAGGGAAATATATTCTGCCTTTTTAATATTTTCTAAAATATTTCATTCTTCTAGGAGGGGGGTGGGTGCTGACTTCCTACAACTCTAACTACACAAACACACAAAATCTCACAAAGCTGTATGTGGCATTTTGTGTGTGTGTGTGTGGGGGGGGTCAGTTGTGTTGTATTGTCTGTGTGTAAAGTTGGTTTTTGAGCTTTTTGTGGCTGTGTGAGGTTCCTGTTTGTCGCAGGGGGCATTTATACAAAATGTTCTATAGGTAGTATCTCCCACCCACAAGATTAGCAAAAATAAGCAAAAAACATTTGTCGATGTGTTGGAAGTGTGAGGCCGTGCCAGGGACTTTTTATCACATGTGGTGGGAATGCCCAAAAGCCACAAAATTTTGGCACCAGATAAGACAATGGTTAGAAGAGATACTAATGCAAAATATAGAAGCAAAACCGGAATTCTTTTTACTGGGCATTATAGAAGGCAAATACAACATGGGTACAGTTTACCTAATGTTACATATTCTAACAGTAGCAAGATTGGCTTTTGCACAAAAGTGGAAAAACAAAGAGAAGTGTTAGCTAAAATATTAATTTGTGCGGAAATGGTCAGACTGACTTTGGAACTTAAAGATAAGAATGAATCAGAGTATTGTGAAATCTGGAACAAATTTTATTATTGGCTGGACAGGAGGAGGAATGCTGGGATAAAGAACTATTGAGGAGTAAAGTGCTTAGAAGCCTTTATGTTAATTGTCTATGTTAGATACGATTGAACTGAATATTAAAGTAACCTACATAGATGAAAGAATATATATATTTGAAATGTGAGAATTAGTGTAAACTTGTATTGAGATAATGGAAGTGTATCAATTATGAGGTAACATTTGATGAAAATATTTAAACCGGAGATGTCACACTATGTCCATTGTTTTTAATTTGTATTCTTAATACAATGTTGTACCTTGGTGAAGGTATCTTTTCTTTTATGTACACTGAGAGCATATGCACCAAGACAAATTCCTTGTGTGTCCAATCACACTTGGCCAATAAAAATTCTATTCTATAAAAAAAAATCTATTCTATTCTAATAAATGTTTTAAAAACATTTTAATGTAGTGGCTGTCCTTTTCCCCTCCAGACTTTTCTCATGATCCTTAATACCATAATTATTACAAAATACATACTTTGCTTCTTTCCTGTGAAAATCTATCAAAAGCCACGTAGGACTCTGTTGGGGAGGAAGGGTCCTCCCTGGCTTTGCTCCAGAGGTGGGTTTCAGCAGGTTCTGACCCAGTTCTGGAGAACCGGTAGCGGAAATTTTGAGTAGTTCGAAGAACCGGTCATAAAAATTCTGACAGGCCCCGCCCCTATCTATTCTCTGCCTCCCAAGTCCCAATGCGGATTTTGCAGTATCCTTTCCCTGGAGCAGGGTGGGAATGGAGATTTTACAATATACTTCCCCTGCCAGGCCCACCAAGCCACGCCCATCAAGCCCCACCCCGCCCACAGAACTGGTAGTAAAAAAATTTGAAACCCGCCACTGCTTCGCTCCCTTTGCTGTGGAGCAGCCAGAAAGGAGATTCGCTCGGAGCTTCTTGGGCCCCTTGGACCTTCATTGGTGCATGCGTAAGAGCACAAAAGTGCCTACCGTTCCTGTCCTATTGTTCCCTTCATTATATCAAATTAATATAGCTGATGCATATTTTTTTACTTATATATATATATATATATATTTTCTTCATGATATGTTGTTTTATTTATGACAATGTTTGTGTATACTGTTGTGACAAAATGAAATAATAAAAAAAAGAGAGACAGGACGCCCTGGGGGCTCAGGTCTGACAAGGGAAAGTTATTTTTACTTTCACTTTTCCTGGGTCTGCTTTCCTTTAAGCTTTGACGGTGTGAGTCTCTCTCTCCATCCCTCCCTCTGTCTGTGTGTGTGTTTGTGTGTGTGTGTGTGAGAGAGAGAGAGACAGAGAGAGGACGGAACCGGCATTTGATCTCCGCCTGGCTTCTCCCCATGCCACTTGCAGAGCTCACCTCTCCAGGGCAGGTGCAGCCTCCAAAGCTGCCCCCACGGCCGCCATTTCATCCCAGGTGCCAGCAGAGGGCGATCTTTTGGCTGAAGACTAAGCCCCCTGCGCATGCTGCACTCCATCTGCCTGGTTAGGTAGCTCCCTAGGAATCTGTTGGGGGCGGGCAAGAGGGGATCCCATAACTCAGATCCTCCCAAGGGGAGGGAAAGAGATTCTGAAGCTTGGAGGAAGCGGGAAATTCGCCCCATAACTGCTCTTGGCTGTGCATGGGGGGAGATCCAAGAATGGGGCTGGGGGGAGGAGAGAAGGAAGCCTAAAGGAATCCCCTGCTCATATCTCCATTTAGATTCTGATTCCGAGGCTGGAAGGATCTTTGGAGAGCCAGCCGAGACCAGTTGCCCGGCGGTGCCAGTGCCTGGAAAATCCTTTCTGAGTGTGGCAGAGGAGAAACAGGAGGAGTTGCAGGTCAGAGAAAGCTTCTTTTGTGGAATATGATGGGATCTCCACATGCTTAAATTCTTCAATATATCCCTAACAGGGTTTTGGAGATTAATAAGTTCTCCTTAATTCTCTGTGTTTTCTCATGTCTTAGTCGTTGGACTTAGTAAAATAATAAGAAAGATAGAACTCCCTCTTCAAACTAGAAGACTTGAGGCGCACAAAGGAATTCCCTCCCTTCAGAGTAAGCCTATAATTTGCCTTTCACAGAAGACCGACTCTTGTAAGGGCCACCTTGCGTTGCATTCTGGCTTCTCCTCCATCTTAAGATTTCTCTTTGTTTTTGGCCTTCCTCAAGAGATAATTTTTACACAGATCCCTTCTGGGCCACTTCCAGCACCACCTGTCCTTGCAGGCATGTTTCCTGGCGTTGGAAGTTAAAACCCACCCCTCTCCTAGAAAAATGAAATATTTTAGGATATACTGAAAAGGCAGAATATTCCCCCCCCCCCGCCAAAAGGGAAGCAGAAACTCATTCACCCCATCTTTGTCAATGGGCCATTAAGGCCTCAGCATCCCATCTGCAACCCAAAGGACCCATCTAGCAACAGAAACCCCACAAGGCATCTGGGAAGATTACATCAGCCATCAAGGCTAGCTATGACCTCTGACAGCAACCAATCAGGATACTCTTCCTGTGCCCCAGGAAGTTCAAAGCCAGAAAGGGTATAAAACCCAGGGAGTCTTAGCATCTCTGCCCCTTTTTTTCTGTTCAAGAACTCAAGCCATGTGAGCTTAAGACGTACCTATTTTTCCGCACAGGACTGGCATAGAATTTTTAGTTGTTTTTATGGGTTTTTTAATTCTTAATTTGTTTTTAGGGTTTTAAATATATTTTAAATTTTGGGCCAAATTTTGAATAAGTTTTTTAGCTATTGTTTTATTTATATTGTATGTATTTTGACCGTTGTTTTTATTTGGCTGTTAACTGCCCTGAGTCCTTCCTAGCGGAGCCCTTTCCAGCGGCGACCCCGGCGATCTTGGCCAAATTTCAGCGGCGTGAGATCGTCGGTGATTCCGGCCTGGCTCCGACGGCTTCGGGGTGTGGATTCGGCCTGGTTTCGGCTGGCGCGAATCCCGGCCCGTTTTTGCCTGTCGGTGGGCTTGCCGGCTCCTTCGGCGCCAGTTCCATCGGCGCCAGTTCCATCGGTGCTGGTTGGGCCCGGCGGGGCTGTGTGGACCGCGAGGTGCCTGTCCAACGGCGCCCTGTATTTGGCAGCCCCACCGAGGATGGGTGTGGTAACGCCTCGGTGGGAGTGGAGGCCGGAACCGTGGCTGAGGTTTGTCCCCTCTTGTGGCCTGTTTGGTCGCAGCTTTCCATCATGTGTCATCGAATGGCCCTTGGTGGCCTGGCTTACTCCATCGTATTTTCCTTTGTGGCCTTATGGCCTGGCTTGCTCCATTTTATTTCCGCTCCCCTCTATCCCTATCCCGGACCATGGGTCATCTAAACTGGGCGGTCATGCATTTCCATCAGCGGGATGGAGTGGATTGGACTGGATTGGACTAGCTTGGACTGGTCTCGGGACTTGGGCTGACCGCTAGCCACGTCTACCTGATTAAGATCTGTAGAACTGCTTCCCATAGGCATGCTATGGAGACTGTCGGCCTGTCTGTTCCTGTTCTGTTATCGCTATCCGGTTCCTGCTCCATCTGTCCTTTGACCAACTGGACTCCCGCTAGAAGACTCACCATTTCTATTACTTTGGGATTTTACCACCTTAGCATCCCTCGCCGATTCGCACTTTCCTATGCGCTACACTGCACGTGAACTCTTGCGCCTGCGAGGTGCCCCCGCCGCAGGAATGGCCCATATCGCTACCAAGGGCCGGCCTCAATGACGGGTCTTGGGACCCACAGAGGTGGCATGCGAGAAGAAAGAGCCTTTGGGGGTTTTTAGACAGGGCATTTTTAAGGGGTGGGAGGGGTAGGGCGGGTGATGGGGGTAGCCCGTCGGGAGGGAAACCAGTTCCAGCGCATGCTCGTGGCGATTATCAAATGGGTTCGGAGGTTATGGGGGGGGAGGGTGTTCCTTTGTGTGAGGGTGAGTCTATTGGCACGGTAAGTGGGAGGGGCAGATATGGCGGAAGGGGGGGATCGTATCGATATAGGGGGTCACGCGTTCGATGTATGCAGGCGATCGCGTGCCCCGATCCCCCTAACTTTACCCGTTCCCCGGATGGTCAGGACCCTCAGGGCCTGGGCCTTCGTCTGATGTTATGCAACGCACGGTCCGTGGCCAATAAGGCCCCCCTAATACATGATCTAATTCAGGGGGGTGCCGCGGATATTATAGGCGTTACGGAGACCTGGTTGGGCAATGAAGGGGGTGTGCCCCTGGTTGAGATGTGCCCACCGGGTTTCCGTGCATTCCATCAGCCGAGGGCCCAGGGTAGGGGTGGAGGGGTGGCGGTTGTGATTAAAGAGAGTTTAGAGCCGAGGGAGACCACTGTACCTCAGATATCCGGGTGTGAATCCCTCTTTGTGAGGTGGGGTCATAGATGTCAGATGGGCTTGCTGGTCGCGTACCTGGCTCCTTGCTGCGTGACAGCGGCCCTGCCCGAGCTCCTAGAGGTGCTTGCCGGGGTGGCGGTGGAGACCCCCAGACTTTTAGTCATGGGGGACTTTAACCTGCCATCTGCCGGCTCGTCATCGACGGTAGCTCGGGAGTTCTTGGCCTCCATGACGGCCTTGGACCTGACTCAAGTAGTGGATGGCCCCACTCACATCGGGGGTGGCACACTGGACCTGATTTTTGTCTCTGGTCAGTGGTCGAGAGATCTGGACTTAAAGGAAATAGTCATTGAACCTTTGTCATGGTCAGATCACTCTCCTTCGCCGGGACTTTCTGACCGCTACCCAACACCGCAGGGAGACGGACCCATTACGTTGGTACCGCCCCAGGCGCCTGATGGACCCAGAGAGGTTCCGGACGGAGCTTGGGCCACTTCCTGAGGATCTGGCTCACGGCACGGCAGAGGAACTGGCTGCAGCCTGGGAACGGGCTGCGGCCGGGGCTTTAGACCGTGTCAGGCCTTTGCGGCCTCTGACCCGCGAGATCCCAACCGCCCTTGGTTCTCCGAGGAGCTGAGGGGATGAAACGCCGGAGAAGACGCCTAGAGAGTTCCTGGAGGTCCAGCCGCTCAGAGGTTGATCGGACACTAGTTAGATCCTATACTAGGACCTACCTAGTGGCACTGAGGGACGCGAGGCGCTACGCCTCCCTCATTGCGCCGGCAGATAACCGCCCAGCTGCCCTGTTCGAGTGACCCGCCGCCTCCTTCACCAGGGGGAGCGGGATGACCCATTACAGGGACGTGCTGAGGAGTTTAACGGTTATCTATACGATAAAATCGTTCAGCTGAAGGACGGTCTGGACCAAGATTGCAGCGATTCGGACGAGACGTCTGAGGCGGTCTTGGTGATGTTGTATGGGATGAGTTTGACCCTGTGACTCCGAGGACATGGACAGGTTGCTGGGTAGATTGAATGCCACCACATGTTTATTGGACCCGTGCCCTCCTGGCTGGTGCTGGCCACTCAGGAGGTGACACGAGGCTGGCTCCAGGGATTACGAGTGCTTCCTTGTTGGAGGGAGTCTTCCGCCGCCTTGAAAGAGGCGGTGGTGAGGCCCTCCTCAAGAAGCCTTCCTGACCCGCTGTTTTAGGTAATTATCGCCCAGTCTCCAACCCGCTCGCGGCGAAGGTTGTAGAGAGTATGGTGGCATATCAGTTCCCCTTCACCTGGAGGAAACTGTCTATCTGGACCTGCTCCAGTCCGCTTCCGCCCGGTTACAGCACTGAGACGGCTTTGGTCGCGTTGGTGGATGATCTCTGGAGGGCCAGGGATAGGGGTTATTCCTCTGCCCTGGTCCTATTAGACCTCTCAGCGGCTTTTGATACCATCGACCATGGTATCCTGCTGCGCCGGTTGGGGGGATTGGGAGTGGGAGGCACCGTTTATCGGTGGTTCTCCTCCCATCTCTCCGACCGTCGCAGACGGTGTTGACGGGGGCAGAGGTCGACCCGGCGCCTCACTTGTGGGTGCCGCAGGGCCGATTCTCTCACCCTTCTGTTCAACATCTATATGAAGCCGCTGGGTGAGATCATCAGTGGCTTCGTGTGAGGTACCAGCTGTACGCTGATGACACCCAGCTGTACTTTTCCACACCGGCCACCCCAATGAAGCCGTCAAGTGCTGTCCCGTGTCTGGAGGCCGACGGGTCTGGATGGGGAGGAACAGGCTCAAGCTCAATCCTCCAAGACGGAGTGGCTGTGGATGCCGGCATCCCGCACAGCCAGCTGAGTCCGCGGCTGACTGTCGGGAGCGAGTCATTGGCCCCGATGGAGAGGGTGCGCAATTTGGGCGTTCTCCTGGATGAACGGCTGTCTTTTGAAGACCATTTGACGGCCGCTCCAGGAGAGCTTTCCACCAGGTTCGCTTGCGCGCCAATTGCGCCTTTCTAGACCGGGATGCCTTGTGCACAGTCACTCACGCCCTTGTGACGCCTCGCCTGACTACTGCAATGCTCTACATGGGGCTCCCTTGAGGGGCATCCGAGGCTACAGTTAGTCCAGAATGCAGCGCTGGTGATTGAGGGAGCCCCGTGGCTCCCGAGTGACACCTATCCTGCGCGGCTGCACTGGCTACCTGTGGCCTTCCGGTGCGCTTCAAGGTGTTGGTGAATGTCTTTAAAGCGCCCATGGCATAGGGCCGGGATACTTACGGGACCGCCTGCTGCTACCGAATACCTCTCACCGACCCGTGCGCTCTCACAGAGAGGGGCTCCTCAGGGTGCCATCGGCGCGACAGTGTCGTCTGGCGACACCCAGGGGAAGGGCCTTCTCTGTGGGGGCTCCCGCCCTCTGGAACGAACTCCCCCCAGGACTTCGTCAACTTCCGGACCTCCGAACCTTTCGCCGCGAGCTTAAAACCTATTTATTCATCTGCGCTGGACTGGGTTAGTGTTTTAATGGGTTTTAATGGGTTTTTAGTTCCAAATTTTAATTCTGGCCAATTTTAATAAGTTTTTTAATTGTATTTTTAATCTGTATTTATAGTATTGTATTTTTATTTGGCTGTGAACCGCCCTGAGTCCTTCGGGAGAAGGGCGGTATACAAATGTAAATAATAAATAAATAAATAAATAAAATAAGAAGGGCGGTATACAAATTAAAATATTATTATTATTATTATTATTCCTGTCCACCATTAAACCATCTTTCCAAGGAGTCTCCGTGTTTCCAGTGTCTTTTCCCCCATCTGGAACTGAACGCAAATGGACATTTCTTCCAACTATGGGTTGCTAGAATATCACTAATTTCTCTGGTCTCAAACTGCAGAGAATGGGGGGAGAATTTACCATGATTGAGCAAATGCTTTGGCTGCCAAGAGTATAAACTTCCCAAAAGTTAGGAGAACAATCTAACTGAGGTTTGTTCTTCAGCACGTGGTGGGTTTGGTCTTCTCCTTTCATTCTTGGCTCCCATGTTGGAGCCTATGAAAGGCAGATATTAGAAGAGAGAAAAACGGAGGTTTCCTGGGCAGGACAGGAAGAAATCTTAAGTTGTGCTTTCAAGCTAGAAAAGATGGAAGTTGAACCCTTTCCTGTTTCCATCCTGTCTCTCTCCTTCCCAGTGGACAAAATGGAGTCACCGTTGTTCACTGAATCATCTCCTTCTATTGGTGGAGCTGAAGGAACTGCCGGATTCCTGACTCAGGTAGGAAGGAAGAGATTAGCACCTTATATGGGGGAGCAGGAGGAGACCTCTGGTTTCCTTTGGGGACTCAACCTATGATACGGCTATTCCTGGGCAAAGCACAACAAGGAAATTAGAAAATTAAATTTACGATCAGTCAAACTAGGCTCACCTCTCAACAAAGATTTGGAGATGTATGGAATTCCTTTGTGGCTGTATAATTTTGGTTTCAAAAATGCCACATGGCAGTTCATGTTGCCCATCCCAAGTAAAAGCAAAAAGGACACATGAATGGTTAAGCTAAATCTACTTTATTGTAAGTATAATCTTGTTTTCCTATCGTTGGGGAAAGGGATAAAAACAGGAGAAGCAGAAATTGCTTTGTGTAAGGGTCCTTGAGTGGCTCAGACTGCTAAGACAGTCTGTTATTAACAGCAGCTGCTTGCAATTACTGCAAGTTCAAGTCCCACCAGGCCCAAGGTCGACTCAGCCTTCCATCCTTTATAAGGTAGGTAAAATGAGGACCCAGATTGTTGGGACAATAAGTTGACTTTGTATATAATATACAAATGGATGAAGACTATTGCTAACATAGTGTAAGCCGCCCTGAGTCTTCGGAGAAGGGCGGGATATAAATGCAAATTAAAAAAAAAATCATCTGCATCTTGATGCCTGGAAGTGCTTCCCTAGGATTTTCATGAATGTTCGTGAGTGGGTTTTTTCCCCCAATTTTTCAACTTTTTTATTAGTTTATTGAAGTATAAAATACAAAGAAAAAAAAATGGAAAAGTAAGAAGAGAGGAAGGGAAAAAGAGAGGGTATAGTGCAGTGATGGCTAACCTTTTTCCTGTCGCGTGCCAAAAGCAGCAGTAGCACGGGGGAGTCGTGTGTGGGTGTGCCCACACCCATAATGCAATGCCCCCACATGGCCCTTCCCCACATGGCTCGCCCCTGCCCCACACATGGTCATGTGACCCCCCCTCCCCCCACCCATGCGTGCATGACCCCCTCCCACCGTGCATGCACACATGACACGCCCCGCACATGCGTGCCACACCCCATTCCGCTTGTTTTGGGACTGGCAAGCCTCCCTGAAGCCTTCTGGGACCAAAAACAGCTGCAGGGGGCGCCGCTGAAACCCGCAAGTGTGTCACTGAATTGCCTCCCCCAGACTGCCACCAAGAACAAGCCAGCTCAGTGCCCCTCCCTCCGCTCCTTTTGCCAAGGGAGCGCACCCGCTTCTTGGCTGATGCATCTCTTACCCTGGCGCTGGACAGATATTCCTTTGACAGCGCTGCTTTTTTTCCCGGTGGCTGGAGAGGGGGTGGCGGTGATTCTCTTCCAGAATCCCAGCCATAAGCGGCAGGTTGAGAACTGCTGTGCAGCCCCAGGAAAGTAGCAGGGGGAATGCTGCTGTTGTGCCTTGTCCTCCCTCCTCTCCTTAGCCAGGCCCCTCCCTCCTCCTGCCGGGCCTGCTATCAGATTCAGAGTCTGATAATGAAGAGGAACGGCCTGGCATGCCTCCAGCCCCCAGTCCTGGCACCATGCCTGGACAGAATGTCAGGAATGAACAAACAAACCTCACTCCTACAGTGTGTGAGCACGAAGCCAGCCACATGCTAGAATTGCTGGCAGCAGATCCAGAGGAAGAGAACCCACAGTGGACGGATCCCCGTTTCCGGAGATCTGAGAGGCGACGTCAGCAGAAGGAAGGGAGCGGCAGGCCTGGATAAGTGCTGAGTCATGGAGCCACACCCCATAGCCTATATAAAGGATCTGCTTTTTGGCATTCCTTGAGTCAAGCAAAGTCTCATCTGGTTTGCTGAAGTCACACCTTGGATTCCTGCCTGCCCTGAGAAATCTGAAAGGAATTTGGCAAAGCTGCAGAGGCTTCATGGCCACGCTTGATACAGACTTCCCAGACCCGGTCGTCGGAGGGGGAGCGGGACACGACAGCTGCTTTTTTTCCCAGTGGCTGGAGAGCGGGTGGCAGCTATTCTCCTCTAGAATCACGATCGTAAGCAGCGGGGTGAGAACAGCCACCCCGCCTTCCCCACCACCAAGAACAAGCAGCGATGCCCCTCCTACTTTCCTGGGGCTGCACAGCAGTTCTCAACCTACTGCTTGTGGCTGGGATTCTGGAGGAGAACCGCCGCCCCCTCCTCACCCACCACTGAGAACAAGCAGTGCTGCTGCTGCTGCTGCTCTTCTGGGGTGCCCGAGCTGGCTGGGCGCTCCAGACTATGGATGTGCGTCGCTGTGGGCTGGAGGGCTGGGGCAGCATAAGAAGCCCGCTGGGGGGAAGGGAGGGAAGCCCTGGCCCGCCTGTCCTAGCCGACAGCTCTCTCCACTAGGAAGCGACCGCCGGATTCCGATTTCCGCATCTTTGGGCACGCGAGCTGTTCTTTGCATGCACGCGTGGGGGGGTGGGGGCTTCGTTTGCACCAGAAACCAGGTGGCCAGCGTGGATGCCCACTCCAGAACCCAGAGATCATCTTCCCGGTGCACGCATGCGCACTGGACAACTGTTCTTTCGGTTTATGCACTCCCGTGTGCGTGACAACCAGCTGGCTGGCCTGCCAGAACCGGGAACAGCAACGGGCGATGGCTGCGCGTGCCCGGAGAAATGGCGCTGCGTGCCACTTCCGGCACACATGCCATAGGTTCGCCATCATGGGTATAGTGTAATGGGAGAAAAAAAAAAAGAAAAATACATCTATCTAGGTGGCTCAGTGGCTAAGACACTGAGCTTGTCAATCAGAAAGGTCTGCAGTTCGAATCCCTAGTATAGGTCTCCTGCATGAGCAGGGGGTTGGACTAGATGACCTCCAAGCAGGGGTGAAATCTAAAATTTTTTCCTACCGGTTTTGTGGGCATGGCTTAATTGATGGGCGTGGCTCGGTGGTCAAGTGACTGGGTGAGCGTGGCCAATAACAAATAATAAAAATAATAAAGTACACAAAACAATAAGAGGTACCAAAAACCAACTTTCACACTTTACACACTTTACACACATGCACCACAACACAACTGACTCACACACAATGTAAAAGCATCTGCACTTCACCCAAAATGGCCCCTGCAACAAGCAGGAACCTCACAGCCCCAGAAAGCCCCAAAACCAACTTTCACACTGTACACACACACACACAACACAACTGACTCACAGAAATAAAATGCCACATACAGCTTTGTGAGATTTTGTATGTTTGTGTAGTTAGAGTGAAACATTACAGAAACACCAAATCTCAGAAAGCTGCACAAATATTTTATTATTTTATTTATATTTTTAGATAAAAGCAGATAAATTTAAAACTTCCTTAACTTTAAATTGCTATGTCTGAAAAATAATGATACTCCTAAAAAAAACCCAATTAACTTTTTTTTAAAGCTTCCCCCCATCCCCTTACCGAATTCAAGGGAAAAGGCAGGCAGATTGAGTTGCTCACCAATGAGATGGATTGCAGGCAGGCAGATTCAGTTGCTAGCTGATGCAATTGATTGCAGCAGCTGAAGCAAGGCCGGAATAGCAAGCGAGACCAAAAGAAGCAGGAAGCTGCCAAGTAGGCAAGTGGGGACCGGGCAATTGGGTGGGCATGGGCGGGGGCAGGGATTTTTGCTACCAGTTCTCCGAACTACCCGCCCTCATCACTACCGGATTGCCTGATCCGGTCCGAACCAGGAGGATTTCACCCCCGCCTCCAAGGTGCCTATCAAGTCTATTACTGTTAAACTCTTTGGCACAGTCAAAGGTAACTCCCCTCCTAAATAAATTCTCAGGTTTATTTATAACCATTTTTTAATAAACCGGTTTTATAACTGACACTATTTTAGAATTGAAGGGACGCTCAGGGGTTAAGACAGCTGAGCTTGTCGATCGAAAGGTCGGCAGTTCGGCGGTTCGAATCCCTAGTGCTGCCGTGTAACGGGGTGAGCTCCCGTTACTAGTCCCAGCTTCTGCCAACCTAGCAATTTCGAAAGCATGTAAAAATGCAAGTAGAAAAAATAGGGACCACCTTTGGTGGGAAGGTAACAGCGTTCCGTGCGCCTTTGGCATTGAATCATGCCGGCCACATGACCATGGAGACGTCTTCGGACAACGCTGGCTCTTCGGCTTTGAGATGAGCACCACCCCCTAGAGTCGGCAAGGACTAGCATGTATGTGCGAGGGGAACCTTTACCTTTACCTTATTTTAGAATTAGGTATTCTCATAGTTCCCTCTAGTGTTCAGAGACTGTTATTTATTTATTTATTCATTTAATTATTTCTTTTCTCAGCCAATCTGAACCATTAAAAATCTGCAGATTTCAACCACCTACAACAACAACAAAAAAAGAGCAACTATTTATTTTAAAAGTAAACTAAAAAAATGATTGCTCTGGGGTGGGGGTGAGATTTTGCATTATGATTGCTCTGGGGTGCGGAGGAGGATAGGATTTTGCATCCACAATTCCCACCCCAGAGCAGCCACAATACCTTCACTAACCTCCTTCCCAGCTCCATTCTGAGCCACCATGGCAGGGCAACAACAACAACAAAAAAGACAGTCCAGGGAGAGGAGATTCTTTGGGTGTGTTAGCTGTTGGCCTTGCCAGTTCCTCCTTTTCCCTTCCTCTCTTCTTACTTTTCCATGGTTTTTTTCTTTGTATTTTATACTTCGATAAACTAATAAAAAGTTAAACTGAAATATTTATGATTGTGAGCAAGGCTGACCCTTCAAAGAACCACAAAGACCGTTTGGTTAGTATGTGAGACAGAAATCCCAGAACCTCTTGCAAACATCATAAAACATTGATGCCGCTGGTGTGTCTAAGGCACTCTATGCCACTTGATCAATGCAGGTTGATGACATTGAAAGTCAGCAGAGTGAGTCAAGGTGACAAAACATGCCCTAATTGACTGTCAGCCGTAGGCTGTGATATCTGCGCTTATTATCTAATAATGTGTTGGGTCCATCTAGGGAAATATCCAATCAAGAATTTTCGCTTTGGCTTTTAATCCCAAAGGTGCTTTTTTGATGAGGCAACTGGAGTTTCTGGTTGTTCCTTAAAGACGTTTCACTTCTGATCCAAGAGGTTTCTTCAGCTTGGTTGAGAAGTAAAACGTCTTCAAAGAAAAACCAGAAAGTCCAGTTGCCTCTTCAAAAAAGCACCTTTGGGACAACCATGACCATGGATGACTGAGAATCTCCATAGACATTTGTGCTTTTAGGATTTGCAGATCAAATGAGATTTTGCAAATTCTATCGAGTCTGCTGACAGGGCTCCTTCCTTCTTTAGGGTCCTGTGTCTTTTGAGGAGGTGGCTGTTAATTTCAACAGTGAAGAGTGGTTGCTGCTTGATCCCAGCCAGAAAGCCCTGTATCTCGAAGTCATGTTGGAAACGTCTAGAATGGTGGCTTCTTTAGGTAAGGGTTCCTCAGGAGGACAATTTAAATCAGGGCACAGTGTCGCTAGATTATTTATTTACAACTTAGATCTATACGTAATTTGTTAAAAATGATTTCGTCTCTTCTTTTTTCCTCTTCCATTAATTTCAGTCCCCCTTCATGGTCTTCTAAGTAGCAGAGTTTCATTTAGAAGAAGGAGATCAGTGTGATGACCAGCAAGGGTTGACATTCAGTCTTGTGGTCATCCTTGGGCCCTGGGTCATTATTGCAGAGTTATTGGGAAGATGATCAGGGAGAGGCTGTTTTTGCCTGTTGCAGTTGTCCTGATCAGGAACAAATTTTGTCTTGCTTTGTGTTGCAATGACATATGTTGCCTTATTGAATGCAAGTTGGGTGTGTCATATTGTTCAGGTCCAGATGTCAAGACTTGTTTTTGCTTTAAATTTTTAACTGCCAAGAATGTAGGTTAGATGAGCAGCCATGCTAGTCTTTATATTAATAATTAAAATTCATTCTTTCATTTCCCTTATTCCTCTTCCGCAGATGCCCAGTAGTAGATAAATCTATGCATAGGGACACCAACGTGGACGTTGTAGATTATTCTAATTTATTTTTCTTCCCCCGCAAGCCATTGATGCGCAGAAGAAGGAAAACGACCAAGAGCCAAATTTAGTGCCATTGCAAATAATCACAACTGAAATTCCTGAGGAGACATCTGCAAATAAGTGGGGAAGGAGGAAACATGAAAAGAAGCACAATTTGAGAGAAAAATCTATTCTTGAATGTGTGGAAATGGATCGCTTCCTGACCAAACGTGATTCCAAAGAAAATACAGAGAAATTTCAAAGTAGAAAAAAATTCAAAGGAAACCCCAATGCTAGTAACCATTGCAAAACGGAAAAGAACTTCAGCAGTAATAATCTTATTTCACATAAAATGAACCAGGCAAAGGAGAAGCCCTACAACAGTGTGGGCTGTGGAAAAAGCGTTGGGACAAGAGGTAATTTAGCTTCTCATAAAAATATCCACACCAGTGAAAAATGCTGTAAGTGCCTAGAGTGTGGGAAGAGTTTCACAACTAGCAGTTACCTGATGTGCCACAAAAGGATCCATTCAGGGGAAAAACCTTATAAATGTGTGGATTGTGGGAAAAAGTTCAGTCTGAAGAATTCCCTTAGGTCCCATAAAAGGATACATACAGGAGAAAAACCCTATAAGTGCATGGAGTGTGGAAAGAGCTTTAGGCAAAGCTGTGACCTTGTTTCCCATAAACGGGTCCACACGGGAGAAAAACCCTATAAATGCATGGAGTGTGGAAACAGCTATAAAAGCAACCATTCCCTGAACCTTCATAAACGGATCCACACAGGAGAAAAACCCTATAAATGCCTAGACTGTGGGAAGGACTTCAGGCAAAGCTGTGAGCTTGTTTCCCATAAACTGGTCCACACAGGAGAAAAACCGTATAAATGTTTGGAGTGTGGAAAGAGCTACAAAACCAGCAGTTACCTGAACCTTCATAAACGGCTCCACACAGGAGAAAAACCGTATAAATGCATGGAATGTGGAAAGAACTTCCGTGTAAAGAATTCTCTTGTTTCTCATAAACGGGTCCACATAGGAGAAAAATTAAATAAATGCATGGACTGTGGAAAGGGCTTCAATGTAAAGAGTGCTCTTATTTCTCATAAACGGATCCACACAGGAGAAAAACCGTATAAATGCCCAGACTGTGGGAAGGGCTTCAGGCGAAATTGTGATCTTGTTTCCCATAAACAGGTCCGCATGGGAGAAAAACCCTATAAATGCATGGAGTGTGGAAAGAGCTTCAATGTAAAAAGTGCTCTTATGTCTCATAAACGGATCCACACTGTAGAAAAACCATATAAATGCCTAGATTGTGGGGAGAGGTTCAGGCACAGAGCGTGTCTGAAATTCCACAAAGGGATCCATAGAGAAGGAAAGCCTTAAAAATGTGTGTATTATGGAAAAAGGTTCAGTGTGAAGACTTCCCTTACTTTGCATAAAAGGATTCATACTGGAGAAAAACCCTATAAATGTATAGAATGTGGGAAGAGCTTCACAACTAGTAGTTACCTGATGTGCCACAAAAGGATCCATACAAGAGAAAAACCTTACAAGTGTACAGACTGTGGAAAAATCTTCGCTGCCAGTACGTTTCTGACTTACCATAAAAGGACCTAGAAAGGAGAGAAACCCTATAAATCCCTGGAATATGGGAAGAGCTTCAGATTTAAAAATCATCTTACTTCCCATAAGATGATCCACACAGGAGGGAAATAGAAATGTATGGAATGCAGGAGTTTTTGCTGAAACACAATGGTTCTCAAGAAATAATCCACAGTGGGCAGAAAACTATGCCGTGGAAAGCCATCAACTTATTTCATTTATTAATATGACCCACAACAGGACAGGAGGAAGATCCGTTTAGGGACTGAAGTGTCTTTAATTTCTGTAAAAAGATCCACTGTGATATGAAACCATCCAAAGATTTGGAGTATAAAAAGAATAACATCTGTAGAAAAATGTGGTGAACAGTCTTCCTTCTTTCAGAGTATCGCCATAGGAGCAACTGAATAAATGTATGGATTTTGGGAAGCTTTCTGGATAGATTTTTAAATTTCAATGGTA
Source organism: Ahaetulla prasina (assembly GCF_028640845.1). Taxonomy (NCBI): domain Eukaryota; kingdom Metazoa; phylum Chordata; class Lepidosauria; order Squamata; family Colubridae; genus Ahaetulla; species Ahaetulla prasina. Next base: position 2,485,834 of record NC_080540.1, on the reverse strand, counting down.
TTTCCTATTCAGTTAAGTTATCGCTCAAAAAAATCTGTTTTTTTGAAACCCTAACAATTGCCCCTCTCATTGCTCCAAAACCTTAAATGCTCTGCTTGGTAACAAGCTGCTTTATTTAGGCAGAAATTGAATTAACATCTGAAGTGAGTCTGGGATCAGCCTCCAGGCTTTGTGAAGACCTGGTGTATGCAAGCAAAGCAAGGGAAAATGGATTTGTGTATATTCATTTTAGCTCTAATTGTGTTGAAAATACTGGCCTTCTTTAAACAAGTAGGAAGGCATTTAAGCTTTTTTTTAAAATACACTGTATGTGTACAAGTTTGGTTGCAAGTGAAAATTTATCCCAAATATTTATATGTACAGGCAGAGTAATAAAATCAAAGTCTCGTTAAATATTAATACTGTTCTATAAAACTTTAGTAAATCCACACCTGGAATATCGCAACTAATATTGGTCACCACACTACAAAAAAAGGTGTTGAGACTTTGGAAGAAGTTCGAACAACTAAGGTGATCAAAGGCCTGGGGACTAAAACATATGAAAAATGGTTGCAGGATTTGGGTATGACTAGTTAACCTAGATTTCAACCTAGAAATAAGGAGAAATTTTCTGAGAGAACAATCAACCCATGGAACAGAAGTTGCCTTCAGAAGTTGTGGGAGCTTCATCACTGGAAGCTTTCAAGAATAGACTGGACTGCCATCTGTCAGAAGTGATGTAGGGTGGTGCTTGAGTGGTGGGTTGGATTAAATGACATACAGAGTTCCTTCCAACTTTATTTTTCTAGTCTAGTGAAATGGAGGACTTCCGGTGACATGATAGCAGTATTCCAGTATTTGAGGGGCTGCCACAAAGGGGAGGGGGTCGGTTTATTTTCTGTCACCATCTGTCAGAAATGGTATGTGGTCTTCTGCTTGGGCGGGGGGTTGGATTAGATGACCTACAAGGTACCTTCCGACTTTGCTTATCTAGTCTAGTGAAATGAAGGACTTGGGGTGACATGATAGCAGTATTCCAATATTTGAGAGGCTGCCACAAAGAGGAGGTGGTTGGTTTATTTTCCAAGGCACCAGAGGGCGAGGCAGGGAAAAATGGATGGAAAGTCATCAAAGAGAGAAGCAACCTGGAACGAAGGAGAAACTTCCAAACAGTGAGAACAATTAACCAATGGAACAGCTTGTCTTCAGAAATTGTGGACGCTTCATCACTTGGAGGTTTATAAGAAGCGAATTAACAATCACTTGTCTGAAATGGTACAGGCTGGGTCTGCTTCTTGAGCAGGGGGTCAGTCTAGAACAGAGGTTCCCAATCTTTTTCGGTTTGCGGCTCCCATAACACTTCGGATTTTTTCCGCGGCTCCCTTAATAGGTACATCCGATTTTTTTAAAAATTTTTGTCTTTTTTTCTGAATTTTTTTCTGAAAGCTGAAATCTTTTCTGTTAACTTTAAAATGTGCATATTGCCTCCTTGTAAAGAGAGATTCAACACATTCAACTTTTCAAAGATATCACATAGGTATGTGAGTTTAATCAAAAAGTCTGTTTCTACAAAGTGTTTGGCATACTCATGTTTTGCTGATGGACGCGCCGTCTCCTTTGATGGGAGCGCCTCTGTGGAACTTTCCCAGGCGTGGGGGTCCCTGCTTCGTCTCGAGTTTGGCCTCTCGCGATCCCCTTGTTCCTCGGGTCTCCGCCTTGTGGAGGAGGTGGCTGTTCTCGCCCAGCCTGGCTCACCTGGGAGGAACTAACGGGTGGTTTTGCTATTTTCTGCGCAGCCCTCTTTCCCGGCGCCGCCGAGCGTGGTGGCCGCGCCGTGTTGGGCAGCGTGTCGGGTGGTCTGGGAGGCCAGTGGCGCCGCGGGCAGACTGGAGGAGGTGCGCCGCTGTTTCGCCAGGCGGCGGGTCTGGGCGGGCGCTGTGGTTCAGGCGGGCGGGCGGGCCGGAGCTCGCGCTTCCTTTGGTCCGCCGCCGGCGCCTGCCGCCTTCCTGCCTGCTGTGGCCTGCCCCGCTGGGGTGTGGTGCGGCTGCGCGGGGTCCCTTGGCTTTTGAGTTGTCCCGAGTTGCGGTGTGCGAGTCCCGGTCGCTGCGGCCGTGTCCGGCTTTGTGCGCCTGGGATCTCGCGGCACCGCGGTGGAGCGGCCGCTGCTTCTCCGCGGCTCCCTTGTGGCGGTGGCGCGGCTCCCTGGGGAGCCGCGGCTCACAGTTTGGGAATCACTGGTCTAGAAGACTTCCAAGGTCTTTTCCAGCTCTGTTCTGTTCTATTCTCCCAACTGAAAGGGACTTTAAAAATGGCTTTATTGTTCCAAAAATGGCTTTAGTGTACCATTTGAGCAATATTTTTTAAAAAAGAAATATTGCTTGATTTAAATTATTCATTGTTCAGTTTCTCAGATTAAAGTAATCAGTACGGTATGTTCAATTTCTCAGGATTTTCAAATGTCCCTTTGCAATATGTCACTTTGGTGCCTTTATTTCATTTTGGGATATCAAGTTGCTCAGAAAGATCAACCATCCTTTTTTTTTTTTTGCATTTATATCCCGCCCTTCTCCGAAGACTCAGGGCGGCTTACACTATGTTAGCAATAGTCTTCATTCTATTTATATATTTATATACAAAGTCAACTTATTGCCCCCAACAATCTGGGTTCTCATTTTACCTACCTTATAAAGGATGGAAGGCTGAGTCAACCTTGGGCCTGGTGGGACTTGAACTTGCAGTAATTGCAAGCAGCTGTGTTAGTAACAGACAGACTTAGTCTGCTGAGATACTTGACATCTTAGGGGACTTGTAGCACTGGTATGGTTTTGGAGAAAACTGGTGGGGTGCTCCCATCAGAGAAGCCGGAAAGGGGCCCCCAGGGAGAAGAGGGGACCAGGAGGCCCAATTCAGTGTCTGACCAAGAGCAAGATGGGAGTCCCTGAGGGCCCCAAACACAAACTCCCCCGATGGTGGCGCTTCCCTCAGAGCCGCGCCAGTCCCTCTCCAATCTTCCCGCCAGAATTGGCTCCTCCCACCCCTCTCGGATCCACTTTTCCCGCTTCTCGGTCTGAGGGAATCGCAGTGGGTGGGGCGCAGCCAAGAGGAAAAGGGTGGATTCTTGCAAGCTCCTTCCTCCATCGCCCTGCAGTTTTCCCAACGTCTCCCCTGGGGGGGGGGGGGGGTGTCCTATCAAAGAAGCCGGAAAGGAGCTCCTGAGGGGGACAGAGGGAGAAGAGGAGATCAGAAGGAGGCCCAATTCAGCGTGACCCAGAGAAAGGAGCAGTCCAGTCCGTCCCTGAAGACGCCAAAGACCCCTCGATGGTGGCGTTTCCCTCAGAGCCACGGCTGTCTCCTGCCGCTCTTCCCGCCAAAATAGGCTCCTCCCACCCCTCTCGGATCCACTTTTCCCGCTTCTCCGTCTGAGGGAAACGTACTGTGAGGGGCGTGGCCCAGAGGAAAGGGGTGGAGTCACGCGAGCTCCCGCCTCGCTCACGTCTCACCAGCATCAATGGTCCCTCCCACTCTCCCACCCTTACCGTGGGTCCTCCTTCCCCCCTTCGTTTCCAGGGCTCCCGGCCGACGTCCCCACACGCAGCGGCAACAGGCGGAGCCCACGGAGGCTTCCCACAAGAGAGGGGAGAAGTGGAATTGGGAGGGGGGCAGCTTGACGGGTTATTTCGGAGTTGGCTTGTCAGGAATAAGTTGGGCCAAAGGGAAGCTTCTCTTCAGCTGAGTCATCTGTTTCTGGGCAGAATCTCTGTTGATTTCCCCCCTGCGGAGAAAGCCTTTGAAGCAGAAACAGAAAAGGGGAGGAGTTATGCAGATTATGTGCAGCGCAATTGGAGGGGGCCTTTCCGTGTTCAACTGGGGGGGCGTGTCCCAAAGACGACGCAGGTGGGCCCTGGGCGAGGTAATCTCTCATTGCTGAGATGGGGAAATTCCAGGCCACCAGCCGATGAGGCCCAATTTACCACGGCCGCGATTTCAGCCCAGGGACCAGCAGGAGGCGCTCTCTTGGCTGACGACTGACTAAGCCCACTGCGCATGCTCCAGTCCATCGCCGTGTTTCGGTAATTCCGGCTGAGAGTTGCTCCCTGGGAATCTGGTGGGGGGCGAACAAGAGGAGATCCCGCGACTCAGATCCTCCCTAGGGGAGGGAAGGCGATTCTGAGGCTTGGAGGGAGCGAGAAATCCGCCCCATAACTGCTCTTGGCTGTGCATGGGGGGAGATGCAAGAATAGGGCAGGTGGGAGGAGAGAAGGAAGCCTAAAGGGATCCCCTGCTCACGTCTCCATTTAGATTCAGATTTCTGGAAGGATCTTTGGAGAGCCAGCCGAGACCAGTTGCCCGGCGGTGCCAGTGGCTGGCAGATCCCTTCTGAGCCTGGCAGGAGAAGCAGGAAGGGACCCAGGTCAGAGAAGCTTCTCTTATGGAAATATGAAGGGATCTTTACATCCTTCAGTGTATCTCCCTGATAGGGTTTGGGAGATCAATAATGTGAATAGAGATTTAGAGAACCTCAGCAAAATTATTCTTGTGTCCTTCCAAAGAGTATCTCATTTGGAGCGATTCTCCTAATGGGTCTCATCCATCCCCACTGATAGACAGAAGGGTTTTGTGGGTAGAAAATAAAATCCACATCCTCTTTTCTCCTATCTTCTTAACTCCTATTCTTTGCTTATATTTCAGGTTCTGAGGTCCTTCCAGGAATGGGGAGTAACTGGGTGGATTGCACAAATCTTTCTCCTGATCTGTCTTTCCGAGGGATCCCCGAGGATAAAAGTCAAGGTCAGGATACCTCACTAGGTGAGGGCAGACTGTTCCACTGGGTTGGAGACTTTCTAGAAAGATTCTAGTTCCCCTTAATTCTCTGTGTCTTCTCATGTCTTAGTCCTTGGATTTAGTAGAAGACGACCCATTAAGAAAGCTAGAACTCCCTCTTCAAGCTAGAAGACTTAAGGCACACAAAGGAATTCCCTTCCTTCAGAGCACGCCTATAATTTGCCTTTCACAGAAGACCCAACTCTTGTAGGGACCACCTTGAGTTGCATTCTGGCTCCTCCTCCATCCCGAGAGATTTCTCTTTGTTTTTGGCCTTCCTCAAGAGATAATTTTGACTAAATTCCTACACAGATCATTGCTGAGCCATTTCCAACACTGACCTTGCAGGCATGTTTCCTGGGTTGCTAGAATATCCCTACTTTCTCTGGTTTCAAACTGCAGAGAGGATGGGGGGGAGAGAATTTACCATGATTGAGCAAATGCTTTGGTTGCCAAGAGTATAAACTTTCAAAAGGTTAGGAGAACAATCTAACTGAGGTTTGTTCTTCAGCATGTGGTGGGTTTGGTCTTCTCCTTTCATTCTTGGCTCCCATGATGAACCTGTGAAAGGCAGAGTGTAGAAGAGGCAAATGGAGGTTTCCTGGGCAGGACAGGAAGAAATCTTAAGTTGTGTCTTCAAGCTAGAAAAGATGGAAGTTGAACCCTTTCCTGTTTCCATCCTGTCTCTCTCCTTCCCAGTGGACAAAATGGAGTCACTGTTGTTCACTGAATCATCTCCTTCTATTGGTGGAGCTGAAAGAGCTGCTGGATTCCTGACTCAGGTAAGAAAGAAGAGATTAGCACCTTATATGGGGGAGTAGTAGGAGACCTCTGGTTTCCTTTGGGGACTCAACCTATGATAGTGCTATTCCTGAGCAAAGCACAACAAGGAAATTAGAAATTTAAATTTATGATCAGTCAAACTGGGCCGGGGTGAAATGCTCCCGGTTCGGACCGGCTCCCCCGATCTGGTAGCAATGGCGGCTGCAAGTTTGGAGAACCGGCGGCAAAAATCCCTGGCCCTGTCCCCCTGCCTCTGCTGAGCCGCATCATCAGCAGAGGGTTTTTTTTTTTACTTTTAAAGAGGTTCTGGGCTGCCATGAGGCAAGCCTCATGGGATCATCAGAGGAGCCTTTTAAAAAGTTTTTATCCTCTGGCGATCCCAGAGGAGTTGCCTCATCATCACAGGCTTTTAAAATCATTTGTAACAACCTCTTACAACAGCCCATGCCCACCCAACCACACCTTCCCTACTTACCTTATTCCTGCTCCTTTCGGGCTGGGAAAGCATTAGCTAGCAACTGATTATGTCTATGTAAAATCTACCTGCTGAATCTGCTAGCAACTGACTGCCTGCTTTGCTGGCTGAGGAACTCTGGGAATTGAAGTCCACAAACCTTAAAGTTACTAAGATTGGAGACCTCTGATCTAAAAAATATAAATTAAATTAAATAAATAAAATAATAAAATATTTGTGCAGCTTTCTGAGATTTGGTGTGTTTCTGTAGTGTTTCACTCTAACTACACACACACACAAAATCTCACAAAGCTGTATGTGGCATTTTATATGTTTGTGTGTGTGTCAGTTGTGTTGTGTTTGTGTGTAAAGTGTGAAAGTTGGTTTTTGGTACCTTATTGTTTTTTATACTTTGTACTTTATTGTTATTGGCCACGCTCACCCAGTCATCTGACCAAGCCATGCCCACCAATTAAGCCACACCCACAGAGCCAGTCGGGAAAATTTTTAGATTTCACCCCTGAACTAGGCCCACCTCTCAACAAAGATTTGGAGATCTATGGAATTCCTTTGTGGCTGTTTAATTCTGATTTCAAAAATGCCACATGGCAGTTCATGTTTCCTGTCCCAAGTAAAGTAGGCAGGAGACATGAATAGTTAAGCTAAATCTATTTTATTTTAAGTGTAAACTTGTTTTCATATGGTTGGGGAAAGGGATAAAAACAGAAGAAGCAGAAATCCCTAGTATTTTCATGAATGTTCATGAGTGTTGTTTTTTTCAATTGGTAACTTTTTTATTAGTTTATCAAACTCTTCCAACTCTTTGGTACAGTTGAAGGTAACTCCTTTCCTAAAGAATTTCTCAGCTTTATTTATATCCATTTTAAAAAGTCCCAAAGTTGTTCTGTTAGATGTTGTAAATTGGTCTGAAACAAATCTTCCCCGATTAAATTTTCCCTTATTCCCGCTGGTTCTTTTAAGATTGGCTCAAGCCGAACTGTTTTAACATCGAGGTCAATTGGGATGAACTCATTCATATGCCGATTCACTTTATATACGTTATTCTCTGACTGAACTTCTTGGCCTGTGGGATTCCCCCATCTCGCGGGAATGGCCCTCCTCTCTATCGAGGGCCTACCTCTACGAGGGGTCTTGGGACCCGGAGAGGTGGCATGCGTCCAAGAAGAACCTTTGGGGGTTTTTAAAGAAGTTTTTTAGGGGGGGGAGGGTAGTGACGGGTGCTGGGGGGAACCCGTTGGGGGGGAGCCAGTTCCTGCGCGCACTCGCGACATTTCTTCAATAGGTCCAAAGGTAAGGGGAGAGGATTATTGTTCTGTTTCCCAGTATTGAGGGTGGTTCCATCTGCACGGTAAGTGGGAGGGGCAGATATGGCAGAAGTGGGAGGCCATATCGTTCTCTGGAGGCGTGCGTTCGCTGTTTAAAAGCGATCGCTCGCCCCGGCCTCCCAGACTTTTCCCGTTCCCCGAGTGGCCAGAATCCTCTGGGCTTGGGCCTTCGGCTGATGCTGTGCAATGCACGGTCCGTCGTTAATAAAGCCCCCCTGATTCATGATCTTATACAGGGGGGGATCGACGGACCTTATGGGCATTACGGAGATCTGGTTGGGCACAGAAGGGGGAGTTCCCCTTGTCGAAATATGCCCACCGGGTTTCCAGGCATTTCATCAGCCGAGGGCTCAAGGTAGGGGTGGGGGGGGTGGCGGTTGTCATTAGGGAAAGTCTAGAGCCGAAGGAGACCACTGTACCTCAGATAGCCGGTTGTGAATCCCATTTTGTGAAGTGGGAAGATAGGGCTCAGATGGGCTTGTTGATCGCGCACCTGGCTCCCTGCAGCATGACAACAGCCCTGCCCGAGCTGTTGGAGGTGCTTGCCGGGGTGGTGGTGGAGACCCCCAGACTTATAGTCTTGGGGGACTTCAACTTGCCATCGACCGGCTTGTCATCAACGACGGCTCGGGAGTTCATGGCCTCCATGACGGGCCTGGACCTGGCTCAAGTAGTTGATGGCCCTACTCACATCGGGGGAAGCACACTGGATCTGATTTTTATCTCTGGACAGTGGTTGAATGATCTGGACTTAAGAGATCTAGTCATTGAGCCTTTGTCATGGTCAGATCATTCTCTCCTTCGCCTGGACTTTCGGACCGCCACTCAACACCGCAGGGAGACGGGACCAATACATTGGTTCTGTCCCAGGCGCCTGATGGACCCGGAGAGGTTCCTGATGGAGTTTGGACCGTTCCCCGAGGATCTGGCCCATGGCACGGCTGAAGAACTAGTCGCGGCCTGGGAACTGGCCGCGGCTGGGGCTCTGGACCGTGTTGTGCCTTTGCAGCCTCTGACCCGGCGTAGGTCTCAACCAGCTCCTTGGTTCTCCGAGGAGCTGAGGGAGATGAAACGCCGAAGAAGACGCCTAGAGAGTGCCTGGAGATCCAGCCGTTCAGAGGCTGACTGAACACTAGTTAGGTCATATAGTAGGACGTGGCATTGAGGGAAGGGAAGCGTTTATATGTTTCCTCCCTCATTGCGTCGGCAGATAACTGCCCGGCCGCCCTGTTTCGGGTGACCCGTTCCCTCCTTCAACAGGGGGAGCGGGATGACCCGTTGCAGGGACGAGCTGAGGAGTTTAGTGGTTATCTATACGATAAAATCGTTCAGCTTCGGGACGGTCTGGACCAAAATTGGGTAGATTCAGGTGGGACGTCAGAGATTCGTCTTGTTGAGACTGTTTGGGATGAATTTGACCCTGTGACTCCTGAGGACATGGGCAGGTTGTTAGGGAGGTTGAATGCCACCACGTGTTTACTGGACCCGTGCCCCTCCTGGCTGGTGCTGGCCATGCAGGAGGTGACACGAGGCTGGCTCCGGGGGATTATAAATGCTTCTTTGTTGGAAGGGGTTTTCCCTGCTGCCTTGAAAGAGGCGGTGATGAGACCCCTCCTCAAGAAGCCCTCCCTGGACCCAGCTGTTTTAGGAAATTATCGTCTGGTCTCCAACCTTCGTTTTGTGGCGAAGGTTGTAGAGAGTGTGGTGGCACGTCAACTTCCCCAATACCTGGAGGAAACTGTCTATCTAGACCCGTTCCAGTCCGGCTTTCGGCCTGGATACAGTACGGAGACGGCTTTGGTCGCGTTGGTTGATGATCTCTGGAGGGCCAGGGACAGGGGTTATTCCTCAGCCCTGGTCCTATTAGACCTCTCAGCGGCTTTTGATACCATCGACCATGGTATCCTGCTGCACCGGCTGGAGAGTTTGGGAGTGGGAGGCACCGTTTATTGGTGGTTCTCCTCCTATCTCTCTGACCGGTCGCAGACGGTGTTGGCAGGGGGGCAAAGATCGACCGCGAGGCGCCTCATGTGTGGGGTGCCGCAGGGGTCGATTCTCTCGCCTCTCCTGTTCAACATCTACATGAAGCCGCTGGGTGAGATCATCAGTGGTTTTGGGGTGAGGTACCAACTGTACGCTGATGATACGCAGCTGTACTTCTCCACCCCAGGCAACCCCAACGAAGCGGTTGAAGTACTGTCTGGAAGCCGTACGGGTCTGGATGGGGAGAAACAGGCTCAAGCTCAATCCCTCCAAGACGGAGTGGCTGTGGATGCCGGCACCCCGGTACAGTCAGTTGCAACTGCGGCTGACTGTTGGGGGCGAGTCATTGGCCCCGATGGAAAGGGTGTGCAACTTGGGGGTTCTCCTGGATGGGAGGTTGTCTTTTGAAGTTCATTTGACGACCGTCTCCAGGAGGGCATTTTATCAGGTCCGCCTGATTTGCCAGTTGCGCCCTTTCCTGGACTGGGATGCCCTATGCACGGTCACTCATGCTCTGGTTACCTCTCGCTTGGATTACTGCAATGCTCTCTACATGGGGCTCCCCTTGAAGAGCACCCGGAGGCTTCAGTTGGTTCAGAATGCAGCTGCGCGGGTGATAGAGGGAGCCGCTCGTGGCTCCCATGTAACACCGCTCCTGCGCAGACTGCACTGGCTACCTGTGGTCTTTCGGGTGCACTTCAAGGTTTTGGTTACTACCTTCAAAGCGCTCCATGGCTTAGGACCGGGTTACTTACGGGACCGCCTACTGCTACCGATTGCCTCCCACCGACCCATGTATAAAAGTCTAAATAAACTAAACTAAACTAAACTTCATCAGAACATGTCAGTCCCAAAGCTGCACGCCGAGTATGAGTTGATGATTTGCCAGGAACACCTATTTGTACTGGTAATGATAAATATCCAATTGCTGCACATTGATAGTTCTGAGGATACACATTTGTTGCATATTTGTCAAAGAAAAACCACATATTAGGGTCCTTTAACTGCCATCCAGCACAGATAGATCCGACATTAGAAGAATCACTGGCATTAAAAATAGGAAAATTATCAGGATACATATCAGGTGTAATATTAGAACCTTCTGATGTAACATTATTAGTACCCCATAACCAAAATCTTTTAGTACAGTGACTATAATTCCCCACTTTATCTAAAATATGTTTTGCTTTTGGATAATCAGACCAAGCATCAAGCCAATTATGACGAGCATGACAGCAAAAACACAAACCTTGAGTAAATTGATTGATACGGAGATAACACCATTTAACTAAATTCAGTTGACCTGGAAGCGTAGAAAGTAGCCAAGAGGAAGAAAGATGTTGAAGTTGTGAAACAATGAATGTAGAAGAGGTAATTAGATTAGGAATAAAAGCAGCTTGTCCAAAAGCCGTAGGAGGTTCATAATATAAGGTTACATTATGACCATGAGTTAAAAACATATATTGAGCATGACGAATCCAAAGGTTAGGTTTGAGAGGAAAAGCAGGAGTTGTTTCAGTAGTGATAAAAACAGGAGGAGGAAAACAAAGGAAGTAACATAAAAGAATAGTAACAGAATTTGTGATTATGACAGCAAAAACTGCAGCTACAGGATTTTCTGGAGTTTGAGGTAAAGAATCTTTCTCTAGTTGTTGCTGAGCTACATAGGTGGTAGCTTTCACTTGACCCAAGTCATGGCTGGAGGATGTGGCGACTTAGGAAGACGAGCCTCCGTTTTGAGATGCGGAACGAAGTTGGGAATGGGATTGCGAAGACTCTGAGATGCGGAACGAAGTTGGGAATGGGATTGTGAAGACTCTGATGCCATGCCATGATAAGGAGGAACACACCGGCCTGGAATCCACACAGCTTGTTTTGTCAACGGATCCTCAATTGCAGCGTAACCACGACCCCAGGTTATAAGGTTAGCAGGTCCACGTCAGGTAGGATCAGGAAGTTGACAATAGGATACCAGAGGTCGAGAGACAGGATCCTGAATATGAAAACGTAAGTTGACTGGAATTTCTGAAAAGGAATCTAAAAAAGTAATTCCAAGCATAAAGAACAATAGATATCAAATTTTGAATTTTTCGCAAATTGTATGGGCCAGATTCAGTTTTGACTAATTTAGTCAATGTAGCTTTAAATGTATGATGAGCTCGCTCAATTATAGCTTGCCCTTGAGAGTTAAAAGGAATGTTCCATTGTTGACAAAAGGAGGCAAATTCCTTACTAATATATGCAGGACCGTTGTCTGTCTTCAGTTTAGTTGGTCGGCCCATTGCAGAAAAGACAGAAAGACAATGAGACACTGCATCAGAAGTGCGCTCATGTCGAGAAGCAGTGACCCACAAAAAATGAGAATATGCGTCAATAGAGGCATGTAAATAAGAATAAGGTTTAAAATTAGGAAATTGTGTGACATCCATTTGCCAAATTTGATTAGCTTTTGTTCCACGAGGATTTACCCCCATAGGAAAGGGAACAGCAAATTGTTGACAAGAAGTACATCCTCGAACAATATCACGAGCCTGAGAAAGAGGAATATTAAATTGTTTAGCCAAAGACTTAGTATTTTGATGAAAATATGAGTGACTAGCAATAGGATCTAAAAAAAGCATTGTAACATTTTTAGAGCTTCGTCAGCTTGTTGATTCCCTTCTGTTCGAGAATTCTGAAAAGGAGTATGGCTTCGAATGTGCTCCAAAATATGTTTTAAAGATAAAAATAAAGACAAGAGATTGACATCAAGAGAAACTGCACAATAAGCATAAGGAAGAAATTGCATAGCAAGATATACCGGTTAACACCAGTAGATGGCGTAGAACAACAATCTTTTTGAAAATGACCAGATTTAATGTATTTGTAATAACTATTCGAGGATCTTTAGGCAAAGAATAGCTAATATCACCAAGATATTGAGAAAAAGCAATTTGATATGAATCAGAGACAGTCATTAAATGTTCATGTTCAACTTTAGTACGAGTGAAAGCAATACCATCCAAATCTTGACCTGTTAATTGTAGAGGATGTCTCCATGACTTCATAATCAGTTCCTCTAAAGCTGACTGATATTTCGAGGAGGAGAAGCAGATAAATTTAACCATTTGTGAATATGAATTGCTTTTTTAGTAAAGAGAGAATAAAGACAACCAGTAGGTAAAGGTGAAGTAGGAAGAATTGCTAACAATAGTCCCATAGCTATAGAAGCTATTCTATTAACATATCGCAGTTTCAATTTAGTTAGAATATCATGTAGACAATTCTTCTGGAAGGTGGTGAGAGACACCAAGTCTCCAGGATGCTTGGAACCTTTTAACAAAGAGAAAAGAGGTAACATTTCTCCTAGAGAGATTTGAAAATATGGACAAGCCCAATTAATCATGCCTAACAATTTTTGCCATTGAACTAAAGTACATGAAGTTTGTACTTTCAGCTCAGGTAAGATAGGAATAGAAGAAGATTGTAAAACTTTATGCCCCAAATATATGTAAGGTTGGTTATAAGGCCGACGGACTGGTTATTAAGAATTTTGTTTTGGACTAAGCTGAGAATGAATTAATTCTCAGCTATTTTAATAAAATAAGTTTGTTGAGGACTGAACTGTGTTTAGTAATCACTACTTGGGCCTTGGTCACAACATCCTCTCCCTGTTGTTTTATAATAAAGAAGAAGTGTCAAAAATGGTGTTCAAAAGTTCAAAAACGGGTGGTAAGCTATATCTTAAGAAAGCCTCTATAGCTTGTAAGGGTAATAGTGTCATAAATTATTTAAGAAATAAAGGATACTTTTTAAAATTATGTTTTCATCTGTTGGGATTTCTTCACTTTTCACACTGTTGTGCAAATATAATTCTAGCTAAAGTTAATACGTGTAAAATCAAATACATTTTCCCTCTATCGTATATTTCCGGTAGAATGCCCAGTAAAACTATTTCAGGTTTCAGATCTATATGTTGTTTTGTCATTTTTTCCAACCATGTATGTATTTTTGCCCAATATTTTTTTGCCTTTGGGCATGTCCACCACATATGATAATACAAAGCAGGTGCCCGATAACATTTCCAATGTTTAGTGGACATGTCCTTAAACATCTTTGCCAATCTTGCCACCTATAAAATATTTTATACTGATTTTCTTTATATGCAATTGACATAGTTAATTTAACATTTCTATCCCAGAGCTTTTGCCATTTGTCCAGTTCTATTATATATCCAAAGTTCTTTTCTTTATTAGTTTTTATTCTGTTCCTATTAGTATCTGGTCTAATTCTGTTGGTTCTTCATAAAAACATGTACATTTTAGCATCTTTTTCATATCGAGATTGTATCTGCACTTGTGGCCACCATGCTATATCAATCCCTTGATTACGTAGTTCTTGCTTAGTTTTAAGTTCCTCCTTTTCATTCAAAATATCTTTAATTTTTTTCATATTGATAATATTATTAACAATAATATTAGAATGTGCAGAAATGGATAGACTAACATTGATAATTAAGGAAAAGGAGGAAACTGAGTGTTTTTTGACATGGGACCTGTTTTATCAATGGTTGACCAATAAAAAACAAACGTTAGAAACATGAAAATATAAGAAAAGAACTAATCTTATAAGAGAGATTTGTTAAAATGGATAAGTAAATATTATTATCATAGAATTAATATTAATGTAATGAGTACAGTTGTAAATACTTTGATCACTATTTTCTAAATACCATCTACCTAGACAACACAGTTTAATTGAAATTGAAACTTTTATAGGTTATAAAATAAAAAACTTTAAAAAATAAAAAGAAATGAAGGACACAGCTTATTGTCCGTTTGAAAAATAAATGCCAAAACAGCTGTTTTGTCCAACAATGACATGGTTTCCACCCCGCCTCCCAGCTTCAGCTCACCAATTATCTTGGAAGTCCGGCTTCTAAAACTGCTTGCAGGCTTTTGCTGTTATTGGACGATCATCCCTCATGATTCTGGGACTTTCCTTAACCTTGGAAAATCAAGCAGACAAAACGAAGCCTGCTCCTTTTGTTATTGAATTGGAAAAACGACAGTCCAGGGAAAAGAGATTCTTTGGGCACGTCAGCTGCTGGCCATGTCTGTCCCTCTATTTCACTTCCTCTCTTCTTACTTTTCCATGGGTTTTTTCTTTGTATTTTATACTTTGATAAACTAATAAAGTTAAATTGAAATGTTCATGAGCAAAGATGACCTTTCAAAGAACCACTAAAATCATTTGGTTACTATGTCAGACAAAAATCCCATAGAACCTCTTGCAAACATCATGAAACGTCGGTGCCAGTGGTAGATGGTGCCACTCTATGTCACTTGATCAAGGCAGGTAGATGATATTGAAGGTCAGCAGAGTCATAAATGTGATAAAACATGCACTAATTGGCTGTCAGCCATGGCTGTGATTTCTACCCTTTTTATCATGTGTTGAGTCCACCTAGGGAAACATCCAATCAAGAATTTTCACTTTGGCTTTTCGTCCCAAAGGTGCTTTTTTCAACAGGCAGCTGGACTTTCTGGTTGTTCTTTGAAGACGTTTCACTTCTTATCCAAGAAGTTTCCCTGCTTGTTGGATGAAAAACAAAAGGTGTTAAAGAAAAATCAGAAAGTCCAGTTGCCTCTTCAAAAAAGAACCTTTGGGACAACCATGACCATGGATGACTGAGAATCTCCATAGACATTTGTGCTTTTAGGATTTGCAGATCAAATGAGATTTTGCAAATTCTATCGAGTCTGCTGACAGGGCTCCTTCCTTCTTTAGGGTCCTGTGTCCTTTGGGGAGGTAGCCATCCATTTCAGCAGTGAAGAGTGGTTGCTGCTTGATCCCAGCCAGAAAGCCCTGTATCAAGAAGTGATGTTGGAAACGTCTAGGATGGTGGCCTCTTTAGGTAAGGTTCCTCTATACGTAACTTGCTAAAAATGATTTCGTCTCTTCTTTTTTCTTCTACCATTAATTCCAGTCCCCCTTCATGGTCTTCTAAGTAGCAGAGTTTCATTTAGAAGAAGGAGATCAGTGTGATGACCAGCAAGGGTTGACATTCAGTCTTGTGGTCATCCTTGGGCCGTGGGTCATTACTGCAGAGTTATTGGGAAGATGACCAGGGAGAGGCTGTTTTTGCCTGTTGCAGTTGTCCTGATCAGGAACAAATTTTGTCTTGCCTTGTGTTGCAATGACATATGTTGCCTTATTGAATGCAAGTTGGGTATGTCATATTGTTCAGGTCCAGATGTCAAGACTTGTTTTTGCTTTAAATTTTTAACTGCCAAGAATGAGGGTTAGATGAGCAGCCATGCTAGTCTTTATGTTAATAAGTAAAATTCATTCTTGTCATTTCCCTTATTCCTCTTCCGCAGATGCCCAGTAGTAGATAAATCTATGCATAGGGACACCAACGTGGATGTTGTAGATTATTCTAATTTATTTTTCTTCCCCTGCTAGCATTTGATTCGCAGAAGAAGGAAAATGACCAAGAGCCAAATTTAGTGCCATTGCAAATAATCAAAACTGAAATTCCTGAGGAGACATCTGCAAATAAATGGGGAAGGAAGAA
This sequence comes from Ahaetulla prasina, assembly GCF_028640845.1. Lineage (NCBI taxonomy): Eukaryota > Metazoa > Chordata > Lepidosauria > Squamata > Colubridae > Ahaetulla > Ahaetulla prasina. The sequence goes on along the minus strand of NC_080540.1, from coordinate 2,469,909 downwards.
ATATGAAAAGAGGCACAACTGGAAAGAAAAATCTATTCTTGAATGTGTGGAAATGGATCACTTCCTGACACAACGTGATTCCAAAGAAAATACAGGGAAATGTCAAAGTAGAAACAGATTCAAAGCAAACCCCAATGCTAGTAACCACTGCAAAACTGGAAAGAGCTTCAGCACTGATAATCTTACTTCACACAAAAAAATACAGACAAGGGAGAAATCCTACAATGGTGTGGACTGTGGAAAAAGTGTTGGGTGGAGAAGTAATTTAACTTCTCATAAGCAGATCCACACTAGACAAAAGCTCTCGAAGTGCCTAGAGTGTGGAAAGAGCTTCAGGTATAGAAAGTGTCTGAAATCCCACAAAAGGATCCATACAGAGGGAAAACCTTATAAATGTGTGGATTGTGGAAAAAGGTTTAGTCTGAAGACTTCCCTTACTTCCCATAAAAGGATACATACTGGAGAAAAACCCTATAAATGCATGGAGTGTGGGAAGAGCTTCACAACTAGTAATTACCTGATGTGCCACAAAAGGATCCATTCAGGGGAAGAACCTTATAAATGTGTGGATTGTGGGAAAAATTTCAGTATGAAGAATTCCCTTAGGTCCCATAAAAGGATACATACAGGAGAAAAACCCTATAAATGCATGGAATGTGGAAAGAGCTTCAGTGAAAAGAGTGCTCTTACTTCTCATAAACGGATCCACACAGGAGAAAAACCCTATAAATGCATGGAGTGTGGAAAGGACTTCAGGCGAAATTGTGAGCTTGTTTCCCATAAACGAGTCCACACAGGAGAAAAACCCTATAAATGCCTAGACTGTGGGAAGGACTTCAGCCAAAGTGGTGACCTTGTTTCCCATAAACGAGTCCACACAGGAGAAAAACCCTATAAGTGCATGGAGTGTGGAAAGAGCTTCAGACAAAGCCGTGTGCTTGTTTCCCATAAACGGGTCCACACAGGAGAAAAACCCTATAAATGCATGGAGTGTGGAAACAGCTATAAAAGCAGCGATTACCTGAATCTTCATAAACGGCTCCACACAGGGGAAAAACTATATAAATGCATAGAGTGTGGAAAGAGCTTCAGTGTAAAGAGTGCTCTTACTTCTCATAAACGGATCCACACAGGAGAAAAACCCTATAAATGCCTAGACTGTGGGAAGGACTTCCGCCAAAGTGGTGACCTTGTTTCCCATAAACGGGTCCACACAAGAGAAAAACCCTATAAATGCATGGAGTGTGGAAAGAGCTTCCGTGTAAAGAGTGGTCTTAATTCTCATAAACGGATCCACACAGGAGAAAAACCATATAAATGCTTGGAGTGTGGAAAGAGCTTCCGTGTAAAGAGTGGTCTTAATACACATAAACGAGTCCACACAGGAGAAAAACCATATAAATGCATGGAGTGTGGAAAGAGCTTCTGTGTAACGAGTGGTCTTAATACACATAAACGAGTCCACACAGGACAAAAACCCTATAAATCCACATAGTGTGGAAAGAGCTTCCATGTAAAGAGTGCTCTTACTTCTCATAAATGGATCCACACAGGAGAAAAACCATATAAATGCCTAGACTGTGGGAAGGACTTCCGCCAAAGTGGTGACCTTGTTTCCCATAAACGGGTCCACACAAGAGAAAAACCCTATAAATGCATGGAGTGTGGAAAGCGCTTCTGTGTAAAGAGTGGTCTTAATTCTCATAAACGAGTCCACAGGACAAAAGCCTTATAAATCCACTGAGTGTGGAAAGAGCTTCAGTGTAAAGAGTGCTCTTACTTCTCATAAATGGATCCACACAGGAGAAAAACCATATACAGCCTAGAGTGTGGGAAGTGCTTCAGGTAGAGAACGGGAGATCCATAGAGAAGGCTTAGAAATGTGTGGATTGTGCAAAAACGTTCAGTGTGAAGAGTTCCCCTACTTCCCGTAAAAGGATGCATACTGGAGAAAAACCTTTTAAATCCAGAATCAAACTGTGGAAAGAGCTTCAGTGTAAAGAGTGCTCTTACTTCTCATAAATGGATCCACACAGGAGAAAAACCATATACAGCCTAGAGTGTGGGAAGTGCTTCAGGTAGAGAACGGGAGATCCATAGAGAAGGCTTAGAAATGTGTGGATTGTGCAAAAACGTTCAGTGTGAAGAGTTCCCCTACTTCCCGTAAAAGGATGCATACTGGAGAAAAACCTTTTAAATCCAGAATCAAACTGTGGGAAGAGCTTCAAAAGTAGTAGTTTCCTGATGTGCCACAAAAGGATCCATACAGGAGAAAAACCTTAAAAGTGTAGAGACTGTGGAAAGACCTTTGCTGGCAGTATGTCTCTGACTTACCATAAAAGGACCCACACAAGAGAGAAACCCTATAAATATCTGGAATGTGGGAAGAGGTTCAGATTTCAAAATCACCTTACTTCCCATAAGAGGATCAACACCGGAGGGAAATAGAAGGAGTTTTTGAGAAAACAGTGTTTCTTAAGAAAGAAAGAAAGCACAGTGGACAGAAAAATATATGTACAGGCAAGGGCATAGAATCAAAAACTAGTGAAGTATTAGTTCCAGCATTAGTAAGTTCACACCTGGAATACTGCAATTACCGTATTTTTCAGACTATAAGACACAACGGATCATAGGACGCACCTTAGTTTAGACGTGGAAAACAAGAAAAAAATAGTTTTCTGCCTCCGCATTACATTTTTGCCCTTCCTGGCTTCCAAAAGCACTCTGCAGGCCAAAACCAACCAATTTTTGCCCTGTCTGGTGTCCAGGACTCTGCAAGCATGCCCATTTTTGGCCTGCAGAGTGCTTCTGGATGCCAGGAAGGGCAAAAATGGGACTGCTTCTGGGCACTGGGGAAGGCAAAAACAGGACATGCAGAGGCTTTGGGAGGCCAAAAATGGGCCCGTGTTCACTCTATAAGACGCACAAACATTTCCACCCACTTTAGGGTGTGTGTGAGTCTTATAGTCTAAAAAATATGGTAATTTTGGTTATGACATTACAAAAAAGATATAGAGACTTTGTGAAAAGTTCGGAGAACAGCTAAGGTAGTCAAAGGCCTGAGGACTAAAACATATGAAGAACGGTTGCAGGATTTGGATATGACTAGTCAACCTAGATTTCAACCTAGAAATAAAGAGAAATTTTCTGACAGTGAGAACAATTTACTAATAGGACAGCTTGCGTTCAGAAGTTGTGAGAGCATCATCACTGGAAGCTTTCAAAGAGACTGGACTGCCATCTGTCAGAAATGGTATGGGGTCTTCTGCTTGGGCGGGGTGGGGTTGGATTAGATGACCTACAAGGTACCTTCCTACTTCGTTTATCTAGTCTAGTGAAATGAAGGACTTGGGGTGACATGATAGTAGTATTCCAATATTTGAGAGACTGCCACAAAGACAAGGGGGTTGATTTATTTTACAAAGTAGCAGTGGGCAAGACAAGAAAAAATGGATGGAAAGTCATCAAGGAGAGAAGCAACCTGGAATGAAGGAGAAACTTCCTAACAGTGAGAACAGTTAACCAGTGGAACACCTTGTCTTCAGAAATTGTGGGCGCTTCATAACTTGGAGGTTTTTAAGAAGAGACTGAACAATCACTTGTCTGAAATTGTATAGCGTATCCTGCTTGAGCAGGGGGCTGGTCTAGAAGACCTACAAGGTCTCTTCCAGCTCTGTTCTGTTCTATTCTCCTAACTGAAAGGGAATTTAAAAATGGTTTTATTGATCCAATGGTGTACCATATAAGCAATATTTTTTTTAAAAAAACGACTTAAATTTCTTTATTTAAATTATTCATTGTTCAGTTTCGCAGATTAAAGTAATCACTACCATATTTTCTATTTCTCAAGATTTTCAAATGTCACTTTGGTGCCTCTTTCATTTTGTGATATCAAGTTGAGCAGAAAGAACAACTATACTTGATATGTTAGGGGACCATAGCATTTGGCATGGTTTTGGAGAAAACTGTTAGTAGCATGATTGTGACTTTGTGCTTTTTATCTTAATATAGCTTTTTAAAAAAACATTTCCTGATTATTAACCTCCTTTCACAATTTGAAAGGTTAATAAATTATTGGAAACAGTTTTTGCGCAATGTAAACAATGCCCTACTTTATATACATTGAACAAAACAGATAAATGAAGAAACAGATAAATACGGAGGGGGGGGAAGAGTGATGGAAAATCTTAGAAAGTGCTAGAAGGGGGTGGAATCCGTTTTCCATTGCACAATGATGCCTTGAAAAACCATGGAATGAGATAAGCATTAGTAAGGTAGATTAGTAAAGTAGATTAGTAAGGTAGATTGATCTAAGTGCCAAAGCCCACTGCAACTACATAGTGAAAAAAGCTCTTAAGAGTTGTAAACCTAATCTTGCGTAGCTTCTTTTCCAAAAACACCACACTACTAACCAGAGCATATAAAACATTTGCTAGACCAATTCTAGAATACAGCTCGCCTGTCTGGAACCCTCACCACATATCTGACATCAATACAATTGAACGTGTCCAGAAATATTTTACAAGAAGAGTTCTCCATTCCTCTGAAAACAACAAAATACCTTACCCCACCAGACTTGAAATCCTAAGCTTAGAAAGCTTGGAACTCCGTCGCCTCCAACAAGACCTAAGTTTAACTCACAGAATCATCTATTGTAATGTCCTTCCTGTTAAAGACTACTTCAGCTTTAATTGCAATAATACTAGAGCAATTAATAGATTTAAACTAAATGTCAACCGCTTTAATCTAGATTGCAGAAAATATGACTTCTGTAACAGAATCATCAGTGCTTGGAATACTTTACCTGACTCTGTGGTCTCTTCCCATAATCCTAAAAGCTTTAACCAAAAACTTTCTACTATTGACCTCACCCCATTCCTAAGAGGACCATAAGGGGCGTGCATAAGCGCACAAATGTGCCTACCGTTCCTGTCCTATTGTTTTTCTTTTCTTCTTCATATATATATATATATATATATATATATTTGTCATCTTCAGGCTTCAGCTTCGTTGCTTCTGGGAGCAATGTGTGATTGCAGCTGTTTCTTCCTTTAAAAGGAAGAAACAGCTGCAATCACACATTGCTCCCAGAAGCACAAGCTGAAGCCTGAAGATGACGAATGAGACTTCGTCAAACGCCGCCAAGACACTTCCAATTTTACGCGGAGAAAACCCCGAATAACCAAAGATATATATATATATATATATATATATATATATATATATATATATATATATATATATATATATATATATATATATGCTTATACCTCCTAATATTTACTCATATATGTGTTTATATGCTATATAATCTTTTTGTATGATACCTACATATAGTTGTGACAAAATAAATAAATAAAAATAAATAAATTTATCTATGAAAGAAGCAACCAATGAAAATATGGGGACATTTCTCATAAAATTCTGGCATTTTTTTTCATAATATTGCTTACTATATCTGTGGAGATAATCCATGGGACATTAAAAGCTTCAGCCAACTTTCTCTTCTTCCTTTGCACCGGAGGACTCAAAGGGGAACCAGAAAATTTCAGCCTTTTGCCTCTTTCTACAACTTGGAAGGGATTTTTGGCCTTTAAGGATTTGCGCTTTGAGTCCAAGCTCGTCTACATTTATTTTCCCCTTTGAAAATCATTAAATAATGCATTAATTGAATAAGTCCAATATATTTCTTATTCTCCAGCCACTCTTCCCCCTTTTTTTTTTATTTGCATTTATATCCCGCCCTTCTCCGAAGACTCAGGGCGGCTTACACTATGTTAGCAATAGTCTTTGAAAATGAGGATCAGAAAGAAACACCATCATTATTCTGAAGGGTCTTTGAGGAAGAGTGGAGGCCGTGAAGGGAATCCAGTGTGAGGATCTGGGAATCTTCCGAGTAATTCGCCTCGGACGCGGTGACTTCAAAGTAGCCCATCAGTGAAGCCAGAAAGGGGTTCCTGAGGGGGACACTGCGGGGTCGGAGGGAGAAGGGGGGACCAGAAGGAGGCCCAATTCAGTATCTGACTAAGAGAAAGGAGGAGTCCAGTCCCTTCCTGAGGACTCCCAAAAACCCCGAAACGGCGGCGCTTCCCTCAGAGCCGCATCTGTCCCTCTCCGCTTTTCCCGCCAGAATAGGCTCCTCCCACCTCTGGAAACCCCTTTTCCCGCTTCTCCGTCTGAGGGAATCGCACTAGGAGGGGCGTCGCCAAGAGGAAAGGGGAGGAGCCTCGCAAGCTCCCGCGTCGCTCACGTCTCACCTGGGGGGGGCGTTCCAGTCAAATCCCCCCCCCCCGCAGCAGCATCAATGGTCCCTCCCACTCCCTACACGTTACCATGTTTCCTCCTCTTCCAGGGCTCTCGATCGACGTCCCCACACGCAGCGGCAACAGGCGGAGCCCATGGAGGCTTCCCACAAGCCCCCTCCCCAAGAGGGGAGAAGTGGAATTTGGGGGGGGGGAGGGACTTGACAGGGATACTTCGGAGTTGGCTTGCCAGGAATCAAGTTTGCACCAATGGGAATCCTCATTTCCGTCGAGTCATCTGTCTCCGGGCGGAATCTCTGGTTGATTTCTCCCTGCGGAGAAAGCCTTTGGAGCAGAAACAGAAAAGTGGGGAGGGGCTATGCAAATTGAGTGCAGTGCAATTGGAGGGGACTTTTCCGTGTTCAACTGGAGAGGCGTGTCCCAAGGAGGACACAGGTGGGCCCCGAGCGAAGCAATGTCTAGGGCTGGGGTCTCCAACCTTGGTCCCTTTAAGACTTGTGGACTTCAACTCCCAGAGTTCCTCAGCCAGCTTTGCTGGCTGAGGAACTCTGGGAGTTGAAGTCCACAAGTCTTAAAGGGATCAAGGTTGGAGACCCCTGGTCTAGGGGAGGCAACGATTGCTGAGATGGGGAAATCCCAGGCTACTAGCCGATGAAGGCCCCAAATCTAGAGGTCTCCTCCAGCCACAGCTTGCTTGTTTTTCACACGACCCACCGCCGTGACACGTGTCTCTAGCCTTCCAGTGCACGATCAACTCTTGCTTTCCAGAGTAGGGGTCTCCAACCTTGGCAACTTTAAGCATGGAGGACTTCAACTCCCAGAGGAATTCTGGGAGTTGAAGTCCACCAGGCTTAAAGTTGCCAAGGTCAGAGACCCCCTGTTCCAGAGGACTCTCTGTATGACTCTCCCCCTTCTACTTCATGGGGAGCCCGTTTCCCTACTCTCCCGGGAATTTTGACATCTATGAAGCATCAGGTGATGAGGATCTTTTTAACATTTATCTCTGTCTTCCAGGATAGTGGCTGTCATTTTCCCCTCCACGCTTTTCTCACCATCCTTAGTTCCATAATGATCAATTACATGAATACTGAAGCTCGGTGATCAAGGTCAGAGTCTGCATTCCCATTTCTTGGGAGAAATCTCCATGTATCTCCTGGGATTTATTTACACAAAGGGGAAAAATCTGGATGAAATGTATCACTGCAGGCAGCCTTTTGTGGGTTGTTTGGAGGATGGAAACAGGGATTGTCCCTCCTGCTCCGTCATCTGTTCTGGATGATGAAGGTGGGGAAAACTCAGAGGATGTGGCCCAGACAAATCTGGTCACAGTTTTATGAGAATGTAGTCTATAATATAGGGAGATATCAGCAGGCTTCAAGCTCAAAACATCAAAAGCAGCACAATGTGTCATCTTCTGCCAGATTTTTTTGGGGGGAAGCCTCAAGGCCACCCCTGTTTATCAGTCCCCACTTCCTCCAGAAAGGCTCATTAACATGCTAAAATGTGTGTATGGAGATTCTCAGTCCTCCAGGTCATGGTTGTCCCAAGGTGCTTTTTCAAGAGGGAACTGGAGTTTCTGGTTTTTCTTTGAAGATGTTTCGCTTCTCATCCAAGCAGCTTCTTCAGCTCTGACTGGATGAGGGTTTACAACACGGTCCTTGCAGCAGGTCCAAGAAGGCTCCACACCCATTCGCACTACTCGGGTGACCCTGAGGAGGACCCTGATAAACCTCCAAGTGGCCTCAAGGACTCTCTAAAACAGGGGTAGTCAACCTTTTTATACCTACCGCCCACTTTTGTATCTATTTTATTTTTTATTTATTTTATTTGATTTTTATACCGCCCTTCTCCCGAAGGACTCAGGGCGGTGTACAGGCATAATAAAAACCGACCATACAATATACAGGTTTAAAATACGAATTAAAAAACTTATTAAATTAGCCCAGCAATTAAAATTTACCATACTAAAAAACTAAAAAATCTCTGTTAGTAGTAAAAAAATTTAACCGCCCACCGGTTCCACAGTAATGTGCCGTGTATCGTCGTCTGCGCATGCCTCTCGTGCATCGTGGATTGGGTTTGGGGGGGGGGAGGCGCCGGCTACCAGTTCTGCTTGTCTGTTACAGCTGGGTGGTGTGTGGGGGGGAGATGCGTGAGCTATTCTGGGACGAGGCTCTTTTGTTTGCGGTCGCAGTATAGCGCCATTTAGTTTCACTTATGTAACGTGAACTAAACTTATGCGCGGGCGATACAAATAGTATATTTTCAGAAATTTAAAATATCACGGGGAATTTTATGAAAACCTAATGAAAATGTTTTTAAATAATGCTATGATTTTTTTAAAAAAAGTCAATTAAATTTTAAAAAAGGAAAGTGCTTCAGTATCGGACAAAACCCCTACCGCCCACCATGAAAGCTGGAACGCCTACTAGTGGGCGGTAGGGACCAGGTTGACTACCATTGCTCCAAAAGGATACAAATGACCGGTATAAAACCTTCCATTCCCCACTATCCTGTCAACTGAAGAAGCTTCTTGATGAAAAGCGAGACATCTTAAACCCCCCCCCAAAAAAAACCCCAAGAAAGTCCATTTGGCTCTTGAGAAAAGCACCTTCTTCCGCAAGAAAAAAACAGTCCAGCTGCCTTTTTCAACAGCACCTTTGAGACAGTTATGACCTGGGTAGCTGATAATCTCCATAGACCTGCTCAGGAAAGCTTCTGCTTTGAATAAAATTCAGCAGCAGGAAAAGGGTCCCTCAGACTCCCTCCGCTCCCCCCGCCCCAAAATCTGGGCTGCTGGCGCTTATTCCCCAACATCGGCAAATGCCTTCGATCACCACCAGATGGCAGCCACGGCCCACAAGAGATCTGCCTTGCCTGGCCAGCCCTCCTAACCCAGCAGGAGGCAGCAGAGATGCAGAAAAATCGTTCCTAATGATTCCCTTAACACTGTGCGGGGCCGAGCTGGCCTCTGCCGGGCTTTTAGCCGAGCAGTGGGAAGTGAAGATCTCCGGGGACCCGCCTCGTTTTCTTGCTAGGCCAAACCCACCCAGCACATCGGGCGGGGAGGAGAGGGTGGGCAAGGAGGACCCCTTCCCACTGCCGCTCCTGGGGTGACTTTGGACCAGTATCTCCTCCCACTCTCTCTCGGTCTCTCTCCCACTCCCTCTCTCCCTCCCTTGCTCTCTTTCTCTCACTCCGCCCCCCCCTCTGTCTCTCCCTCTTTTCCTCTCTCTCACTCTCTCTGCCTCCCTATCTCTCTCTCCCCCACTCTTCCTCTCTCGCTCTATCTCTCCCTCCCTTCCTCTTTCTCCCTCCCTCTTTCTCTTGCTCTGTCTCTCTTCCACTCTCTCACTCTCTTTCTCTCCCCCTTTTCTTTCTCTTTCTCTCCCTCTCTCCCTCTTTTGCTTTCCCTCCCTCCGTCTCCCTCTGTCTGCCCCCTTCCCTCCCTCTCTCTCTTGCTTGCTTTTCACGTTCGGGCACTTTCTCGACTGTTGGAACCCCGCCCGCGTTTGTCATGTGAGATGGGGCGTGTAACACAATCCTCGGCTTTGTGAACCCAGGCTTCCTGGGCAACGTTTGTGCGTTGCGTCCTTTGTTTGCCAAGCGTCCTCCACAATGAATCCTGTTTCAGTCAGCAATTTCTTCTGGGACACCTTCCGCCCTCGCAAGAGCTACTGGTGTGTGTGGGGGGAGCCTGCAAAAGGCCCACATATATCCCCCACCCCACCCCGGCTGATCAATGAAACACCTGCTGTAATCCTGACCCCACTTCCCAACACACACACACACACACACCTCCTGCACCTATATTGCTACTCCCCTCACGTGTGTGTCAAATCAAAAAACGACAGACAAATGGCTGAAGCTGGGGACAGTGCCTCTGAGCAAAAGCAAAGCGTGCTTTCTTTCCCCTGGGGTCACTGCCCGGAGTCAAAGGCCAAGGATTGCCTTGGGGTGGTGCCTGGAATATTCCAGCTACGGACCATTTTGGAAAATAAAAGTCCCTGTCAGTTATTGGCTTACTGCCACCTAATAAAACAGAAGTCGGGTCCAATTTCCTCCAAGAACCGAGAGTCCACTCCATCGTCAGTTGCTTTGCACGCCCCACCCCTCTCTGCACGCCCCTCCCACACTCCGCTGGACACACGCCAGGGATTTTCCTCACTTGGATGGGACTTTCCACGAACCGGCCAATCAAAACTCTGAAACAGGCTTGGTCACTAGTTGTCAGGTAAGCAAAGTCACTTTCTCGTCGGATTCACCACTTAAAAGCTGCGCGCTGCCTTGAAAGTTTCACATCTCTGCGGAAGAGATTCTGTTTTCCTCCCCCCAATGCTTTATTAAAGTTTACTATACTATAAAATACAATAAAAATAAAGATTTTAAAAAAGAGGGGTCAGGATTAAAAAAAGAAAATATAAAAGAAAAAAAGGCATTGATTCTCTTCAGTACAGTGAAAATTGTTGTTGTTAGTTGCGAAGTCGTGTCCGACCCATCGCAACCCCATGGACAACGTTCCTCCAGGCCTTCCTGTCCCCTACCATCCTCTGGAGTCCATTTAAACTCATGCCTACTGCTTCAGTGACTCCATCCAGCCATCTCGTTCTCTTTCGTCCCGTTCTTCTTTTGCCCTCAATCGTTCCCAGCATTCGGCTCTTCTCCAGTGAGTCCTTCCTTCTCATTAGGTGGCCAAAGTATTTGATTTTCATCTTCAGGCTTTGGCCTTCTAAAGAGCAGTCAGGGTTGATCTCCTCTAGGACTGACTTGTTTGTTCGCTTTGCAGTTCAAGGGACTCACAGGAATCTTCTCCAGCACCAGAGTTCAAAGGCCTCAATTCTTTGGCGCTCAGCCTTTCTTATGGCCCAACTTTCACAGCCATACATTGCAACTGGGAAAACCAGAGCCTGGACTATACACACTTTTGTTGGAAAGGTGATGTCTCTGCTTTTTAATACGCTGTCTAGATTTGCCATAGCTTTCCTCCCCAGGAGCAAACGTCTTTTGATTTCTTGGCTGCAGTCCCCATCTGCTGTGATCTTGGAGCCCAGGAAAATAAAATCTGTCACTACCTCCATTTCTTCACCATCTATCTGCCAGGAATTGAGTCAAATTATATTTGACTTTTGAATTATATTTAGTTATTACCAGCCATTTCTAAAACTACACAATTATTCAACCTTCAAACGAAAGTCTATTTTTTTCCCTATTTCAAGCCTAAAAAAGAAGCAATTTCTCATTGGAAAGAGGACGAAGTAAAAATCTTGTCTTTGTTTTTAAAAGGTTGCATTGCCGTCCCAACCAAATCCCATTTTACCCCATCCATTTTTTTTCCAATTATGAGGAGAAAAAAAACACGTTTCCTTTTACATTTAATTTTCCGCAGTCATCCTCTACAGGCAGTCCTTGTCTTACAACAGTTCATTTACTGACCGTTTGAAGTTGCAACATCACTGAAAAATGTGACATGACCATTTTTCACACTTACGACCATTGCCGCATTCCCCAGAGTCACGTGATTTATATTTGGATGCTTGACAATTGACTCGCATTTATGACGGTTGCAATCTCCCGGGGTCATGTGATTTTTTTTTGCAACCTTCTGACATGCAAAGTCACCGGGGAAAGCCAGATTCACTTAAGAACCATGTTACCAATTTATTCAGTTGACAACGTGACCAGAAATGTCATATAATGTGACAGAATCCACTTAAAGAATTTCTCACTCAGCAACGTACATTTTGAGCTCAGCTGTGGTCGCACACTGAAGACTATCTGTATAACAGCACAAATTGCCTCCAGAAGTTGTGAATTCTCCAACACTAGAAGTTTTTAAGAAGATGTTGGACAACCATTTGTCTAAAGTGGTGCAGGGTTCCTGCCTGAGCAGTGGGTTGGACTAGTCCAGAGGTCTCCAACCTTGGCAACTTTAAGACTTGTTGACGTTAAGACTTGTGGAGCTTTGCTGGCTGAGGAATTCTGGGAGTTGAAGTCCACAAGTCTTAAAGTTGCCAAGGTTGGAGACCCCTGGACTAGAAGACCTCCAAGGTCCCTTCCAACTGTTATTCTGTTATATTCTAAAAATCATGATTTTTTTTCAAAGTCTTTCACCAACTCGCCCTGAAAGGAAAACGTTTAGTTCCGATTTTATATTCCTTTTTAAACATCCGCAGAAGAGATATTCTTCTGCCATCATGAAATCCACGGGTTTTCTGGCTCCTTTGACCCTCCCTTCCCCCCCACCCACCCCGAAAAAAACCCTACAAACCGCAATCGACATCGCTTCCCTTTCAAAAAGCACAAAAGGGACAGGAACAGACACGCACAGTTGAGTAATATCTTTATTAGAAAGAAGAAGCATCAGCCAGCGTTGAAAGCGTTTCTGTTTTGCAGCGGTTGCAAAAAAATAAAAAAATTAAGGAGCTGATTTTGCAGGATAGAATTTTTTTGGGTGTGTATTGTGCAGAAGGAAGCATTAGTGGGGGAAAAAAACGTACTAATTCTACAGGGAGCGCAAGGGAGAGAGCTAAATCACTGTCCAGGGTCCTGAAAAACGGGAAGGGACCCTTGTCTTTGTATACACAAGCAGGCTTTCACATTCTATTCAACGGGAGCAAGTAGGCTGTGGTTGGACTTTCGGGGAGTTTGCGGCCCGGGACGGCAGCTGTAACAGCCGAGGAAGTCAGAGGTTGCCTGAAGGGAGGTCTCCAAGACGGACCAAGATGGTGGGGGTGGGGGTGTCATTGAAGACCGATGCTAAGGGATCGCCCGCCCTGCCTTCCCCAACGACAAAGGGGTCCCAAGGAAACCAATGGAGCTGATCAGAAAGGGAGGGGAGAAAATGACTCAAGAGGTGGGGGGGATGAGTACCAGGGAGTGTGCCCCTTTTAGCTAGCCCTGGTTCCTGGGGGGTGAACCAGCTGCCCCCTTAAAACTGGCCTTCTCACTCGCTAGGGGCTTTTCGGCAAAGGCTCTGTGTTTTTCTCTCAATAAAGGAGAATTTTTGTAGTTCGGGGTTGACACGAGGGCTCCTTAGTGCTCTCTGAGCTTGGATGTTTTCTTGCAGACATCTCATGACCCAACTAGGTAACCGCATCAGTGCTGATGGCGTTACCCATTTAAAATCAGGAAATGTCTGCAAGAAAACAGCCAAGCTCAGAGAGCACCAAGGATTCTCTCCTCCCCCAAACTCTCTCACTCCAAAACCCCCTCCTACATTTCCCTCTAGGCCCAATGCTTGGAAGACGTTGCTTCCCAAGATCCCCTGGGAATGTTGCACTTCTGGGACCTCCAACAAAGGGCGGTGGGAAAGAACGTTGGCAGTGGGGCAGAGAGCGTCCGCCCCCTTTCTGGTTTACTCTGGAGTCGTCACAAGTGTCGGGAAAAAGACAAAATGTGCAGCACACGTGTAAATGCAGCTTACAGGGGTGGGTGGGGGTTGAGGCAGAAAGTCAAGCCTGCAATCGTGGTTTACCTGGAAGGAAGGAAAGAAAGAAAGGGGTGTGTGAGAATTCTGGATGGGGGAGCCATTGGAAAGACCGAACGTATAATGCTGTGCCTGATCTCCGTGGGTCTTCCACAGCGGGGTGGGGGCTTCCCAGAGTGACCCCTTCCTCCAGATGCCTCGAGGCACAGCCCCCCCACTTCAGAATGAAGCCCCCCCCCACAGCTGAGGAGCTAAGTGGTGAGAAACCAACCCGTCAGGACTTCCTCTAAGCCAGGGGTCTCCAACCTTGGTCCCTTTAAGACTTGGGGACTTCAACTCCCAGAGTTCCTCAGCCAGCTTTGCTGGCTGAGGGACTCTGGGTGTTGAAGTCCACAAGTCTTAAAGGGACCAAGGTTGGAGACCCCTGCTCTAAGCAAACACAGCTGGATGCTGAATCAGATGGTTCAACTACTTTAGGGATAAGGTCACTATGGGATGGGGGGGCGAGATTTCCCAAAAATCTAGATGGGGACCACAAAGCTTCCATCAAAGCCCCCTCCCCGCCTTTCTAATTGTGGCTGCCATCATGACTGTTTTGAACCGTTGCAGAATCCCCTAGATTGGCTCTCTTCAGACTTCAAATGGACTATTTTAACAAACTAAAAATTTGTGGTTTGTTGAAGAAGTGGCAGAGGCCGGAGAAACACATGCAAAACGATTCACACCATTACAACTCCTGAAAGGAAGCTCCCTCATGCAAAACCTCGGATGGCCACTAGGGGATGCGACTTCCACTGGCTGCCCCCTAGCGGCTCCCTGGGGTTCTGCAGCCCAGATAACTCCCCCCACTTCCTAGCTTAGCCTGGGTAACCCGGATGATGCCAACCTGGTGGATCTTTTTTTTTTTAATTTGCATTTATATCCCGCTCTTCTCCGAAGACTCAGGGCGGCTTACACTATGTTAGCAATAGTCTTCATTCTATTTGTATATTTATATACAAAGACAACTTATTGCCCCCCAACAATCTGGGTCCTCATTTTACCTACATTATAAAGGATGGAAGGCTGAGTCAACCTTGGGCCTGGTAGGACTAGAACCTGCAATAATTGCAGGCAGCTGCTGTTAATAACAGACTGCATTAGTCTGTTGAGCCACAGAGGCCCCCTTCCCTTACCGTCCCTCCCCCCCAACACAGAACTGGCAGGTCCAAGAACTCACAAGTTTCCACGGCGATAACTGGCCTCTCCCATCTTCCGGCTCTTTATCATCAGGATGGTGCCGGTCACAATGCCCACAAGGCCTATCGCCAGGCCCAGCGCGCAAATCACGTTCTCAGTCGTCTCCGGGAGGGGCTCTGGGACATTGACGTCTATGGGAGGGGGAGGAGAAAGGGACAACATGGGAAGGCTGCCATCCGAGCAGCAGGGACGGCAGGTGGCTGGCAGTCAGCACAAATCCAATTTCAGCAAGTCGCAGAAGCCTAGGGCTGCAAGGGACTTGGGAGGTCATCTAGTCCAAACCCCCCTGCCCAGAGCAGGGACCTTTCTGGAAACCTTCCAGTGAGGGACTTCCCACCCCCACAGCTTCAAGTGGCAGGTAGTTCCCCTGCTTCATTGCTTTCTCCATCAGGAAACTCCTCCTTTAGGTCAAGTTTGGATCTCACCTTGTGGAGTTGCCACCCGTTGCTTCTACCTTACCTGGAGAATGTCCCCTTCCCGAGTTCCACCCACCCTGAGAGACCCTTGGCAGCCTGGCTCTGTGGGAAGATGCCACCATGTGGAGCAACGAAGATGATGAGGGGACTGGAGGCTAAAACATGTGAAGAACGGTTGCAGGAACTGGGTATGTCTAGTTTAATGAAAAGAAGGACTAGGGGAGACATGATAGCAGTGTTCCAATATCTCAGGAGCTGCCATAAAGAAGAGGGAGTCAAACTATTCTCCAAAGCACCTGAGGACAGGACAAGAAGCAATGGGTGGAAACTGATCAAGGAAAGAACTAAGGAGAAATTTCCTGACAGTTAGAACAATTATTAAGTGGAATGGCTTGCCTGCAGAAGTTGTAAATGCTCCAACACTGGAAATTTTTAAGAAAATGTTGGATAGCCATTTGTCTGAAATGGTGTAGGGTTTCCTGCCTGGGCAGGGGGTTGGACTAGAAGACCTCCAAGGTCCCTTCCAACTCTGATATTATTATTATTATTTCCCATGTCTCCCACCCTCTTCCTCTGTCTCTCCCTCAGGCCAAAAATCCTCAGTAGGATTTGACCCCCAGGCCTCTTCCCATCTTCGCTGCCTCTTTAAGGGGTGGGGGTGGGGGAATCCCCCATCTATTCAGCACCTGAAGCCCCACCTGGAACAACTGGCAGCTGCGGGACAGACGGGGAGGAAGGCAATCTTGGCTCCCCTTTTCAAATTGCCTTAGATACGTGGGACCCCTGACCCAAAAGGTTGCCCACCCTCTGCCACGCACCCCCCTTGTTCTGCTTACTCCAAAACTTGCTCAGGGGCTCCGTGAGGCCCCAATGTTCCACCTGGCAGAAGTAAACATCCTCTGCGTTCGGGACGAAGGGCAGGTAGGAGAACCGGCGGAAGGCGTGGTCCTTCTTGGGGTAGTAATCCATGGTCTGCACCCCTTCGGTCACCGGCTTGCCGTTCTTCAGCCAGCTCATGTTCAGCACCGGCGGAGAGAAGTTATCCGCCATGCAGATCAGTATGTTGGGCTCCCCCAACTCCGCCGCCTTCTCTGGATACAGCATCACTTTTGGAGGCACTGTGGGGGAAAGAGGAGAGGGGGTCCGGTTGGGAGGGGACGTACCTTGACTTCCTCCAACCCTTGGAGGAAGAAGGCCGTCCTTTAACGATGGGAAGGTCCTCAGGAGAAGTCTGGAGGACCTCCAGCTGGGATCAGAGGTCCACTTCTTGGCCCAGTGAGCGGTTAGGGACAGGGAGAGAAAAGATTGGGGTTTGGATCAGGTCAATCAATCAGAACAGAGCTGGAAGGGACCTTGGAGGTCTTCTGGTCCAACCCCCTGCTCAAGCAGGTGACCCTAGACCACATCAGGTCAGAGGGTTCACACGGGGCATCGAGATTGTTTGTTCTTATGCT